>NC_090050.1:15302279-15616029 GCF_038355195.1 Osmerus mordax
GGCCCCCTGGTGCCCCACTAGGCCTGCGTGTGGGTGAGATTACTGACACCACTGCCTCACTCACCTGGGAGTGTGGGCCTGACAACCACAGCCCAATCACAATGTACACTGTACAAGCCAGGGCCCACTTCTCTATAGGCTGGCAAGCTGTCAAGACAGGTGATAAAGCATTAACAGAAAGTCAGAAATGTATTCAAATAGAAGTGCCGTAACTTTATATACAATACAGTAGTCATAAAATGTTGATTTCATAAATGTGTAGTAATTGTTATATGTTAATGTGGAGAATTGTATAACAACGGCGAATATGTATACAAATGTATGCTGAAATTTGTCATGCAATGTGAATGCAACCTTTTTGGTGGATGAAAATCAATGTGTATTTCAATTCTAAATTCTTTTAATCCTAGTTCCTGATTCTGTGCCTGGACAGATGTTGCATGCAACAGTAATAGATTTAAACCCCTGGGTGGATTACGAATTCAGGGTGGTGGCAATCAACAGTATGGGTGTTGGAGAGCCCAGCTCACCATCCAAACAAATTCGAACTAAAGCAGCAGGTACAGTTCAGGACACTCCTGTCCTTCCTTATCCTGTGTGGTGGATTAAATTGTAATTTTAGTTTGTGATCAGTGTCATCTGCATGATCAATCCTCCATATGGATGGCACCAATATAAAACCTTCCACTCATCCACTGGCTATAAATACAGTACCATATCAATTATTACAATTGATAAAAACAATATCAAATGTTGAATATAACTGACACCACTTCAAAGGTTAATTATATAATAAAGATTCAAGTAGAGAGTGAGTGTAATAATTGTATTTGAATGATGATCTTAAGTGATTGGTTATGCTAATGAGTATCAGATTAGAATTACCAGAGCAAAACACATAATACCTTACGATGCTGAGAACACCAGCACTCTGGAACCCTACTGTAATTAATTTATATATGCATCAACAGGAACCATGTGAAATACCCCCGCATGCCACAAGGCCATGACTTAAAAGTGTCTATTTTGAGTGGGTTAGCAGAGTGCTTCTGCCTTGCTGAGTAAATCACAAGGGAGTAGGGCTCCTGCAGTGCCTCACATGTGGAGGTGACATACTGTACTGGCAGCAACAAATTTACACACTAGGCCATGCATGTGTCAAGCTAGATTCAATTTGATCCGAAAGTCATTCTTCTGCTATGCTCATTTGAAATACATTGGAATTAGAGCTCTGTTGTGTTCAGAATTCCATTCCCTCCAGGATGTACATGCTCCACCATGTCATGTTCCATGTGTTTCACACTTTGAATGGGTTTTTACCCATCTAGTTCCTGAAGTCGCACCAGCTAATGTCAGTGGAGGTGGAGGAAGCCGAGGAGAACTTGTCATAGTCTGGGAGGTAAGAAGGACTTCACTGTGACATGTTTTCCTTCCAATCTGTCATTTAAACATGCATAAGACTTTGATAGAATTCTCCACGGTGACACGGCTTCAATTAAAGAGGGTTTAATTAAAGTCAGAACTGTCTTGCTTCACTAATTGCCTCCGTAAATAGTTGGTGTTTGAATCAAAATGAAAAGGCAAAGGTGGAGAAAATGGTCTTGCATGTGTCAGACATATTTATGCTAACAACCACAAAAAGTGTGTTGTATTGTTATAATCTTAACACCCTGATAGACACAGCAAAGATTATCATTTTCTTCACTCCTTATCATTGCGAGCAAAGTGTTAAAAATGGAAACACAACCCACAGACTATTTTCTCCCTCTCTTAGCCCATACCAGAGGAGCTACAGAATGGAGAGGGGTTTGGATATGTTGTGGCTTTTCGTCCACTTGGCACCACCACCTGGAGCCAGACAGTGGGATCTTCACCCGACGTCTCCAAATACATCTACAGGAATGACACAATCCCACCCCTGTCTCAGTTTGAGGTCAAAGTTGGGGTCTACAACAACAGAGGAGAAGGTCCATATAGCCAAACGATATCAGTGTATTCTGCTGAAGACGGTTAGTCTACTCCTAGTCAAGATCAAAATTTTTCTTCAATTGTTGAAATCGGAGTGTTTGAATTTCTCATATGTTAACTTTATATCATATCTCCGTGTTCAGAGCCTTCGGAGGCCCCATCCAAAGTGTGGGCACGGACCCTGTCTGCCTCTGAAGTGGAGGTGTACTGGGAACCAATTCCCAATGGGGCCAGCAGTAGCAGGGTCATTGGATATGAGGTAAAGAAAAAACATTGCACCAACATTTAGATGGAAAACAACCAAATTCATATGATTTCACTTCATAATGATTGACACTACAAGGAGCTGCTGTTGATTTGAATATAATGGCAGCCGGCAAAAGTCTACGAAATTCCGACCCTGAAAAATTGCCTGTAATAAAAAATCAGATTTTTTTTTACAGTCTAATCAGGGGAATGAAAATTCTGTTCACAGCTGTTCCAGTCTCCCAAGGAGCCTAATACCCTGGCTGCATTACTGCTGTTCTATAAAAAAAACTCTCAAAAGTGTGAACATCATATATCAATTTTCTCCTCAACAAACACCCTTCCTCAATGCTAAAATCCCAGTGGATCCAGGACATTTGGTCGTTAACCCCCAAACGACTGTGTAGAAGGCTCAGGTTGCCTGACCTCTACAGTGAATTTTTAAGGTCATTCCCATCTCTGGTCCTTAGGTCTAGAATGAAATCAACAACAACTGTGCTGGAAGTGTCTCCAATGCAGCTGGAGGTCTCAAATAGCCTTCATGCCTTTGTTCTAGGTGCTTTTTTGGGAGGAGGGGACACAGGAGAGTGATGCAGACAGACTAAGGGCCACTGAAGCTGTTGCCCTCCTCTCTGGGCTTAAAGGCACTACCATGTATCTGATCTCAGTCAGGGCCCAGAACAGTGCAGGAGTAGGACCCTCAAGTCTTGCTGTCAACGTCACCACCAAGAAGCCACGTGAGTACAACCTTCAGACACCAATTTACACATTTTCCTCCCTTGCTATTCTTGTTTCTCAAGAGGGACTAGAATATTCATTCGAGCAACGGCTGTTGAGTGTTTGTCTGGCAGAGATCATGTGATACAGAGCAAGGTTTGTGCAATATCAAGTCTGTGATAGCAGCTTTCAAGACTAAATCCAAGACTATAAGTTTGTATTCAATCCAATTGTGTGGTATACAATGACTTGTTCTTACAGAATAAATATTGCAAGGTTTCATCTTACCCCAAATCATATGGAGTCTTGACACAGAACCCTTATTTCCATAGTATTGGTTGAGTCTCTATTGCATTTGCCTGATATCAGTCAGACCTTCACATTCTTGTCAGAGGAGAGGGGATTTTAAAGACCCTGTGATTCAGCTGTAACTGCAAATGTTGACTAAATGAATTCTGATGGATTTGTGATAATCAAATAGCAAAATAATGTATGTTTTTCAGCACCAAGCCAGCCTCCAGGGAACATTGAGTGGAACTTGACCAACTCCAAGATCTTTCTAAATTGGGAGCATGTCAAGGCAATGGAAAATGAATCAGCAGTGACAGGATACAAGGTGAGTTTGTCAGCGTAACAAAATATGAAACTTCAGAAACAAATTTAGCCTTTGAAGCTATCAGCTCAATAAATGGGTCTTCCATACCAGTTGAAATATCCCCTCAAACCTCCAGTGTCCCGTTTTAGATTGGAAATGTCTGACCCTTCAAAATTAATCGATCTGTTTCTAGTGATAAGAGACATATGTGTTAGACTCTTGTGATTTGTTGTACTGCTGTTTGTATGTCAGTACAAACAAAGTCGTTTTTTCTCTCTTTGCTACATTTCTGATATGTCATATAGCAAACAAGTCTGCTTGAAAATATACAGTTATAATGGACATGCAAATCCTTTTTCTTATTTTTTTACCATTGATCTATATTGATAGGTGCATTATCTCACTGTATGGTTTATGGTACCGTATGTCCAAAAAAATACTTTTGATCTACTGGAAGGATGTTTTGTAAAGAGGACGGATGTATGATTCTATAGATAGAGCAGCAGCATGATGTCTGTGAAGTCTCACATTCAGAGGCCATGCAGTGCCACAGACAACCACATACTACCAAACTAGCATTAGCATTACATTAGTACACTATCATTTAACATTTATAACAGTCCTTGTACAAATCTAACTACAGAAAATCAATAGTACTATGCATTTTTCAATTGTATTTTACTATTATCAAAAGGGATTTTCAAGTTGTTTTTGCTTAGTGGAATTATTATGAAATGAGAAATTGATCCTTAGAAAGTGTTCCCATTGTGACCCCAAACCAGGTTGTGTACCGTCATAACTGGCATGGAAGAACCAGTGTGGTAGAGACCAACAGGACCAGTGTGGAGCTGCAGATCCCCTCTGGAGAGGGGATCTATCTTATCGAGATCAAGACGTCAAGTGATGGAGGGGATGGCAACAGCAGTGGCCCAATCAGGATACCAAAGATGTCTAGTAAGACTTCACTTTCATATTCCACACTGTTTATTATTTTTCCTTTTTTCATTGCAAATGTTTGGTATAGACAAAGGTTTAATGACTTCTGTGTGTTTGAAAAGTATGTTTTGCCAATGTTATGCCAATTCATTGATATCTTTATTTTCCTGTCTCACAGGTCTGAACTCTAAAGGTAATTTCTGCCAGGATCCAAAACGACTGGTGCAGTTATGTTTCATGTACTTGTTGTTTATATTTACTCTATAAAATGCCTTCAATAACTGTACTGTAGGTATTTACTGCAAATGCTCATTAAGATCCGGAATAAGTTAATACTTTTATAGATTTTTGATTCATGCAATGTTTTCACATCTTAAGAACATGTCATCAACAGGTTGTGAAATTATTAAATAAACCTGGGTTGCCTTACAATGTAGAATACTTTAATTGTATAACCTGTCAAGCATTTTAATCTATACGTATGATGCAAAATGGGAAGGTTTTTCATATGCAGAATGTTAACAGCAATATTGAATGCAAACAATTAAAAACATAAAGTCTCTTAAAGCCTGAACGGTCACACTAACCTACAACAGCAGTGTTCTTCATTTGTAACTTAAATGTCAAACAATGAATCTAGTCTGTCATATGTGATTGTATAGTGCAAAAAGAAACATTCATGTCAGTAACTGCATACAGTAGCATTGTACAAAAAGCTCCTAAAATGACGAGACAGTGGCAAAATTTAGATTTTCACACTCCCCTCCTAGAATGTAATCAGTCATAATTTCTAATCATTAAACATTACCCATACATGTCAAAGTACAGAAGGAACCCACTTTGCAACCGTCATATGAACTATCTTCAGATCTTCTTTTAACATTTATTATCTTTGCAATATTAAGAATACATTTAAAAGAATGCAGTATGATTCTAACCTCACCTATTCGTGCCTCGTGACGTTCTGTTTTGTGAGGAAAATCCTTAGTGGAACAAGTGTTTCTATTACAATGAGGATGCTCTTTAGATGTCTGCAAACAGTACAGGGATTTAGTACAAGGTTAGTGCATTTCTAACAAAACGTTTTTTGGGGCGCAATTTCACATCTCTACATCCCAGGGCATGTTTGGCACGGTTATCACTTAAAGTAGCAGAAAAAGGTAATTCAATGACATTGCTTTAGTTTATGAATGGTCCATTTTTTGCATGCGACAGTGTCAGCTATTAAGAGTAGTTATGGTCAACATGGTGTCACACAATATCCCTCCTTGGGTACAGGACACAGTGGCCTTACTTGTGTTACTATTAAGAGCATTCGTTCAAATCCTTATGTACCTGGAGATGTACCTCATATTGATCCTTTGTTTCCATTTATGTGTCTATTGTTTTGTGTTTATGTGTACTTCTGAAAATATTTTATTTTACTCATAGCTGATGCTTACATTACTAAATACTATTGTATTGACATACAACAATCTCTGTGAGACGTAATTGCAACTAAATAAAATTTCACGTTGAAAATGTTCTTTAAATATGCATTGTGGATCATTGACTGTGTGTAGTAGTGATGAAGCTGGCATAATGACAAGTAAAATGTGGACCCAGAACATAAAACTGGCAGGGCATGAAATGAAGATTGTGTTCTACCACTGTGAAGTTGGTGTGTTTTCTTCATACTCATGTCAGATTAATCATGTCAGATTTTCTGACAGGTAAGAGTCTGAATATGGACATGAATCTGAGGACTGCTCTAACTAAGTATGCACACCAAAGGAAAAACTGAAAGCTATTTGGATTTATAATGCTAATGTAACATTTTTTAAATATGTATCTGTTTTGGACAATAATCAACTAAAACATGACTTAGAAGATAATACATAGTATGGATTTGCAATCGTACATTGCATCCGGATTATTATATTATTAGTATTCACAGCGTTTCACTTTTCCACGTTGTTATGTTACAGCATTTTTTCCATCAATATTGTACACACATTAAGATAGATTTAAAATCCTTTTTTTTTATCACATGTACATAAATATTTATAGCTTTCACTTTAACAAATTCATGACATTGAATTCATTTTGGGACTAAGGCTGTAACATAACAAAATGTGGACAAAGTGAAGTGCTGTGAATACTTTCCGGATGCTCTGTATTTTAGGATAAAAAAAATCTAATTCTAATGTCTGGCTGTCACTTTCCTGTCCACTAACCAAGAAATTAAGCATTGCAACTGCTTCAATGTATAAAAAAAATCACAGGGAAAAAAACAACTGGAGATAGTCAAATCTGAGTTTACGCTGCTGCTAATCTGAAAAGAAGCACCTTGAGCATCTTGCTCTGCAAGTTGCAGTGAATCCTCAAGGTTCTGTGCTGATACAGAGAAGGTCTCTTAACGGAGAGTTATGGCAGATACTGTACATAATCTTAGTAAAAAGAATTATTACTAAAAAAGAAAATGTCACCTTGTAACATGGTAACATACTCTTGAGTATGGGTAGGAAGTCTTCCAATGGTACATATATGTTGTACTGTACATCATACAGTAAATCAAAAGCATGCCTTAACATGTGTGAGTGTGTGTGAGTTTGTGTCTTCATACATGTGACCAAATGTCACACAAATAGTATGGAGAGTCTAAAATGGGAGGAGTGCATAATGACAGAATTGATTTTCCTGGGGTTTATACAGTACCATCCAATATGCTTATCTGCAATGCTTAGCTGTACTGTAGCATTTATTTGAATTCAATAAACGCTGAAAACAAAAATATGAATATGAACAAATAATTGAGAGATGTTGTCATACATTACTTATAAATTGTGGTTTAGTATTCTTCTCTCTCTTGAAGACGTCAAATATCATGCTCCAAACATTATGTTATTGGCCTCAGAAATCAGACTATTTAGAGCTGAGCCTGTTGGGATCACTTCCAGGGCCTAGCTTGACATTTGCAGTAATTAAAATATGCTAAACCAAGATGAGTGCAAATAACAGTCATATCCAATATCAGATGTCAAATGATGGTTTCGGTTTGAGTGCCATTGTAATTTAATGTAAACATGCACATACATATCTGTAGTTTAAGGGGGAATAGATAGAGAAGCTGAAACAACTATAGTTTGAATCCCTATTTTAATTATTGTTATGCATCCAACATATATTTTAGTGTGAGGTCAACTGATTGGCAATATAAATGTTGAAATCTAAAAGTATACTTTTAACATAATTTTGCATTTGTAAAGCTAAAATCCCCTGTAGAATGGATTTGTATTTTCTGTATGAAATAAACACAGATTTACACAACTGTAAATGTAAACCTAACTCACAGATTGTAACTATTTCCATGTTCATGGAACGTTAATAAAATCTTGGATAGGATTATTTAAGTAGGAAGCCCTTTACCTACAGCACCATAATACAACAGCCAATTGGCAGCATAAAATACTATGTAGGAACAACTATTACAGTAACAAGTGCATTTTAATCTACTGACAGATTTGTGAAATATGTTTTAGGAATGTTCACAATGTTAAAATTGTCATCATGTTTTATGTTACGTATACAAAAAGTGCATCTTATTTTTAAAATGCATTTATATTCTAGAATGAATTTGTCTTCTAGAGTATTTATTGAATCTAGCTTGGGATGTTACACTGGCACTACAGTATATATTCCTTTTTTTCCAGAGGTGTAGGCTCTGAGACATGTCAGAAAGTGACAGTTTGTGGACCTGATCTGAGCTCCAAAGTAGGGATAAAGTATTGTGATGGACAGAAGATTGGGTGAGAATTAAAAAGACTATGAGCCTTCTCCAAGCATCACAGGACGACTGACAGCCTGAACAGCTCTCTCCCCAGATTCACATGGAAGAAATCTACTGTGGAAGACCACTGCTGAGCGCTTGGACTGATAAATATTGAAGTCATCTTTCTCATTCTACAGGGTGACCTGTAGGTGTCTAACAAAATGTCTTAGTTTCATAGTGTCTGTTTTTAACCCTTACTTTACTATTGTTTTTTTTAAGCCTCTGTAGACACTGGCATGAAGGGACCCCTCAAGGTCAATGGTGACAGAATGTCAACAACATGTGTTTCAGAGACACTATTTGACTGACAGATTGTCAGGTGGTTGTAGATTGTAACGAATACCTGATCTTAGAAATGTCACAAAACTTTGTTGGTCAGAAAAGTAATTTGTCACAAGCCAACATTGTTCCATTCCTAGATAGATACTGTACAGATCAATACTAGTATGTACAGATCAAATAAGTGTTTTTTATTATGAAATAACTACTGCACAGTGTATCATAGTGTGGTATTACCTGTTTAAAAATGTGTTATTGTATGAAGGTAAAATGAAAAGCTGAATTAAAAGAACTGTGCAGAAAGGGCCAGTATTTTTATTTCCAGTCCCTTGCAGTGTAGGACACATGTAGTATTGACAGCACTGGTGCTATAAATGATTTAGGATACTGCAGACATGGACATGTTGGTTGCTCTTTTTCTGCTTGTATTAGCTAGTTTTCACATTTTTAGCTTAAACCAGACAGAGCATGAGCCTTTCATGTTACTTTCAAGTCATGCATTTCCCGAAAGAAATTAGGATAGGAAGAAAATACATTGTGGTTTACCCTATCAGAATGAATTGCAGTATTCTATTGTGGGTTATTGACAGTATGCTCTCAAACATGACATTTGACTGGTTTTGTGTATACTTGTTACAGCATGTAACAAATTCAAACGAGGGCATGGTAATTGACGAAGGGGGTGACAGAAATTAAAACATGCCTGCTCATACTTTGATTTATAAAGAAACATTTTACTTATGATCGTTTATGTATTATTTATTTTTGTTATGAATGTGATGAGCTTTTGTAAGTCATACATTTAAAAAGTCAATATATTTTATATTTAAAAGCATGGATTAGTAGAAGGTTTTTGTATATATGTTTGTTATTTATTTCCAATATGGTTAAGTCCCTGAAGCAGTCTGGGAGGGTGATAATGGTTCCTTATCTTTTTCTACCCTGTCAAATGTCCTCTTGCATTTCAGCCCATTAGTGCGTTGACACCAATAACCCTAAAATACCCCAGGGTTTTTGCACACTGCCATGTCGATCAGGAGTATTCACTTCACTGTAAATTATTGATTAAGGCACATGAGGATGTATGTCTGGTCATTTAAAGTAACCTGCCTTTTGCACTTTCTAGCGGTAGTTCATCGTGAGAGATGAAAATAAATTATCACCTTAACACCAAATGTATAGGGGAAAGTACAGAAAGTTTGTTACTGTATCTGTCCCTTAATTTAAGGAAGGTTCCCCAAGACAAACCATAGACTGAGATAACATTTTGAAATGAATTGCACGATAGCTACTCACTGTGTTTCATTCTTCTGTCACAATTTATAAACATGGGAACATTTTCTTACTTCAAAATATTTTGTAAAAACACTTGAGAAGAAACTGTCAAAATGTATGTACTCCTTCCCAAGTCCCTATAGAAAACGTGTCTTTATAGTCAGTTACTAGATAATGTAATTGAATATTAGCCTTGACAAAATGCTTTAGTCACAGTATGTATTTATTAATGCAGGTAGGATTGTTTCAGTTATTGTCTAATTATAGCCACATCCTAGACAGTCTCTTACTCCTAAGAGATTATTGAGTAATTGAGTGCAATCCACCAAGAGACTAGTGATACCTTTTTTTTGCAACTTGGCAACAATTCGTTGTTATTGCTGGCAAGAGGGGAATGGTATGCACACAGCGCGTAAACACAAATCTGGGTTAAATTTTTTTCCCAGTTTTCTCAAATCATGGTTAACTCTCTACTGAAAAGTGGTCTCATTTGTTCCAATTTCTTCTCCTCTCCTGCGGGCAAGTCTTGTTCTCAAGAAAATGGTGTCTAATGGAGTGTACGCCCCAGTGCTATGACCTCAATTAATGTTTCATCCTCAGTGTCTGAGTAGTGTTCAACCCTTGGTGACCGCAAACATCCTCAAATCTGTTGCATGTCTTGTTCTGCCTCACTTTAGAAGAAGAAATGATGGAAACCATAGACCATTTATTGTTCAAGCATATTCATTACATCTATTGACAATCTGCCGTGTGTGTATGTTTGTATTGGGGGTATGAAGGTGTGTATGAGTTACTGTGAGATGTGCCTGCAAACAGATGACAGCTTTTGAATATGTGTCAGAATGTGTTACATTTTTACATTTCTTGTTGGTTAATTGATGTTGGAAAAGCAGTGAGACCTCTATATAAGTGATTGACAGATGTTCCTCAGAGTCATACATCTCCTGGGGAGAGACAGCTCAGTGGTCAGGGGAGCCCTGTTGCCTGACTTGATGATGATAGATGATGCCAATGGGACATGCTCACCTCATGGATCAAACATAAAGAAATGTGACACTGAAAAATGGCTTGACCGAAAAGTTTGATTTGATTGAATAGTTCTGGATTAGTCTCATCATCACACATACAGAGAACTGAATGACTTTTGCTACATGACTGCACTTCCTGACTTCCTGGGAAATAGCACAGAAAAAGCAGCACAGAGATATAAATGGCCTCTCATTTTTAATTGACATGCAAAGACACTGGGGCATTGATAGGCAATTATTTGAGAGATTGTCTGAATCATATTTTATGAACAGTACCACTGCTGTAGACTTTTATTCCATTGGTATTTGAATTTACTTGGCATCATGAAATAAGGAATCCTTGTGTGACACCATTACAACAATCGCTAACATGTTGGTTTACAGTAAGAGCCAGTTTGGTATGACAATCTTTCTCCAGGTTAAAGGAGAGCAGTCTTATGGGAAGGCAGTAAATGTTGTTGAAGCTTCACTGAGCAAACACATCCAACCAAGTCACGGCTATTTTGTTCAAGGAAATACAATCTGCGGTCCAGTGACAAATCAGAAAGAAGGGTTGGCTAAAATTGGATTTGTGATGCCAGCAATGTCTCTGTAGAAAAGTAGTCCAATTTATTTTTTGAAATAGTTTACAGGAACGCCAAGCAGTACCCAAAGCAGAGTCCCAACTCAGAGTAGGTCAGTTCATGTGCATCTTCCAGGGTTTTCAGTACTTCAGACCTGTCAGCAGGATGAGCTGGTCTGAGCCTGGAACCCAGACATCACACAGATACACAGCCATGATAGGTTTTCACAGCCTGTTCTTGATTCTTCCTCTTGTTTTTCAAGATGTGTTTTTCCATTATTTCTGCTTTATTGTGACATTGACAGTATGGAGAGGGACAGGATATGTAGTGGAGAGTGAGAGGGGAGGACATGCAGCAAATGGCCCAGGCTGGAATCGAACCTGGGATTCAGAACCTTAACCATTATGTATTAATAAGCGTGAAGGCTGTGGTTTTGTATTGGACACCCCTACAGTAATTACTGAGAAAGAGGACATTCTTTCAATGCTTTCTTTAACATGGCAGCTGCTTGCGGGTGGGGACAGTATCAACAACAGCACCAGTCCCCTTAAAGCATCACAGCTCAATCCACCGACCCAGGCAAAACATTGTTTCAAACGGATGTATAGTGCATTGTGCTGCAATGCAACATCTGTAGTGTGGTCCCAGTGGTCCTCAATTTATAGATTAAACAATTGGGTTGTTTTCATGTAGGACTAATGTATTTTAAAAGAACATTAACTGCTAAATATCAGAATCTTTCTCCATATTTCTTGGGATTTTTGAATTCATATCTGATACATGCAATTGTCCTCATTATGTCAGTGTAACCCAAAAGTGTGTGAGTGCTCCTCTGGCATTCTTTAGGGCAGCTGTTTTATCAGGGCTTCTCTGTCGACACTATCATACAGGGAACCATCATTTGTGCTTGTGACTATCAGAGCCTATTGTCAGAGACTGTGACTCGTGCCTGGGGAGCCATCAAGCCCTCACAGCCTGAGTGTCTGTTGCATGAGTGGTGAAGAAGGGCCAATAGAAACAGGAGGTAATTTCTAGAGCATGGCTCACTGAAAGAATGTATGAATCTCATGCAGTGGGCTTTTGGGATGTATTGTGTCATTTTTATAGACCTTAGCACAGTGTCTTGCATTTTCCTATGTTATTGCTGATGTGTGTGTTTCTTTGCACTGTGATTGCATTAAGCTTGGTTTGAGCTATGTTTACCCTTTACCTCTGAGGATGTGTTGTGGGTGGTGACTGCTACCCTCTATGTATGGCTCTGTATGGGAAGTGGATGGGGGTTGGGGAGCGCCTGTCTGAATGAAAGACTAGGGCAGGGAGGTTTATAAATAAAATTGACAGCAGGCACCTTGCTGAACCATGACTGGAATGTTTAAGGGCTGGCAGTGCGTTTGTGTGAGGCCAGGGAAATCTCTTGCTCAAAGGCGTAGCAGACTACATAGCCTCGTCACTGGATATAAATATGGAAAGGGTAGTCCCTTTGGAGAAGCAGTCTGTGGGCTTACATGTTTTGTGCAGTACATGTCAAAACAGGGGGTGGGGGGAGGAAAGACAACACATGGTATCATAAGAATTAAGCTGGATGCTGGACAGTGTTGATGTTATTACCTGAGGCCAGAGGCCATCTTCAGAATACCTGCTCTAAATGGAAAAACCATGCCACAGGTTGAATTTTGTTTTTTTTAATGCCATGTATTTGCAAAGTTTGTATGTCAAAAGACCTGTAAAACGAAGAAGACATTATTAAGGAACCTCCAGGTTTTTTGCACCCACATTGTGTTCTGATGGATGACCATGATGGATAACCTTATCTCAAACAAATAACAGGGGTGTCAAAGATTCTTGATGTACAGTAAGAGTGGTGAAAATTACTTGGGTCAATCAATACTTATCAAATCTGATATCACCTTGAGACCCTGTCTGAAATGTTTGTGTGTTTGTGTGATCAAGTGCAGCATGAATCTGCTGGTGGTGCACATTTTTGTGCTTTGGGAGACAGATACGGCTGCCTGTGCCAGCTTCACCCCTGGTGCCACACCTGCTGTATGTAGAGATGACTCCAGGGAGATCAATCAAAAACGCATTAATGAAGAACACAATGGAGTTTAACCTTTGTTTTAAGCTTAAGACTTGCCTCTGCTGTTCTGTTGTTGACATTTTTCAGGCAATGTAGATGAGACGTCTGTGTGGTTCAACAGATGTGGTTCACTCTCGTTAGGATCACTTACACTCTAGCTTGCCCTTCAGTTCTGTGCTCACATGCATACACACAGACAGACAGTAGACCTGCATACACACAGACAGACAGTAGACCTGCATACACACACACACTCTTCTATAGAGCAGCACATTTGAAAAATATTATGAGGTCCATGTTTTAGTATTCCAGTTTCACCATTTGAAAAAAAAACCCTACATGGTCTTCCTCAAGTTCAAGTCTTTTATTGTCAGATTCACAGAACAACACAAGGTCAGACTGGGCACTGAAATTCTTAGGACAAGACAACGCAAAGCAACCTGGCATAACATGACATATGAGTATTCAAAACATAGATTACATCCAGATAGATTTGTGCAGCCTTGTCCCTTTGTCTTCAATGATTTAAAAACATGGAATGCCACATATTTCATTTTTCTTTCTCTGCTTACACCAAGCTCTCTATCTGGATACTTAGTGCATCTTGTCATAGCCCACCTATTCTTGAGGTACATTGAGGTATTATTTTGCATTTGAACAACACATTTGGTTGCTTTTGGAAGTGGAATCTCCATGAACAACAAACAATTAATTCCAGAATTCTGGGTAAATATAAGCTTTTGGCATTTGGATTTGGATTATGGCATTAAGCCACTTAAAGACCACAGCATGCATTCAAGACAATTAAATGTATATGATAGTCATTCTATAAAACCATAAAAAAGGCAACTATATACATGCTTTGTAGTTAAAATACATCAATGTGATATAAATAGGGAACAAGAGCACTTTAGTTTAAACTCAGTCAACAACTCAAACAACTGTTATGATTCCTCAGTGCAATCATACACCACTTTAGAGGTCTAAAAGGATATCTGTTCTAGAGCCCATATAGTATTCAGTAAATTATACAGTCAAAAAGTACAATATCTCTGCATTGTTTGACTTTAATCTTTACTTGGGTTGATATTACTACCATCTTGAATATGTCACTTGGCTTCACCCAAAGACATCAGTATCTGTCAGTGTAGAGGCTCTAATGATGTCCATACAATAGCACCACTCTCAAGAGACCTGATTAAGTGAGAGAAAAAGAGTGCTCACCAGGTGGGAGCTCACTTGCACAGGCCATAATGAGAGAGAGACGAACAGGATACTGCATTTGAATGTCACATCTATCTCCTGAGATGCTTTCTTTCAGTTTGGCACAGTAGAAAGAAAAGCTAGACAAATCCTATGTAAACCCAGGGTGCAGTTTCACAGGCAAGACAGGAATGAATGACTAACATGTCTTGAAAATATAAAAGAAAGGAGAATGTGATACCTTCTCCTGGCAATTGTAGTAGGTATCATATCCATACTGGATTGACAATATATTGTAGCATGTTCAAAATATCAAAGTTGAATAAAATACATGGCAACAATGCTGACAGCTTATTTAAGACTTTGAATCTTGACCATGAACCACAGCCATGAAGCAGCATAAATTACCCTCTATGGATTGGGGTTGATGTTATAGAATTAATCAAGAATGAGCTACAAGCAGAACAAGATCATACTATCACCACTTAAAGTATTTATTTATTACCTGAGACAAAGTCTTATCTTATCATTTTCAGTGATGAAACAGAGAAGCAGCTTTTGCACTGAGCCGCTCCTGTGGAGCTCCTTTGACAGCCTCTGGTTCATTGACTGTCTCTAAGTCTATCGTTAGGATCATCATTATGAATCCCCTCGTCTGCCCTGACAAGGCCTCCATCATGGACTTCAGCTCCTGTTCCCCCGGAGGGATCTGGCCCTGTCGCCGTGTGCTAATCTCATAGGCAATATGCAGTTCAGCCAGAACATGTCACTGTGGCATTGACCTGTTATTAACCTCACTACTGTTTTAGGAAGTGGGGCAAGATATCTGTGACATGTGACTGTTCAGTTGCCTCAACTTTATTTAGGTACAAATGCAAGTAATGCAAGCAAGATGAATTCTTCTTCATTCCTCATATTGAGATCAGTAATAACTGGTTATGATCCAACAAGAATGATGTCTGCTCTACATTGTTTGCCTGTATAACAACTAAGGTACACATGATTAAGATGTACGTAAATATACATATTGAGAATATTGCATCTTACTGCACATCTTTTAACTCTTCCTCAAGCAGATTTTTCAACAGTTCTTGCTATAACTAGGAAAATAATGATTTATAACTTTCTTGACTAGGCACTAAGAGTTAATTCAAGACTGTTATGTAAAGCAAAAATGGTATGTCATTTCATATGATATTTACAATATACTATGTTTATAGTTAATTTCATTTATCAACCTAACCATTATGATTTATTTTAAATGTCAATATCTTATGACACATATTGGTTGTTTAGAAATACTCTTTTAAAAGAAAAAGTATGTTAACAATCATGTTAATTCACAAAAGGAATCTGTGTATGTGTGTATTTGTCTGCAAGCTTAGATTCACTGGTTTTAGTTACAGTCAAAACAGTCAATGTGTTCTCTTAATAATGTGTGTCCTTCATAAAATAACTAGTAAGTTTAAGAACTGAGGAACTATACCAAGCACTCTGTTCAGTGTGCAGTGACAGTGTTACATGTAAAGTACAAATCATTGAGGATGAATGGGATATTGCAGTTTCCCTCGCGCTTATCTGACACGATTTAATCTTTCAAACTTCATATGCTCTCAACAACGGTTATTTTAATAGCAATGTCTGATGTCTGTCAAAATCAATTTCAGACATCTTATTAATTAAGTTAGAGTCTTACATCTTCACCAGATTAATTTTTATCAAGGAGCAATTTCCCTCTAGATAGAATGCCAATCAATAAGCACAAGGCAGTAGATTGCTATTGACCTTCCTAATGGTTTCAGTTGACTTTTTTTTTCTTCTAAGAGAGACGGAGGTTCTAATTCAATCAAAAGTTCCCATTGATGATAAAAGTATGTACATTTGGTTTGGTTTATTTGGTATGTTGTGTTGTGATTATGAATTACATAAATGATACAGTGCGTAGCATCATTGGAAAATATGCTAAAGTGTACTATTGAATGCAATATTCATGAGTGTCTAATTCTCACAAATACTATTTTGATGTGTAGTATGAATGATAAGGAGCATTGTTGATTTTCCCTGGAACGGGAGACTGCCTAAACCTTTGTGGAGCAAGCCATGAACAGCAGTAGACCAAAATGCTGGTGAGGTAGTACATAGACACTGTAGTCCATGGGGATTGCCAGTGGTGCAGTGAGCCACTGGCTTCAAGATTCACCACGCCATTGGACACCAGCTGCCTAGACTCACGCTGCTTTCTGCCAACATATTCAATGTGCGATAAGAGCCTATCTCCACACAGCAGATACACAGGTAATTTAACCTACATGGAACCAGGTGAAAGATGTCTTGTCTGCAGCAGTTCATTGAATCTCAGTAAAAAGAGAAAAATGTAGATTCTGTCTGTACACAAAAACAACATTTATGAAGTATGTTGCCCTCATATTCCTGCGTTGAACCAACTGAATCCATTCAAAATATGTATTATCAGGTGAAATAAATCTTGTAGACTCTATTGTCTTGTACACTCACATTAGCACAATGTTCATTCAGTACAATCTCAACTGAATCCCATCTTCTAAATAGCAAAGACTTTTATGTGATTTATATAAAGAATCAGAACACTTTAGTGAATTAAATGCTGCACTCCTTTATATGCAATAAATATCCCTCCATCTTAAGGATCCATTCAGTACATGAGTAACACAATGCACACATAGAATATATATGAATAGTATGATAAATCCACAGCAGAGTGAAAGTTAAAACAATGTATCTTATTTGCCTGACAAAACCCAAAGGAATACCTAAAAGCATAAAGTTCAACCATGTGTGTACACAAGTTGTAGAAACATGGGATTTGGAATAATCATCCATCTGTGTTGCAGATTGAATCAGAAATGAAATAAAATAACACCACAGGCAAGTTCAACAGTTAGAGTGCAGATGATGTCAAGCAATTGGTACCTGTTTGGAGAGATGAGCATATGTTCCAGAGAGCCTCTTTTATTCATGCATGTTTAAGGTTCCATTATTACATCATGTTCTAGCTTTCAAATAATAACAATGGGGAAGCATCTTGATCTTGATAAATACTGTAATACATTTATTTTCATCAATTTCGCTCTTGAATTTTTCACATTTTCCACTTGGTTATAGGTCCATAACAATGTTTATATTTTGGTTGTTATCATATCAAATGTGTGCCGCTGTGCATATATTGGTACTGATGTTATTAAAATCCATGAAGACATACTTGTTATGTTGCTGTACTTGTTAATATTACTAACCAAAAAAAATCACCTAAATAGAATTCTTGCTTGGTTTTGCTTTGCAGTGACTTGACATTTAACCTCAGCAAATAAACAATTATTCAGTATCTGATAAACAAACAATTCAGTAATATTTCACCAATTCTTTTTTTATGTTATTTCTCTGACGTCTATATTACAATATTTAAAATCTTGGAGTGAGATAGAGACAGAGAGAATAACATCCTTTATTTTGTAATACGTGTCGTTGGAGTAACACACTATACAGTAATTAAAAGGAAGAGGTTAACTGAGGTCAAACATGATAAAATGGACCATCAACTTTAGACATCTAGCCTTGTGGAGTCGTATCCAAATTGTATTAATATAGCTGTGCTGTAGGCTCTAACTGATATCCGACAGAAATGGACACCTACCCGAAAATGATGTCTAACACTGGAGAGCGGAAACTAGGTTGACAGCACCTGCTGCCCATAGCGGTAAGGCGATAAGATGAGGGAGAGAACGAATGAGAACCTCATCAGATTAGAAGAGAGAGAGTACCTTTGGGTAAATCTGAAATAGACTCTATTCTAATCTCATCTGTCACTGCTTCGTTCAAGCGACATGTTTTGATGTTGACAGACATTTTAAGAGTTTAGTTTTTTACACAAACAAAAACGTTGGATATCTGTGTTGTCATCAATTTATTTTATGTTTAAAGAAATCTTAAATGATTTGATAACTTGTGCATGAGATTGTTAGGTTGTTGACCAGGTCATCTAAAATGGTTGCCTTCAATGACAGAAGGCACAACCTTAACGCTTAGAGTAAGCTTAGGTTAGGTTTATGGCTAAGCACCCCATTGATGTGGATAGGATTGGAGTGAGATAAATATGAAGTTGTGTTTAGGGTTATGGTTGGGGCTTGGTTCAGGTTTAATCCTTCACCTCCCCTGCCTCTATGTGTGGCATTCTTTCTCATTACTAACACTGTGTCTCCTCATAAAATGCTTAGCAAAGGGTTTCTTTACACAATGCCTGCAATGCTATTGCTCAGGTAACGCTTCTCTTTATTGGACAAGCATGTCCTATTTTTTCTTACAAACGTGAAACAGATGTAGTGTAGAAATAGTGCCTTGGTTTGTTTGTGGAACTAATACATTAAATTGCTTTGTGTACTGTAAGCATTTGCTGGCTTAAGTTTAATGGACCCTGATGATTCTCACTTTTCATACTCAGCAGTCACATCTGATGACTTTAGAACAGGGAGTCAGTGGGTGTGTGTCTCATATCTGTGTAAGCACTTTGGGTGGCTTAAAATTGTGCCACACAATGTTGGATACTTTGTATTCTTACAGAAATCTAAATATTGTCGAAGCTAGACTTAATAATGTTTACATAACATATTTGAATAGAAAGCATAACAACTTTGCAATGAAATGTTCTGCCAGTCATTGTAGATTACAGTACCTTAATAATTTAATAGAATCCTTTAACCGATTTAAGATGAGATTTCCTTTCAGAACATTTTGAAAACGTCAAAGCTAAAGCATAGAAGAACTATAGCTCAGAGGTGGGATTGTGTCTTGTACCACCAGTTTTTGCCTGCTTTCCTATGTTTGGCAGAGTGTGTTGATTCAGATGAGCTGTCCACTGTGTGCAAGAGATGGCTGGTGCGCCAAATGTTCAAGGCAGTGTTAAGGGGCATGTTGTAGTGCCCCATGTTACATACCTATACCTGCCAACATATTAGGTAAAACTGTATTTAATAATGCTGTAGGGGTTGATCTTTTTTCCTTCAGTATGAAAGGAAGTAGACCAGTATACAGTGTAGTACAGTACCATGTGAGATCATGTCACATGTTGCAGAATTGGAAGTCCTGAAACAATCCACAGTGTAAATGCCTCTGTGTCTTTTACTCTACTGGTGACATTAAGGACGCCTTGAAATATATTTTATCTTTCTCTACAGTGCTATAAATATTCATTTCTTCAACCTTTCCTTATCTTCACTCTTGATACTCCTATACTCCTTGTCTTTGTGGATTCAGGAGAAAAAATAAATTCGGACCAAAGACTGTAAATTCATCCGCAAAATAATAAGTATGGAGAAACTTGGAAGCTCAGACTGTACATTTTGCCTTCATAGAGCGTATCCTAATTGACTAGTGGTAATGCACATCTGAACAAGGGAGCTCCTTGTCCACACCCCCTTCACTCCTTCGCCCATAAGTAATCTGGTTTCCCCAAAATATTTCTCAATAAACCCGTTCTGAACAATTAATGATTCTTGTGGTGTGAAGATAAATGGCAAAGGCAACAGAACGTGAAAAAGAGAAAATCATAAGAGAAAATCATACACTTACATAAATGTGAGGAATTCATTTCTTGTCTCTTGGCCTTAGAAGTATGGTCACAAACAAGTGCAAGAAACTTGAACGTTAAGAAATTATGGCAGTAGTAAATGTTGTGGTTGCTGAGCTGCGCAACGTTATCAATATAAAAAAACAGCTGCGACTTCAAATAGAGGACAACGATTATCATTGCCGCACAATAGAAGTAGCCTTGTAAATGTTCACTTCTGGTGGTCTTCCACCGACCTGTGTATGTTTACCATTCTAGTCAACATCAGTATCAGTGGAAAAGTAGGTGAGGAGGGCACTTTGCACTGTTCTGCACTCAGTGGGCTGTGTTACGCCTGTTTCGGAAGCCTTTTTAAGCATGTGACTTCTGACACTTGACCCCAGTAAAGTGAAAACTCTGAGAATCATTAATCCCTGTGAAGACCAGATGTTTGCAATGCACAACAAAACCTTCCCCACATCCTTTTAATAAAGTAGATGTCAACCAATTCACTTCAAATTTGACCTGTCATTCTAGTGCTAATTGTCTACAATGGTAACAATTAACTTATGCCTACCTGTGTAACCTAAGAACATGGAGAACATGATTCTACCAATACCTGAAACAACAAATTGATGCATCATATATCATTTGTTGATTTGGGTCCTTTGAGACACAAGCTGTATGACTACTGTCTGCTTCAAGATGATTGTGCACGTTTAACTAGCACTAGCACTGAGCACAAGCACAACACTGAGAGCAGATGTACCATGTCCTCTTGGTAAGGGAACAAGTAGACTGCTTATCTCCACTGTTCTGAGGCATCTTCACTATACTGTACCCCCTAAGAAAGGGGAATGGGGGAATGTCTCATTAAAAAGATAATGATGGATTCATGGATTTTAATAACATCAGTACCAATATATGCACAGCGGCACACATTTGATATGATAACAACCAAAACATAAACATTGTTATGGACCTACAACCAAGTGGAAAATGTGAAAAATCCAAAAGCGAAATTGATGAAAATAAATTTATTATAGTATTCATCAAGATCAAGATGCTTCCCCATTGTTATTCTTTGAAAGCTAGAACATGATGTAATAACTGTGTAAATGCAGAGGCTGCGAGAACCTGGAGGACGCCTAAGGAGATGTTCATTTCATGACTTATTAAACAGCAGTAAGTGGATTTACTACAGCTTCTGTTCTTAGCCCCTTCCACATACAGCAGAGGCAACAGAGTAACCTACAATATAGTCTCTAGGTCCTGTTTGATACAGTAATTAATGTGTTTTCTGAAAGCCCTGTCCCCTTTTTGTTGGACCACTCTGCAGTAAAAACTGTTTCAGCTGGTCACCATCTCAACTTAACACACACTAGAGCATCACTCCTTTATATGAATACATGAACCTTTGATATTGAAATGCTCAAGGAGGTCAAAAATTTATAGATCACCTCTATCTCTGCACAGTATTTAAATGTTTTAAGGTAGAGACTACAACCTTGAAATATTCCAAATGAAAAGCCTAATAACAGTTTTAAATCCCTTATTTGGATGCTGAGATAAACCTCCCTGACTATTTTTTAGATAATAGACTAAACCTTAAAATTCAGATTTGAGTTATTGTTAAGTGTTTGTTTCCTGAAGTCAAAAATGTAAGATAAATTACATAATCGCTAGTCTTTAGGTTGGGTGGAGTTGGCACTGTGGGTGGACTGCCACCCCTTACATGGAGATAGGCTACATGTTACTAGAACACGTCAATGCTGCATCATTATCCCTTTAAAAAGTTTGTCAATAATAAAGAATAAATATAATGACTCAACAATCTTTTGATAACAATTCTAACAATTTCAATAAAGGACATAAATAACTTTTAAGTAATATTTTTTTTCTGTTATTGACATTTCAGTTGTCTCTGAATCAACATAAAATTGTGACTCATTTTGCAGTTTCAGTTTCTTTTGTCCATCTGACACTATTCAATCCAAAATAAGAAGTGTGCAAAAATCAATAGACTTGAGGGGTGGTTGGAGGGCCTTTATCTTTGGCGGCTGATGATTTGGCTGTGTGAATTATTCATCAGCAGAAAGTCATGGCCTCTGCTAGTGAGCCATGAGGATAGAAATAACAGCTTTACCTTATCACTCTTAATCTTAAGAGCTGTAGTAATGCAATTCCTAACATTTAGCACTTAATGGTGTGTCAGAGCAGGAAACATGATCTAAGACCATTAGGACCATTTTGTGCTGAGGCTCAAAACTGTCTCTTTTCTGCCCCTTTGAGACAACTGATAAACAAGAAAACGAGAGGTATGGGGCCTGAAGTTAGCATTTTAGCTGTGGAGACTTTCAGCAACACGCAACAATTGTGGTAAGTCCATCCAACTACTTAACTCCAAATAAAGGCAGTTAAACTGTAAGAGCTGCCGTTTTAGGCACCCTGCATGATTGGCTTTAGTCTGTGATGTATAAGCTATATACATTATATGTAAATTTATGTATATACAGTATATATATATATATATATATATATATATATACCTGTATGAATATTGCTCAACACACTGTAACATCTCAAAATCCTGTGTCGCAGTACATGAAAGAAGCAGTATTGCTTCCTTCAGGTATCCTTTTTTACTGTATAGACATTGTGTTCTTTGGAAGTCCTGGTATTCATACCTTATACTAAAGTCTTGCATTTTATGTCATGTCATGCTTTGGCATCCAAAGCTATATTATGCTATGTAATTTTACGTTATTATTATTTAATTTGGTGTACTGAGTTCATTAATATTGAGGAAGGGACTCAATCCTTATGACCGCCGAAGAGAAGTTTCCCTGAACACCGATAACAGAGGTTCACAAGGTTGTTCTGTATGCCCAATTACCTTTTAATGAAGCCTTGTGGCACACAGTCAAATAATGCTCTCCTATTTTGCTACCTTCTGCATGTTCAATGGCATATTATACACTCATCACAAAAGTAAGAGACAAATCACTATATTTTCTCTGTTTTCTAATTAGTGTTATCATTTTATCGACACTTTATGCCAGGTTGCCAACGGTTGACTGTCATACTGCTGTTGTTGACTAAAGCCTGGGGCCACACTGTTCGATAACAATACGGATGCGTGTTGACAAACAGTATTGGTGTGAACAAAACGGGTTCGATGGTGTGCACTTCAGTAGAATTCCTCAGGTCTCGTATCACAGTATATCCCCAGTGTGTTCCCCGAGCATTAGCACACATACCCTCCACATACCCTTGTTAGCATGTCCTCCAACAGTGCCAGTGGGCCCTAGCCATTGACGGCAGGGAGGGACTGCTCAAGTGGCTTCACCTGGAAAGGCCTGATGAGATGAGATGTGCTACAGTGAGCAGGGAAATGAAGATCAGCGCGTCACTCGAGGGTGATGGGGTAGCACGCCTTAACACAGTACACTTTTCCTACCACCTACTCTCTGCTGCTGTTTATGATCTTTTCCAATCTGGGAGAAAAAAAAACATCACTGTATTCATTGGAGCGACATGGGTTTATCCCGGGAAATATCCTGCTGTCTTTTCTCCTGCATCATAGGTTGGGAGCTTTAATCTTTTCAAAAACCTTGGGATGTTTTTATTTATTTTTTATTTATTTTTATTTATAGGAATGAGGCACAGCTTGTGTGACTATGCTTCCCTTGCAATACATGTTCATGTTTAATTTCACATGAAACAGTGGTAGTTATGTTTTACTCTTTGCCCAGTGCAGCGTCTGTATAAGTACTGTAAACTATGTGTTCATTAAGCGTTAAGGAAATGGTTTCATATAACTCTGAAAGCTTCTCAGGCAGAGATATCCTGTTCAAATGTGTTTATTAGGAAGAGGCAAAGAAATATCCCAGATCACGTGGCTTTCATTACGTTATTAGGAAAATATTCATATCTATGACAACTGAAACCGTAACTAAGTAGTGTGGCGCCCTGTATGAGTTAAATTTGCACTGTGTATAAATATACTGTATGTTACAGCATAATGTTTCAATTTGATTCTTGAAGGATCTGGAGAAGCAACATTTATACAGCGATATCCATTTAGATGAATCCCTATCTGTTCCTTGAGCCTATAACATGACATAAAAAGTGTTAACTATAGTGAGGCCTGGATACTGATCAGGTCAAAAACAGAGGCCCCAGATTAGTTACCTGACATGGAAGGTCCAAAAGTATTAATGGGTGTATAATACTGTGTTTGAATAAGACATGAAGTTACATGCTCTAAGAAAAGTATTTGCAGAAATATGTTTTTCTCCAACTGATAACACAATGGCAACAGTGTTTACATTAAGTTTCTGCCTAATTTGACTATTAATTGGGAAGTGGGAAGTATTCCCTTCCTGACATTCTGTTTGGGTGTCTGCAATTAGATCTACTGATCTAATAAAAGGTTTACTACCCAGTGTGTGCAAGTGTGCAGTATTGGTCACAAGGGGGCATGTCACCCTCTAAAGCAAGTAAGTTACTAATGACTTTTTCAGGAACTAATTTTCTGCATTGAGGCACAGCCCATAAAACAAGGTTATTTCTTCCATCAAGGGATAAATAGAGATTTAACTGTCTTTTCTGTTTATTATCTTCAACAACAGCATTTGTGTGTTGAGCACACGCAGAAATTTAGGAGACAGTCTCTATGGGCCTATTTTACATTTTGACTTGCATCTTACAAATGTTAATAGTATTTAGTGTGCATCCCAACACAAATCAAAGTGTTTGTACTAAAGATGTCAACATAAGACCCCTTCAACTATGTTTTGTGAAAATGTTTCCTTCTTCACATTAATTCACATTCATTCAAATTTTTTATAAAAAAAACTACAGAGCAGCTTATGTTGGCCTAGCTTTTTAATGACCAAAACATGGTGACAGCAATAACAGGCAGACAAAATGTAAAAGTCTGAGCTCCTGGTGACAGTCGTCATTACACATGCACCCCCCATGCACCCCCCATGCAACTAATCCCCCCATGTCATCACCGCCACAATGCTCACCCACACACCAGAAGTGGGATACAGGATGACTCAGGGATGCAAGATGACAGAATAATAAAATATGTTCAGTAAGAGTACTGTAAGGTTCAGCTAACTACTATACAGTTTCAGGGTTGCATGGTGTTGTATTGTGTAGTATCACATTTTACAGTGTTTAACACTTCACAGTCTCATTAAACATGCCCATCTGGACATGACATAATAAACAAGACAAAAAATAACTTGAATAATAATGTTCCTAACCATCACCTTGAAGCACTTTCCGTTACGGTTTTGCCAGCTTCGTCAGTCATAATATAACCTTACTGATGAATGACTGCAGCACTATGACTTCATTATGATTGGACAGGAAATGTTGTCCGTTCCTAGTAATGACCGAATATCCATCGATAAAAAGGCTTGATAAACGTAGACTTCCTTCCGAGTGTGGATGGATAAATACAGCCTGACTAATGAGACCCTGGCTGCTGAAGATGACAGCAATGCTCTATATCATGTGCTGCTCTGTGGTTCAGAGGCTGCATGGAAGGCTTTTATCCTGTCTTTGAAACCACAGCGAGAGGTTGCTTGTTCAATTTAGACTTTCACACAATGTGGATGTGATCTCTCAGAGAGAATAGCTAAAGATATCCTGGTGACTGTAATACAAGAAGCCATTTTCACCAAAGTTTTCTCTATTTACCTTTTATTGCACTCAGTTCTACCACAGTCATATTTGGTGACATTAAGAAACCTTGCTCTGTATGTGAGGTGCACTTAAAGCATCTCAATGTATAATGTAATGTAAGAGGGGACCTCGCCAGCATACACCAATGATTGTTTTCATTGACCATCCATCCTTTTAAGGATGTGGTGCATCCATGTCAGTGTCACCTATGTCACTATTACCAATTGCAATGATATAAACTTGTTATATTCATGTCAGACAATCTAAGACATATTCTACTGAAATAAAAAATACTATACCTATGGACTACATTTACTCATTTACTATTAACTACGGTTAATACATTTACATTTAGTCATTTAGCAGATGCGCTTATCCAGAGCGACTTACAGTAAGTACAGGGACATTCCCCCAGAAGCAAGTAGGGTGAAGTGCCTTGCCCAAGGACAAAATGCCATTTGGCACGGCCAGGAATCGAACCAACAACCTTCTGATTAATAGCCCGACTCCCTAACTGCTCACCCATCTGACCACCCTTAATAGCATTTTGTATTTCTTGCTAGTTTACTGACAGTCTGGGGTTTCTAAATCTTGTCACAGAAAGTAAATTGGGAACCTTAAAGTGAAAGCTGACCACAAGATCCCAAAAGAACCTTTTCTAGAATTGAGTCCTACATGTATTTTACAAGGAGGGATTCACAAATCACACAACATCAAAAGTTAATGTATTTGCAATTAGTAGGAAGATTCCTTACTATAGACACTCTTTTTTCAATGTTGTTGTGGACATATGTAGTCACTTATAATGGTGTATAGCTTTTAGTCTTAAATGTTTACCGATAGTAACCATTTGACAACTCAGTTAAAGCCTGTTGCCACCTAGTGGATTGTTGTCTGTTTCCACAGGACATCTTTTTGTCTATTGACACGTTCTCTCACACACAAACATACAGACACGCCACTCTTAATGTTGTGTCAGAGAGAGTTCAACTCTCTTTAACTTGAGATATTGTTATTGCAGCCATGCACAGCTGACATTCTGCCTTGACACCATATGCAAATATGTGTGATTTCACATATCGCCTCAGACTAAACAGAAAAACAAATCACATCTGTTCCTTTTAAGGATACTGCATGCCACTGGGAGTCACATGTGTCAATACAATCAGCTCATTGATTAAAATCTAGAATCAGAGGCTTACAGTTCTCCATATGACCCTGTGAACCCCCACTCCCAGGGTACCTGCCCTACATCATTCAGACCGCCCTGTTGTTGTCAATGGAAAATATTGATTTCATTAGCCAATTTTGGCTAATTGACTGTCTTTAAAGGCCTTAAATGAAAAAAAGCAATATCTTTACCAATACATGTGCTCTCATTAAGAGCAAATAAATATTTGATCAGTTAATGCATCCTGCTGTAGTCTTTGAAGTGATGATTTCCTACATTAGGAATGGGTAAACGCCACTCAGTCGTTTTGGGTCAGATTTGTTTAGGTTGTTTGTACCATCATTTGCCATTTTTATTTGTTGTTGTGTTATCTGTCAACCCTTGAACGAGGTCTGTAGGCCTATAGAATGAGACACTTGAAATGTAGCCTTTCCTTATTTAAATGCTAACCCACTGCTTTCTTGAATGCTTCAAAGTTAAGTGTAACCGATCTCTTGTGGGAGGTGTCCTTCCCCTTGCCATAGCATATTCAGTAGAGTGAAAATGATTCATAGGGTAATACTGTAGAAAAAGACTACCATCCTAATCAATGGGAGAAGTGGTTGTAGCCTATCACCTCCTAGACTAGTTGATTCTCTGGACTGCTTTACTGATCACGTAGCTGTTTGGTATTACATCCCAGATAAAAGAATTGGGCTATTATATCCCGACCGCTTAGACTGCCCAGAAGGGTCTGTTCCGCTTGAATGGTCGGTGCGGTGAGTGAGTGCCTCGTCGAGAGACAGCTCGTACTCGTGTCTGCTCTGCTCCTGGTTGGGGAGTGGAGGGAAACTGATGCATCACAGTAAGTAGCGACGTCTTTCAGTTCGTAGTCGCGGGAAATGGCATTTTAAGCAATCTGCCAAACTGTGCATGCTTTATACATACAGTAGGTTTATCATAACTACCAGAACATGCACAATTCAGCATAATGTGAATTAATTAGGTTTGACGATATAGCTTTTGCAATGCTCTCTGAAGTAGGCTAGGTTAAGGGACGCATAGTGTGGCTGCCGACTGAATCACTAACAAGGATGCCTGTGAGCAGAATTTTGTTTATAGTATCGAAACGCGGATTAATTTAAATAACAGTTGGAGGAAAACGTACACGGTAAGATTATTATTGTTATCCTAGTGATAGGCTACATTGTTAATACTATTTTTCTTGAATGAAATGCAGTAGTAGCCTACTATTTAAATGTTTATTTGGTGTTGTCATCAATGTGATATTATTTGTATTTGTAACTGAGCCTAGTTACCATCGGTTTCATCCATTCACAATTTGTATTTTAGTCTGAGTGTACGTACGATATAGCCTGGACGGAAACAATGCTTTCAGTATGATGCCTTAACTCCCTACACTGAGAAGTAGCGTGCCTTTTAGAAGTTATCTACATGCCAGGGTTATATCTGTGAATTTGTAGACACGAGGTGAAACTCATATTATGTGATTTGCCTCAGAATGTTGATTTTGTCATGTACCTGTGAGTCCGCTGTGCCACTCTGATCTGTGCAGATGTTTGATAATCTCATGCGCTGACTCCCTATCATAATCTCTGCGGATTTGCTGATTATGTCGTTGACCACCAACTGTGGCCATGGAATCTGTCTAGCCAACTAGATTAAACAGGCAGAAAATGAAATAAACAAATCTCCTATCTCATATGTGAACATACTCAACTCACGTTTTACAGACAAACTTTTGTCAGCAACAGCTATGTATAAAGTAACAAGATACCATTGCATTCCCTTATTTTCCAGCAGCACCTCCCCATCATCATATGATTGCATGATCTACATAAAACGAATGTGAGCATCTGTTAATCAGTACCAGATCATGGTAACATACCCTGCTATGGTTTCTGGCTGTCCCTATCTGATCTTGATGCGCACACGCAGATGCGTTTGCTTTCAATCGCTGTATCCAGTCAGAACTAAAACCAGTCTTTAATATGCATTATAGATATTTGAGCATCTGTTCAATTCGCCTCTCCCATTCTAAATAATTACTTGTTGTCCAAATGAGATTATTTCCCCTTGCCTCGCAGTTGCCTGTTAAAGTTCATATGTGCCAAAAAGTGAAAATGAAAAGCAGTCATATTTGTATTAACAGGTACACCAATATATTTTATTATTATTTTATGGAAATGCATAGCAGCTTCATGGACAGTCTCAGAGTCAAACATGGTGTGTAACTTTACAATAATTATTGTAAATATAATGAACTATCTTTGCTGGTGCTTCCATGAAGGACTGAGAGTGCCCAGCCACATGCAGCTCTGCAGGAAGTTGAAAACGTGCCTTTAATGGGTAGCGTGCTGCAACCCAACAGCCTGTCAGAAGTGATGTAAGGCAGAAGTGACATTAAAAAGATTCTGGGTTAGATACATTTAGAGACACCATGAAAATTTTATTGGACGGTTTCCTGTGGTAAAAGTATAGAACAACTGTCATCAGGGGTATTTTCATTTTATGTATAGAATGATTTTTTATCTCTAAGAAAACAACACAATTCTGTGTTTACTGTACTATCCACTGGGATTTAAGCCCCTGTACAGTAAGTAACAGTCCTAATGTTGCAAAGCAATTTCATTGTAGCCTGGAAGTTGAAGCTTTTCAGTTGTTTAGCTATATCCCTGCTACACTTCTAAGCCTTACTATTCACATTAACTAGTTTTACTAGTTGTAATATTCAGTGGGGCACAACCAAATGTGCACACCCCGTAACCAGTTGTCCTGCAGCTTGGCCAACCCAAATCCGCTCACTACTCAACTGTATCAGAGGGGCTTATAGGCACTGTATCAGTCAGCACATTGGGATAAAAAGTGTCTTACTTTTTCACACTTGATAACACACTTTGTTGGGGGCATAGTATCAACACAGGATGTCTTTAAGGCCCAAAACATTTGCTCACACTTTCAAATATCATCCAAGTAAGTACCTCTGTGTACATTGTAATTGATCTATTAGATACTTTATCCACTTTATCCATACTGTACACAACTAGTTGGCCATCAGTCAGCACATTGCCACACGTTTGCATAATGATAGCAGTCTCTGGATGAGATTGCTACTATGGATGACTCCAACAGAATGAATATATGTTATGAGTAGACATAGTGGAGGTTGTCTTGCTGTAGAGACTGTCATCCTCACACAAGCTGGAAAGACATATGGGGCCAAGAGCAGCAAATAAAGACAAATGCTCAGTGTTAGTAGTTTAGCACCTCTGCAAAAAGGAGATTTTTTTTGCTGCACTCTGCTGGTTTTTAAAAGTAAACAGTACTGTGAGATTCAGAGCATCCTTTATATAGTGAGGATGCTACAGGCCCCTAATACTACTTTGCAAGTAAACAGGGAGTGGTTTATGTCTGCTATGTCATACTGAGGTGTACTGTACACGGCTGAGAAGTTACATGTTGATTGTTTATTGGAGTTAGTGTCAGTCATTACTTACTTACTTATAGTGTCAACTTATTATAGAACCCAACCTCAGTCAGCCGAAAATCCGAATGAAAGATCTTACGGCATTGACACGGCTAGCGACATGCAACACATTTTGTTCAACAACATTCCCCTAAAAAGTCTGATGTCCAAAGGTAATTCTTTCCACCTACCAGCACCTTAAGGATTTATTGTACCTCAACGCCTCAAACTGGGAAAGTCCTGATTATATTTAAGTTGTCACGGTTCTGCTTTGTCACATATGTGATCATCCCCAGGTGTTGTTTTAATAGGCAACCATACTAGTCTATTATTTTAGGTTAGCTATAATGGATTTTGATTGAAATGAGAAAAAAGGCTCCAATTGATTGCGAGTGTTTCCAATTTCTTTAGAGGGGACACCTTGTCTGACAATCCCTATCAGTGCTTGGTTGTTTGTATAACAACATGTTTCTACGTGCATAAAATCAGCTCTCAACACCCTAGTTGGTTTTGGTGAAAATTACCATAGAGACTCATACTTTTTCCCTTTTAGGTTTTAAAGTTAAGGTACAGGTAATCCCACTAAGACAGAGGGAGCCATGTCTGTTTATAAATGCATTAGTGGTCTCAATTTGTGCATCTACTCAATGATCTACAATTTGGAAAAAATTAACTAAAGTCTTCTATCCTTACCAGTTCTACATTAAAAAGGGCAAAGGCAAAATATGTCACTTAGTATAAATGCTTTTTTTCACTAAAAGGGATTTAGTCTGCCCCAAGTGATTAGTTCTCTGTCTGAGATATTGTGGTCTCTGCACGGACTATGGATTGGATTTCAATTAAACAATCTCTTATTCCCTCAGGGTTATTTTGCACCCTGATCTCCTCGTTCATAATTTATGAAGTAGAATTCAGAAAAATAATATATGAATTAAAATAGTAAATACAGTACTGTATATGCAACCCCATGTGTAAATTCCTATATGCTGCCTAAAATAGATTCTTAAATGTATTCTATTTATGTTTTATGGTTTGTTTGCATTGTTTTCTTTAAACATGTTGCAGCATTGCAACTTCTTGGCACTGGCTTTAATAGAGGGCTCAATAACAACACCACCCTACAACTAGCTTTAGGATAAATACAAGCATTGGGACTGTTGCATTATTAAATATGCTTTATATGTGGACTGCTAACAACAGCTTTACAAGTAATCACAGCAAGAGGTCAGGTCTGTGTTTCTTCTAGAGAATGTGTTTCAGTTGACGACTTGACATGGGAATTCTTTTTATCTTTCTGCACTTTGTTACTGCATTATTGCAATGGGACATTATCCGATTGCGCAAGTGTTTTGAAATGTATAGTACTCCATTGGGTGAGGTCATGATGTCTGGGCATTATTTCCTACTTCATTTATTGCAATACAAACACAATAAATAAATCGTATGGCCCATGTGGTGTTATTTCCTTCTCTCATCCTTTGAATAAAAGACAAATTAGAAGTGTAGAGAGCATATGATGACAGAAAGCATTCAAAAGATCTAGTTTGATAGACTAGTATATACATAATGCACCCAACAAAGGTGTAACACTGGCTAAGAAATGGTTATTGGAATGGCTTGATTTAATCAATTATCAATTTAATCAATTGTGTTGACTTAATCAATTGTGTTGACACATTTCCTGTTTTCCTAAGGACTAATATTTTAGATATGCATTTAGATATGCTAAATACCTAGACATTTTATTGAAGCACTTTTTGTATTTAGTTTTAAAGGGTAGAGTGATCCTCTGGGAGTTCAATCAAGTGACCAGCTGGAAGAAGGACTTATGGAGAGCTAGAGGCCTAGATAGTGAACACAGCTTTCAAAGTTCTTCTCAGGTATAAATACATTTTTCTGATTTCAAAACATATGTAATTCAAAACCTTTGTTTTTTCTGACCTCATTATATGAAGATGGAGTACTGCACATGAACCATGCAATTAGATTTTATATTTATGTGACATTATGTAGAAGCCTACTAACTTGTATCACCAATGTAGGGTAGGTAGATGCTTATGTAAGCGTAATGGAGCCTGTAACAACCCTTCCTTGGATGCTCTATGAGCCATAACTGTCATTGGCCGGGTTTAGCGTTCTAGAGCGTTCTTAGAACGCTCTTAAGAAGCTCTTAGCGTTAAGAGCTTCTTAACGAATCTGGGAAACTTGGCCATTGTCATATGTCAAACTGGCACCCACTGTTGTTACTGTTCTATACATAAAATACATGGTACCATTTAATAATACAAATACAATCTACACATTTCTTAATTTTCTTTCCTTTATTTTGATCTTATCAGCAAAATGTCAGTCTTTGATACAACAGGTTAGTACCAAGTTTCAGTTAAAACTAGAACGTATGGATCTTCATTTCGTTTTCACCCCATTATTTGAGAGACAAGACTAACATTCAAATGGACAAGTTCTGGACTGTACCACATATGCTAACTCACCACTTAGGAGCTAAGGCAAAGAGGATAGCAAAAGAAACCAAGTTGTTTAAATGAATTCCATGTGGTCTAACACTGGATTGCTTTTATTCAGTGTTAGACCACAATTGATTGTCCACACGCCTTGTGTACTTTAATAGGGTTCCCTGGTGAGGGCATATATTTTCGCTTCATTTTAGCAATACATTATTTATTTATTTGAACATCCTTGTCCTCTTACTGAATACTCTGATTGGAAGCCCTTTTGAGAAATAATACACATCTCATGTTTGCATCACTTGATTTCAGCCACAAGTGGGAATAGCTGACTCAAGATCGCTGTCTCAAGACATAGCTGGATTTGTAACTGACTTTTCAAGTTGTTAAACAAATAAAAATATATTCCCTGTCAGTAGTAGAACACAGTGCCTCGAAAGTCTTGAAAGAAAGAGATGACCAAGAGACAAACCCACTCAGACAAACCAAGATTTAAGTCTCATACTAATTTTCTAAGACGATGATATTTCAAATTGTATTCACTTAGCAGATGTTTTTATCCAAAGGGACACACAAATAGAAGATATAAGATCTTGTCACTTATTGATTTTCTCCATCCATTGTTTTACATTTAATAATTGCATTACTCAGAAGAACATTTTAAGTGTGGCATAACATTTCAAGTAAAAAGTAGTTTCAACCACATTAAGTTCTAAACACTTCTGGTACAGTATGTCTGGGAAATGTTAAACAGAGTTGTGCTAGACAGATGTGCAATGTACTTCATCTCTATGAATAAACATATATTTACCCAAGGGACATTGGATTATTGTAGCATTTTGTCTAGAGAAGCTTTGTAAATGGTACATTTCATTACTTAGCTCGTCACATTGCTTTAATACATTTTCAACATTAGTACGTATCTTTTCCAGAGGCAGCTTGTGACATTCTCTACAGACATATTCAGTATTCTACCCTTAGACTCTGGAAAGCTGCATAAATCTCAGTACCTACCCCCACTGTGTCCCATTTAGCCTTCCCATGTCTATTTCTCAAAACACTGTACCACTCCATTGGAAAAAATACAAAAAAGGGCCAAGGCACTATGTGATAAAAAAAGAATGCTGGCTAGCGAGTCCATGCTACAGGATTGGCATTCCTTTATAGTATGCTTCGGGTCACAACTGTATATATTTTGGGGCAGGGATTGTATCTTACAGATAATTAATAAATTACTACTCAGTAGCATCTAATACTAATTGAAAGTTCTACCATAAGACAGAGTCTTGATGGAATTCTTTCCTCTTGTGCCTTCACACCCCACCTTCCATCCATGATCCATCCTTCTGCTCTGTACATTTAAGGCCTGGAGCACAGAGAGAATTACTATCCCACTGACACAATGCAGACTTTTATATTTGTTTACTTAAACCATGGCAATATCCATGGGATTTCTGTAGAGGAATTAAATAAATCGGGGTTTGACACTAGTGGGACTGTCAGTTTTGTCAGTGGGTTTCTGTCTTCTAAATGTTTGATAGTCACGTGTAAGTTTACCACTTATTGTAGACTACTCTTAATTTAGGCTTATTGTATACCATTTTGTTAAACATTAGTATTTATAGTTAATTATATTTACACTGTTTATGTGCAGTCAAATGTTTCTGTTTAATTTAATTTGTAAGTTTACTTCACTTCATGCACTTTTCAAATGACTGGTCTGTTTTATTCCACAGTACGAGTGCTAATGATCTGTCTTGTCTTACTTATCAACGTTCATTATTATTTATTTCTTAATTTCACCTGTCTCTTTTCATGCAGATTGAATACCTAAAAAGAAACACAAAGGATACCGTACATTTGTGATTGGATGTGAGTCTACTTTGACCCTACAAAACTGAATATGATGTTGCTATGGAAACTGCTGGTGCTGCCATCACTCACGAGGTGCCTTGCAGGTAAAGTACCTTATTAAGAACTTTTTTGATGCTCGCAAGAGCCTTCTTTGTGATGTTTGTGTCCTTATTCATATGTATTTAGGGCAGGTTGAAGTATGAAAGGCATAGTTTAGAATGGAGGTAACTCAAATACACCTGCCACAGGCAAACATTAATTTCTTTTTTTCATTAGGTTACAAATAATAATGTGGAAGAGTTTATTTAATAAGAAAGGAATTGTCAAAGTAAATAAGTTTGTCGTGGGGGTGGCACTCAGCAAAGGTTGACTGCAGTTGGGTTTGTCTTCATGATTTTAAATGAGGAGATTAAAGTTACAGATATGAAACAAAAGATACAAATATTAAATTGAATCCATTGATTGCAAATAAATGTGAAATTGCATCACCTGAGAAAAAAGGCAATGACCTTGGATCTGTCGTAATCAAATACTCCATGTCCATACTTAACTATACTGTGCAAGGGTAGAGCTCACTTTAGACATTGGTGTACTCAGGGGCGATTTTTAGGATCAGACCTTTAGGGGTGGTCAGCCCCCAATGAGAATGTGACATGAATACAGTGCCTTGCAAAAGTGCTAAACCCCCTTGCTAATAACAGACATGCAAACAGGTCAGGGGTGAAAAATGTGAGAAGGATATGGCAAACCCCCGACCCTCTAGGGGGGTCCGGGGGCATGGTCACTCAGAAGAAAATGTATTAAATTTTAAAGTTAAACTCATGAATCTGGTGCACTTTGAGAGCAAAATTAAGAGGCTAGATCTATGTAGAACCTGTGTTCTTGTAAACAATGTCATGTTCTTTTAACCATAAATACATTTGTATAGCATATATCATAGAAAACAATTAAACAAATGGGATTACCTGTGTTGAACTACTTTAAAAAGCAAAAGTCAAAAGCATCACTTACTGTAAAGCTAACATAAAATTGTTTCTACTAAATGATGTAAGATGGGTCTGTAAACCTCTCCCCACTCTGCCTCTGATTGGCTGTGAGGTTTAGGCATTAGGAGTGACGATTGGTTCCAGAGCAAGTTGTAAAGTTGGGAAGCACTGGTAAAATGCTGTGTTGGCCACGACCATGCATGAAATTTAAAAAGGGTCTAAAATCATCACTGGGTGTACTGTAAAAGAAAGATTTCAGATATACAGAAAGAAACACACAATGACTGACCAAGACTGAACAAATAACAAGGACTTAAATACCAAACCAAACAAGACACAGGTGAACGCAACGTCACTAACGAGACCACTGACAGACAATCAACAAGACACAGGTGAAACTAATAAACACAGACCACAGGGACACATGAGGACATGCAAACGTAGGCTGGGGCACGGCCGTGGGCGTGACAAGGAGTTAATGAAGATGGCATTTTTTGCATGCGTACATGTGACTGCGGACCTAAGTGATATGATAGCTTTCCTCAGCCGCGCTGTACAAATGTATTGAAGTGCTGACTCACAGTTAAGAGGTTAGTGAACGATGGTGGTTGACAGAGACTTTAAACGTGAGAAGAACCCTTTCCAATAGTATTTTTGTTTTTGTTTGAATTTAATCATGTACAACATATTGAATAACCAGAGCTGGTTTGGTTGTAGCACCTCCCACCAACTAGGCGATCTCTGGTCATGGGATCATAGACACTATTGAAGTGGGAAATTGAGACTCGTGGTTATATTCTCCCATTCTGTCTATAAAGCTGTTGTAAAAGAAATAAGGCTTAAGGTGATGCCTCCAATTGATACAGTATAAAGCTGGCTTACAGGGGGGCATAAGTCAACTGAAAAACCTTATCTGAGTTTTTTATCCGTCACTCCTTTACTGTACAGTAAAGCTGAATTATTGCTTCATTATACTGTGGTCCCCGTATCACCCAAGGGCTCTTTGGCATTGATCACATTTTGATGGAGGACTTTAATTTGTCTTTCTTACAAATTGGTGGGGTCAACAGAGAACATCAGTTGGATTTCACAAAGTGTTTAATCAGGAATCATTATCCTAATCAAGATGAGGAAAAGGCTCTAATGAAGAAGCACTGCCCTGTAAACCCATCCACTTATTACTCAACTCACACCAGACTTATTTTAGACTTTATGTTTCATGAAAATGTTGAGATTTTGCTTTTTGCAACCGAGTCAGCATAAGTGTGGCTTCCTCAGGGATATGCATTTTTCCAACATTCAATCACCCTGGGCTTAGTGGTAATCAGTCACTCTTGGTGACACATAGCAGGAGGTTCAGTGCTGATTGACAAGCTCTGATAAGCATGGTGTTGAGTTTACTTGTTGCTCCTCTCACAGTCTAGCCAGCAGAACAGCTGCTGCCACTGTGGGACATTCTGGTTTTATGAATTAACAGCTAACTGTGCTTGGCCTTGATGTCTACTCCCTTTGAGGTCTAACTCAAATGAAATTACAATATTATCCAAGCTTCAAATGAAAGCTGTACTTTACCTGCTTTACCATAACAGAATAGTCTAATTGTTTGATTCATAATGATAATATTAAACTCATTCATTCATCTTACAATACAATTAACTATTTTTTGTATTTATTTGAGTTCTCTGATAAAGATTTACACTTTTCTCTGGAGGTGAGTAGCTCCTCAGTCAGAGGGTGGTTAATAGATCTGATGGAAAAGGTCACAGAACTTGTCACACTGCAAATAATTGATCAAATTAACAAAAAAACACAACAATAACTTGTCATATTCCAAGCCGTAGCGTATGTGAAACGGGGACTGTGAAGTTGTGTGTCCTCTGCTACTCCGACAGTAAACCTTTGTTCTGCATGACAGGCTAGCCTCCCATTCCCACTGTCACTCTAAGCCTCGCTGTTGGCGTCTGATTACCGCAGTATCGCTGTCCTCCACTGGACATGCATACAATTCTGATTCCTTACATGTTACGCCTGCTTATTCAATGACAATGGCTATGCCATTCCATTAATTGTATTCATTCTTTGCACACTTTCATGAGCCTTTAACAGGAGTTTACACACATTCCTGCTGGAATGCCATTTTGGCACCTGAGAACTTGATTTGCCACACCTGATATGCCATGGATATGGAGAATTTAAGTATCTCCCTACACAAGAAATCAACATTATACACTCTTGCCATGTATGTGAGGACCTTAGAAAGGCTTTCTTCACCTCTTAGACTTGGTGGCTAAATGCTGAGTAATTTCCCATTTGAACATGAGGTGACCTTGAAATCTCTAGAGACATTACTATAGTTGTTCTAACCTGTCTTTGGACCTGTTGGGTGACCAGACATCATGAACACATGATGTTACATAACTAATGCAGCCCCAGGGTCTCTACCAGCTAAAAGCATGGCTGAAATTTAAACCCCTCACAATTAGAATGTCTCAGTTGGCAATATGCATTGACTCGAATGCTTTTCCAAGTGTGTTCAAATTATAACGGCATGAAACCTTTGATGCTGAATTGTTCTCCAAAAAGCAATGACATTTTATGTTTAATGAGCACCTTTTTGAAATGGCAATAGCAGAACATAATAAAGGACATACATATAAAAGCAATCTAATGTAAAGAAAGGATATTTTATTTGTCTACAAATAGTAAATAGTCTATAAAGCAAATTAGTATGGGCAAGGAGTCAGGTGGCTGAGCGGTGAGGGTGTCGGGCTACTAATCAGAAGGTTGCCAGTTCGATTCTCGGCTGTGCCAAATGACGTTGTGTCCTTGGGCAAGGCACTTCACCCTACTTTCCTCGGGGGAATGTCCCTGTACTTACTGTAAGTCGCTCTGGATAAGAGTGTCTGCTAAAATGACTCAATGCAATGCAATAAAAGGCATCCCATACAGCAAACAAATAGACAATAGATACTACACTGTTGCAAACAGAAAATTAAGATGACCAGTACAATTGTGCTGTACTTATTAAACATAAAACATTTTGTTGCACCATGTTATCAAACATTTTCTGGTTTAGTTATATTGGTTTGGATACACTGGACAAACAGCAGAACTGTTACTTTACATTTGGTCTTTCTCATATTCTGAGATTTCTCAGTCCTACTGCTGCTATTGTGAACAACTCTTGTGATGCATCAATAAATAGCATGCCCTGTTAGGACTACTTACTGTACATAAATGTCTTCAATAAGGTCAAAATAATGTAAATACTGTGACATGGTGGGGAAATATAGACTGTTGAGAATGTATTGGCTTGGAAATGCAAATAAGAATAAGAATATCTTAAAATCATTGTGACATTGGAGAACAATGTTAAATCTCTATGCCCCTCTCCATGTTTGTGTACTGTGGCCATGAAGGACATTGAATACTCAGACCTAGGTTGTCATGCATGTCAGATGGTCTGATTTGATGTTAAGCTGTGGTTCTAATAGAGATGATCTCTCTTCAGGCAGTTTGTCAATGGAAGGGTGAACATTGACCTCTGTCCTTCCAATGGCTGAGCAGCTTGAGGTGTGCCTGCTGGTGTCTGGCCAGCTGAGCCAGTGCTCCTGGGTGTGCTTCGTGGCCCAGTGCCCCCACAGGGCTCTGTCCATGTGGACCTCCTGAGCAGCACAGCTGTCCCCACTTCATTAAAATGTGTTGATTACAAGTAGATTACTGTGTAAGGTGTGTTAGCTTTATCCCTGCCCTGTCAAAGGAGACAACCAGTAGGCGTGTGCTTTTTAAGGATGACGCCATCTCGCCTTTTTATTTAGAACTTATATTGAGCAACGTATCATACAATCATACACTTTATACTGTATAGTTGCATTTCAAGTATTAGATCAAATACCTCTACAACCAAATAAATTCTCTCTGGGTCTCTGTTCCATTAAGGGTTTCATTAGTGCATATGTTTGTCTGATGACAGACTTACGGAGAACTCAGCTATTGTCAGAGACATCTAACACTGTCTTGGTAACCTGGAGCCTGGCTCTCCAGGTGCTCTCACCTGCTCCTCAGGAGAAGCAATTATTCTTTGTATGGCAGGATGAAGGAGGGGGTGTCCCCTGACAACCACACAGAGCCAAGCCCTTGCTAATTGAGGATGTTAGTGATTCAGACCAAATGCAAGGAGCTGATCTCTCTTCTCCTCTCCTCTCTTCTCTTCTGCTTTTCTCTCCTCTCCTTCCCTCTCATTGGCTGCTTAGCTTTTTCGCTATGGTTTTATTTTGCTTTGTCAACACTTTTCTTTTGATATGCATATCAATAAATGTTTTATTCATGCAATCTAGGAAATCAGTCTTGTTAGCCTCACGGCTCTTCAGTATTCTCCACCATGATTCACCGTGTGTGGGTACACAGTTTTCAAAGGCAATTTTGCAATGGTGCTTGAGTCAAACAAGCTTGAGAAATGAATGATTAATGCCATTGTCAGTCTGAGAAAAGCACTGAAAAGCTGTACATTGTCACAACTTTAGCATTGTTTTCTGACAGATTGTAGAGTTTTTAATGAGTATGTGAGGCTAATTGAGAGGCTGAGAGGAGGGGGTTCATTGATTTTCACAGTTTTTGGCAGACAGAAACCGGGCAAGATGGGTTCTATTGCACTGCTTTATGGTTTCTGTCCCCCAAGGACAAATTCACCTTTTTCTTTTATTTTATTTAATAAGAAATACACCTGCTTGAAGTTTAATCAAGATTTTACTTTACTACAATCATGTAAATGTTTATGAAATCTCATTAGGCTTTAGACAAACTATGCCATCTTTATAAACAGCAAGCCACTGTGACTCATATTAGTGGTATGAGTGCTTTTGGGAGTACTGTGTGTTTATGTGTGGCTTATGATGCAATCCAATTCAAACTTTGCCAGTGTAGTGTAAAAAGTGCATACAAGAGCTGAGCTGACCTGTCTAGACATGTATTTCAAATGCAAATATGAGTACAACCACTTGATTTAAATATATTATCACTGAATATATAATACTTCAGTTGTACGGTCGGTTGTGTACTGTACTGTCCTTGCATGGCAATATTCTGTGGTCTTGTTTCATCATGCATCCTTAGACATAAATACTCACCTGTCACTTCCCTGGGGAGTTCAGTCCTCCCTGTGAGGACTTAGCTGACGTGTCTGTCTAAATGGAAACAAAACAAGCCTCATTATGCCAGCTCAAGTGCAATAACATTGAAGGGAAATTTTTACATAAATGTGTTCCTTAATGCTTATTCTTATTTAAATACAGATTACTACACTCAAACCTAAATCAAATCTGATTATTTCCTTAAAATAATCTGTCTACAGTTAAGATAATATACTACAGTTAAGTTAATATATTTCACTTTAAATGTATCCCCTCTCGAATTGGTGAAAACAATTAAAAATGTTGCAGTTTTTTTGTTGTTGGCTGGGGCTCCCTTCCAGCAGTGGCACCACAGTGTTTTCACCTCCCATATTCCATGCTGCATAGTTAACTAATGCTGCCATACTGCATAGTTAACTAATGCTGCCATACTGCATAGTTAACTAAGATAGTTGTGGGTAGTCCAGGTGGCTCACCATGTACCACATAGGCTGAGCCCTTGCTGCAGGGGCCTGGGTTTGATTCCAGCATGGGCCACTTCCTGCATGTCATACTTTCCTGTCCGTCAATGTCAAAAAAAATAAAGCAGAATTGCTGCCCAGAAGAACTAACTAAAACTATTGAAATAAAAGACAAATGTACTGTTGCTTTGTGTTGGAGTACATATCACTATAGGCCCACATATTCTTGGAATAATACTAACATCCAACTTGAAATTATTCTTATCTGCAAAGATTGCCAAGTTGTACTTGATTGTACTGTAACTCACTGCAACATACTGCGTAATTACACATACATCAATTTATAGTATTTCAGGTATTATTTGTGTGTATACAGGATGTGTATTTATTATCTTGTCCGTCTCATGGCACCCCTAGAGTCTGGCTGTTATTTATCTACTCTTCTCAAGGGAAACCTGAGGATCCCCAAACACACATCCCCAAGTCAACAGATGTGTTGGTTTTCACACAGCACACCTTACATTTTCACCAGACTACCAGTCTAACTTCTCACAACACATAGTAACCATGACACTGGACTATTTGTCAGGGTAAAAACAATAGATCACTGGGAATGTTCTCAACACAAATCTCTCTTTTTTATGTAATCACTTAAACAATGCATTGAATGATGAAAATTGTTTTGAACAGGTTTGTTATTTACTGCACATGTAATCTGTATGCCTCCTGCTGCTAGAAAAGCTTTTCTGTTTTGGAATGGAAAATAAGTGGCCTGGATTTCCATTGCAGTGACAGAGTGCATTGCTGCTGGCCATCAGTAAGACCTCTGACCCTAGCCATTCCAGAATCATGTGACCTATTCTTAGTTATGCAGAGCAGGTTGCACATAAATGCACAGTTAGCTTTGGTTTGAAAATTACTTCAGTCAAATCAGTCAGATTAATTTGTTTGCCATAATTTATTACTCTTCATTAAATTAAAGCATTAACCACCCACACTAGTTTTGCATTTAGATGTCCTTTTTGGAAACATGACATTGATTATAATTGTCAAACCAGTAAGCCATTTATACATAGTTCATTAGCATATTGCAAAATATCGCAACACATATTTGAAATAATGTGTAATTTGCTAATACTTTGCTTATTCAATATTTGTATTAATATTTTTTGTTCAATTATCAGACATCCGGATCATATGTAAAATTATAGTAGCAATCCAGCCTGGCAACATTGCACAGTTTTTGTCGGTGAAGTCTGGGTTGTTTCACTTACTCTCACAAAGTAAAAATGATGTGACGTCTGTGGAGGTATGTGGTGTATACATGTACAACTAAGATGGCATCTGATCACATTCTGGGCCAAAGGTAAAATTATTACTTTAGTGGTGTCTCTTATCCATTATTCCCATGGCTTACTGACACCAAGTCAACTGACACATGCAGTCCATTTGATGCTCAGCTTTCCATGCAGTAATGGAGACTTCCGCTGTGTGTGTCATTCCTCAAAGAGAATACAAACCACAAACGAGGAATGCTAACCACACAACTAATTGCTTGAATGTCTGTGGGGACAAAACTACTCCGATAGCTCCTTGGTAAAATAGGATGCACGTTGACAAAAGGCAAATGAGAAACCTTCCCTGTCGGATGTTCTGTATAAATCAGGAGCTATCCTATTACCAACTAAATAGCTTTTGAAGACACATCCCACCTCAAATAAGTCGTTCCTGTGCCATGGTGCAGTGACAAGCTGAATTAATTGATATGTTTTGTCTGCTTGTGGTTTGCTCCCTCCAGTTTACAAGGTCTAGGCTGTTTGGCCTGTCTGACTAATTGCCTGTTTCACAAGGTTTGGTGTCCAAGTGTAAGTGGATGTGTTGTCTTTCCCTTCTGTCCTGTAGGAAGTGGTGTCCTGCAGAGCCCTGTATTCACCAAGCAGCCCGGCAGCATAGTATTCCCTGTTGACTCCCTGGAAAAGAACCGGGAGGTGGTTTTCAGCTGTGAGGCCCAGGGAAGTCCACCTACTCTATATAGGTGAGTACACTGGAGTAAACACCTTTTCCAATTTACACAACGGCCACAAACAGTACATATGGTATGTGCAGAGCTGAAAGAGACACTAAGGAGGATGGGCTCAGCATAAAAAAATGTATGTCTAGTTGGAGATGTTTGTGTATAAAAATACATAAAAAAATATAGTAGTTGGGTTGTGGCTCATACTATTTAGCAGGTTCAGATGTTCAATTTGGGTATTTTTCTTATTGACTATACCTATACTGTACAGTCTTTTCACAGAAAGTGTTAAGTGTTAGGTGACGGTTAAACAACCATCATCATACTTTAATCAGTTTTTTGGAAATCCAGCATCTATACTTCAATGCAAGAAATCTCTGTGTGTCTGTCTGTGAAAGTTTTATAGTGGGATTTTAGTTAAAGAATTATCTCAAGAACCGAGCACTGTGCAAAGTTGTAATGTTGCAGGTGTCCGTCTCAGGACCCTGTGCTGCGGTTTATGTTGTTTATGAGCGCTTCACGATCGAAAATTATAATTTGCCACCATGTTTTGCCATGGATCCCTTACAGCCATGTTGAGCTGTCACTATGGATCTCGCAATAAATAAATATCACAGTGTTGAGTTGAGCTCCACTGAACGCTTGAGCCACTAATCTCACACGACACTATGAAGTTGAAATGCTGTGAAGGTGGTTCGTGAATGTTCTTATTTGTGGTTCATGAAAATTAAATAGCCCTATAAATTGCACCACTTTCTATGACATACTAATTAAAGACAAGCGGACTCCACGAAAGTACAGAAACTACAGGTTTTCAAGCCACTGGACTTCACACCACCCGAATCAAATTCCAAAGTCAAAGTGTGTCACCGACTTCACCACAGGCACTGTGCACCAGCTATAGTTACAGGAATCTTTGTGTGTGTATCTCACCGACATCTTAATCACTGACTGCATCACGGGCACTGTGTACTGTAAATGGAGCAGCATATTGCACAAGCATATGAGCTAACAACCTACCCACCTTCACTCTTCCATTTCCTCCCTGCATGGTCTATTAGTATATTGAAAGTTTAGCATGTTGTATCTCTGGAAACTATGAGGTCAAATTAAACATGTGCTCATTGACATTACTAGGATGAGATTTAGAAAGATTGGTGCATTTAATACTTGAGCTTGAGCCAGCTTAGAGGTTGACCTAATCAGCTGTTTCCTGTCAAGGTTGCTGTATAGGCCTGTCTTCTAGTGGGGTTGCTGCCCAAGCTGTCTACCAGGGATTTCTTCTCATTTGCAGCTGTAGGCTAAATCATGTTCAAAATTCATTATCTGCACATCACACAATTGCATCTTGTGACTGGTTGACCTTACAGATTAGCATTAAATTGCACGTACCCACATTACATGTTTTAAAGCTAAATGTACGATTCTGACAGAACACTGTGGATACTGATGAAGAAAGTGTTTTGTCCGTCTCTTCATAAACGGAGTGACTAAGTTCAGTAGAGTTCTGGATTTTAAAAAGTATTATCAATCTGCAGATTGGGAGAGAAAACCAGTCTTCTGACCATAAATGACAACACAACACCAAGCTTAGGTCTCAACCAGGTCTCTCTCTCCTCTGAAGGCCGGAGGACCATCTTTTATAGGGTACAAGAATGTAAACAATGATAGTGACAGTCAGACAGTAATGACGTTACAACAGCCTCAGAGAAAGAGATTCACTGCTCCCAACACATGACAACTCTCATACTAGAGTTCATTGGTGGAGCTCTCCTTGTAATCATGACAAGGAACGTTTAGCCAGTACTTTCTCCTGACCCCGAACATCTATTATCCCTGACACATACACACAATCTACTCTTATTAATAGCAAGCTTACATGAGAACATACATGAGCAACTAGTATACAATGACTAGTTCTATTGATTAGTGAATAATGTAAGCACACAGGAAATCTGAATTAAAAGCAGACACACAAAAGGATTAAGGAAAGGAACAGACCACCTTCCACAAACTCATAAACCAGATGGCATAGTACGATGCCACCGTATGCACTGCCCTTTGTACATGATTGCATAAAGCATGTGCTCAGAAAATTGAACTGCTGTTCTCGTGTCTCCTACTAACATGATTGGTAGTAAGTAAGATAATCACATTATCTGTAACTTTGACATGTACTTGGCTTAATCTATTGCTAACTTCATCAAAATGTCAAAGCTAATATCAAAGCTGTTACATTAACTCAGCAATGCAATAATTAACATACAATAATCTTTGTTAAAGGTATGTTTACTGGCGCAATAATAGAATATGTGCCAACCTTATACACTCAGATTAGTACACTCCCTGTGGAGTTGGAGGCTTAACTGTTGACCTAAAGACTGGTGGACTAATGTGCTCTATCACAATCATCATCTCAGTCAAAGAAAGCTGTCACATTTTCATTTGAGTATGTCATTATTGTCCTAAACTGATAGTCCTTCAATCTGTATTGGGAGACACATTCAACAGTGTGTTCAAATGTGAGCATGAAACCCTATACAAATAAAAACGTACATCACAGACTGGCTGTTGTGAGAGCTGATGAGGAGGTTTCGATCATCTGGAGGCTCCTGTCATTCTAGCATTGTTCTCTGAAATTCTAAACAGTTGTTCACACTGTGTAGTTAAATATTAATGTTTGTTCTTGTTTGCCTCAACAGTATATAGTACATTGTATGAGTAGTCTTAAGAAACTGTGGACCTCCTCTATGGTGTTTGATAACAACACTCTTGAGAGAAGGGACTCACTTCTGACAGGCTTGTGACAGTCCTGAACAATTTCTATATAGACTGTACAAAAAAGGCTGTATCACATTTAAACAAATTCGTCACAGCTCTAGAGTCAGTTATTTCTTGTATGAACTAGTATGACTTTAAAGATGACCGAAGCTAAATAAGTTCAGACACTATACATTGTATGCAGTATATACTAAGCAAACTGTTAAGGCCTTTATTCCTATTTCCTCTAGATCAATAATGCATACATTATTGTGTGACGGCCGTGTAGCAAACTCAGACTTTAATCAAAGGTGTAACAAATAGATGGAGATATTTTCGGAAACCTTTTAATACATCAGTCCTGTTTGAAATCCATATGCACAATCAATTATTCTCTTCCCTCCAAAGATATAATCAAGGGCTAATCCCTCTGGAGCTTAATCATTATTTGCATTGGTCATTTTCCAATAAAGTGATTAGGAATTATCATGCATACTCATCTGTGAGTTTCTTCTTTTTGTTGTAACAGGGCTGGACATCACAGATAATTAGTTAACTGTATGCTGGTGTTTCTGTGTGTCAGGGTGTTAGGTTTGAGTTATGGGTTAATACCTCTATAACTGGAATTTACTGCTATTGATTTTCTTCCCACGCGTGTTTTCTGTAATACGCTTTGCTCTAAGTGTATGGACGGAGGATCCACCAGCATCATAAGTGAATTATAAACCTTGCTGATTACTTGGAACACCATGAATAATCATGTAGCGTGGTATAGAATGCAAAGTACAAAAAGCAGGGAGCACCCATTAGTTTGAATTGCTTTACAATGATTAAGATTCTTTTTTATGCTGTTTGACTGGGTGTCTTACTAGATGGATGGCCTAAAATTATGTGTTTTCTGGGAAAATGGAGTATTTTTTTCTCCATGGTACACAGGGCATCAATGTAGTTTATGATTGGGGTCCCTTTTGGCTCTTAATTCTCTTGAAAAAAATATTTAAGGAAGTTAGTAAAGTTCTTCGTTTTCGTCCATGCTGTGTCAATACAACTACATGCTGAGTACTTTTACAAGATTAAAATTTTGAAGTGTCCACAAGGGTATTTTTGGTTTGTTTGTTGTGAAAACAAAAAACTAATTTCAAATTTATTGTCGTTTTGTTTCTAAGGTGGAAACTGAATGGCACAGTAATCCATCCAAAATCAGGCTCTCACTACAGCCTGTCTGGAGGAAATCTCAGAATAAGCCAGCTGAACAAAGACCAAGATGCTGGAACATATCAGTGCCTCGCCACCAACTCTTTCGGGACCATCGTCAGCCGAGAGGCCAGCCTAACCTTTTCATGTAAGTCACTAACACTAATGTTTTATTCCCATTCTAATCAAACTCTACCAGCCACCAATGTGAATGGATGTGGTATTAAAGATATTTCAGTGGAACTTGTGATAGTAACGTTCTGGGGACCTGATGCTCCCAGTGCTGAGACTCAAGGAGCTAGATGTTAACCACTGATATTATGCCTGAGTCATGAAACATCAAAAACAACACCTAGTGCTATTCACTAGCAGTTTACCCAAGATTTCTTTAAAATAACTAACAGAACCTACAGATTCAAACAAATCCTCTTAGACGACTTCTTGAAGACTTTCAAACATATACTGTTGCTTATGTTCTGGGGTTCGTTCAGTGGTTTTCTTGGATTTAATGTTAAAAAAAGTTACAACATTGACAGTGAAAAAGAGGTGGCTGCTGCAAATTGAATACTGGTTCCTGATGTTTGGAGCAAGGCCGTAGCCTCTCTCCCAGGCCATTTGTTTTGTCTCTAGACCATGCACAGAGTCACCCCTAGGTAGGACCAATCCTATTCTGTGGGGGAACTCCACTGTCAACATAGGCCGACACAGTGACAGTTCCATCAATTGTCTTGGTCTGACCTTACCGGTCTTCAGTTGTCGTCACATACTAAGGGCATGCATCTGTGACCGGGTGTCATCCATCTTCTTTATTACTCTTGCTATAGCTTAATTAACTCCACTCACTGATTGAATGGTACAGGTTCAAGAGAATAATTTAGAGGGCAGATGATATTATTAGAATGTGTCATGCAATTTACAACATGGCTCTTTGATTCTTGTCAATTTTGTGGCCATGTTATTTGACATCACACTACCGGTACTTCATACTACTTTGACAATGTAATTGTAGAAGGATGTAAGACTACATATTCTTTTGTGTGAGGATGCTGCACCTTCTTATTATATGTAAAGCACTTTAGTGATATGTTGTGTCTAGATCTGTGATTCTGTTGAGGTGCTCTGTTGTTTGTTGTTGTTGGTGCTGTTGTTGTTTTTGTTGGTGTTGTAGTTTGTTTGACGTTTGCTGAATGGACACATGAATTTCTGAAAGGACTAATAAATATATATCTACAGAAGCACATGACTCAGTAATACATTCTACCCATGTTCAGGTTGAATTAATGAAGTACTTTATTGCTCCTCTATCACGATACACTCTATAACAATCAATTCCATTTTCTTGTGACAAAAAAAACTAATGAAAATTGGCTATATAGTGATTGCAAATATGGCCTGTGCTAGTGACCTTGCAACTAAAGATAACACAGTACCAGGGACACAGAATATACTTAGAAAATGTATGTTTTTACAATTTCTCCTGAATGAAGTTAAATAATTGCATTGATAAGGTAAGTCTTGTCAGTAGATCTAGGCCTATAGGAAATTGCAGTAATTTTCATATGCAAATCATTGCTGTTCTCTGACAAAAGCCGCATTCTTGTTAAGTAATTGAGTTCTGGGTGTTGTGAGCGCTTTAATTAAAGAGATATTGATAGTGTCTTAATCATGTTTCTCATTCATAATCTTTCCAAAGCACATTGGTGTTATACAATATATTTTCATGTTTTAATCAACAACTGTATTCAATGTGTGACATGGTGTGTTTATCAAAATGAGAAAGAAATATCTGTCCTTCTTTCACCAATACTGTTATATTTTGTACTGTAACTTTAATTTTTATTTTATCCTATGTTAGTTTTGTGGATTAATCATTAGATCCATGAGCCATTTAGACTTTAGGATTTGTCTATCCTGACTGTACCAGACAGATTTTCCAACTGTGGCTGCATTCAATTTATTTCAGTCATGTGTATGATAGTGCATGTGTCACTGGTGATGGAAAGAGCATTATTACCAGGGTTGATATCAAACCATGTCTAAGTAGATGGACAATGTTTTGGTCTAGAGAAATGTTGCCATGGGGGATAGCCAGCGTATAACACCTTAGTTAGCATTCCTCAGAGTAACAATTGTATTTCTCTGTGAGCGTTACTCTATGTAGTCAGCAGGGTCTTCAAGGTTACTGCATGAGTGGCAATGTTCCAGATAATCCAGCATTCCCCTCCCTCTACCTAACTTTTGATGGATGGTGCCTCTTCTTGTGAGGAGTTTGCTGCTGTCCAGCCCACTTCCTGAGGCAAGGATAACTGATGGATAGAGGGCCTCCTCATTCAATAAAGGCTGCCCTTGATCAGTATTTGTATTGATTCTGTATATGTGATTATGTCAAATATGGTCACCCATGATTCATACTGATGAATAGGTTGTATATCCAATATCTGAATCACAGGTACAGTGGGGTTTGTTACTATGCTGACGTTAGAAATGAAAATAAAAGCCAATCAATAAAAGCATATAGTTAGTAGACCTGCAGAATGTTTACCGGGTGTTCTAAGCATGTCAAAAGAATGATGTTTTGTTGATTTCCTTTCAAAGGTCTAGATTTGTGCCCCATGAACATTTTAGTATTTAATAATATTTGACAAAATTAATAATCATGTAGAATGTGTTAAATAGATGCCACAATATTTAGTCACTAAATAGATTCTCATAGAACAAATACCATGGAGAGGTTTTCAAATGTATTACATTTTTGGTTGAACTTAGGGATGCACGTACATAGTTAACAAGTCAACTTTAGTGTATAAAAATGAGCCTCTTCTGTAGGCAACAGTCAAGAAACATCCTCTTTGGAGTTTAAGGGAAGTTAAAGTGAACCCCTTGTTGGAAACCTTCAAACAACTCACAATGTGACCGTCAAGGATAACTACAGTAGCATGCACAGCCTGATGTTAAGGAAGAAGGTTCTCAGTAGTACAAAGTGGTACAGTAGTAGTACAGTACAAAGGAGGAGCCTATTGCCAAAAAAGAAAGGTTCAAATACATTTATGAAAAGAAAACCGATATACAATTAGAACTGTGCTACAGTTTATCATTTTGACTATTTTCCCCCACTTCCTTCTGCCACCCTTTCAGCTCAGCAAGACAAAGGGAGACTGTGGGTGTAATGAATCACATAGTTATGGTTGGGCAGCCTTGTTGAAGTATGATAAGTCATGCTGGCATTTAAAATGCTCATATGTCTGGGATGTGATCATCAGGGTAATCTGGATCATTGTTTGCTGTGTCATCCCAGGTTTAAAATAATGGATGCTAATGGTTCTGGATAGATCATCAGTTACTTATCCAAATGATCATGAATCATGGTTACAATTGACTTATGCAGTGTGTAGTCTGATCTCCTTTCTTTTGTTACAGTAGCTACCTGTTCTAAAGATCTTTTTCAGTTCGAAGACTTTTATTTTGCAATTCAATGCCAAACCACACAAGGCTGTTCTCTTTGTCACAAGTTTGATGTGAAATTATTTGAGATGGCCCTTAAAGGCTGAGAGCATGCTTTCATGCTTCCTTTTGAACCAAAAAAGCACAGCTGTGTGTGCTCAGAGGAGCATGCTTTTGGTCAAGTCCTTATCTTTGTCCCTGCTACAGGCACCATGTAGCATACTGTACTAAACATTCAGTTGGGCTCCTCTGGCTGTTTTGCAACAATGCTTCTTTTGCTCTTTTTTGACTAGTGAGAGTGGTGTACTGAGATGTGTGTGCGTGCATGCATGCGTGTGTGTGTGTGTGCGTGTGCGTGGATGTGTATTTGTGTGTGTTGGCAATTGATTCAAATATCAAAACAGAGACAAAAATATAACTGGATCAGTGTGTCTTGTTATTACAACAGCTTTAATCTAAACCCAAAATGATGGCAAAAAGACACTTTGGAATTAATTCAGGACCTTAGATGTCCAATGCTCTAGTTCACTTTGTTCCATCAGACTGTCTGTCTCTCTATGGCTTTTATCACCTACTATCCTGCCTTGAGATGAAAGTGAGGGATGATTCCACTCAAAAGCTTTTGCTGCTATGCCATGGTCCCTGTATTGGACCAAGACACAAAAGCACACCCATGGGCCTGTGGCTAGGACATTTGCAAGTCCTTGATTCAAGCTGTATTTGATTACCTGACCGTCAGTAGTCTAGACTGCTCAAATTCAGCCCTTACCGACCGACAATAATGATGTTAACCCACAGAATACTACACTACTGCCACTACTGCACCAGTTTACTACCTATACATGTTAATTCTTTTTTACTTTTTATGACATAAGAGTATAGTATATCCTTTTGTTTTTTTTGGTTTCACTGCTATCTCTCAAATTGCAAAGGTGCAGTAGATACTTGTTCATGTAATTGACTCTCAACTGGCAAATCTCATAGTAATTTAAGGGAATTCTAAGATTTACCTTTCTTAACAGAGCTTAAGAAAATCCAAAAGATATTAGTAAAAGAGTGCTCCTGGGTTAAGAGGAGATTTATGTTTTAAGGAATAATTAAAGCCTGCCTCATAATAGACTTGTCCCACAGCCAATATGACATATATTAGCTGACCTTATAGTCTTCTTCATAAATCAGTGAGCACAGTAATGTTGCATTTAAATCTGCTCTTGGAGCAGAACTAATCAGCAATCTAGTTTCAAAGTGAGTTGGTCTCTGCTCTGCTTTAAAATGTCCTATTGAGCCGCCCTGCAATGAGAGCTTCCATTCCTCCATCTTTATTGAGGTGACTTGACAATATGGAGCATTTTACACATCAAGGGAAATTAGTGAGGGAAGTTAATTAATCCTTTAAAAATTATTTCATTTGTGCTCTAAAATCAGCTATATCAATCCAATCAAATTAACATTGCATTAAACTGTACTTAACATTATTCTTATTGGTTGTTTTTCTGTCGTTTCTGACCCTTCTGACAAAACACCTCAAAGACCTTAGAGAGGTCAGGAAGAATTAAGATAGTTTGCTTTTCTAGTTTGTGCCATGTGCAGAATGTGATCAAAATAAATGCATATATTTTTTAATTTTCTTTTATTATGTAAATCAAATTACCGATAAGCTAATCATAAAAAACATGGAAATGTTGTCAATGTATTCATCCACCTCTGCGGATTCCTGTGGTATCTCAGTAAGCTCATCCATGTAGACTCTTATGTGTTTTCTGAAATACCTATATAAAGATCCATCTGGCTACAGTAGCAAAGGGGATTGCAAAAAGGGTGTAGTCCATCAATTGGAAAGCAGACATTAGTACATTAGTTTCAATAAAAGGCTCATTTCAGTTTCTAAACTATTTTTGAATAGCTTTGTAATGGTGAGTGTGATAAATAAAATACAATGGAAATCTGAAAACCACTGGGTCCGTTAAAATTGTTCAAGTGTGACCCAGCCCAGCAAAATCCTCTTTACATACCAAAGAACCTGTAAAGTGCTATAGTTTGGAAGTCCCTATTGATTTAGGCCAAATCCGTTTTAATCCCAATACATTACATCTATAACTATAGTACCTAATATACTCTAATATTCTTTACTGAACTGTTGTAGCATACATTTACATATTTTGTTTGTATTTTAACAACCTTCCACAAGTATAATGTTGTTCACTGGAATAACTTATTTGAAGTTGCTGATGCAACACTTTCATCCACACTTGATCTTATTTGAATATATTACAACATTCCCATAATTTCAAAGATCAGTTTTTATACAGTGTTGTTTCACTTAATGCAGTAGGTATTTATGTCTCTCTGACAGTCAGAACAAACATACAAGGTGTTGATTTGGCCTGAGGCATTTCCAAGGTCTGTTCACCTCAAGCAATGATGACTATCATGAGAATGAATCTTTATATTTCTAAGGTCCCACATCTCCAACAAATATGTATTCTTTTTTTAAATATTTTATATTATCAATAATGTTTAAGTGTTATTGTCTTTTAGTTGTCTGTAATGCATTGACACAGTTTTGTTGGCATTGCACTGGTTTTACTTTATATCAAAAGGGTCTAGTGCCATATCTGTCAGGAGTTTACATTGGGTGTATTTTTTTTCAGACTTGGAACATTTCAAGATGCACAGAAGAAGCTCTGTGTTAGTGCGTGAGGGACAGGGTGTGGTTCTCCTGTGTGGACCTCCATCGCACTCTGGAGGTAAGAAAACCCTTCATGAATATCTTTCTACAAAACTGTTCATACATTCAACTTTTTGGCTTGTCAGACTTCCCTCTAGCATGTCACTTTGCCTTTGTATGGGAGATGCATCCCATGTGGTACATTATTTCCATCTCTTGTTGAGGAGTTCTTAAATGTAACACCTGTTTTATCTTATTTCCAGCACTAGGTAGTATAAAGTCATGCAGATATAGGCCATGAATAGACCTGGACAATGCATCTGCAAGTCATCAACACCTAGAGATAACTTCAAGAAATATGATCAAACTGTTTTGGCGTCATCACTTAGCCATTATAAAAGGTGGCTCTCAGTTGCTGTCCTGTCATCATTAGATGGTGTCCCGCTATCTAATGATGGTATCCCCCAATGACAAGCACTGATAGCAACAATCTGCTATGCCACCCTAGACACCTACCTCACAAGTAATGTATCTCAATCAGAAGATGCATGTGGGTGGTGCTATGCTAGATGAACCACCCAGTGCATCCTTATTCATTACCATATGTTGGTCGGCCTAACGATGGACGGTGGAGTTGAGGACACTCTGTGCAGGAGTGACTGTCAAGGGACACATAATATATAGCAGACAGCTGTCCAGAAGTTCCCCCTGCTGCCTGATGCATGAACAGTGTGCATAAGAATGCAGATTGAGATGTACATGGCCTACAAAAACAAGGAATAGTGTGTGGTGATTGGGGGTGTACGTGTCGAATTATAATAATATTAATAATAATAGTGTGTGGAAAAAAGGTGATTTGGGGTATATGTGTGTGTGTGTGTGTGTGGATGTGTGTGTGAGTGTGTGTGTGTGAGTGAGTGTAAAGAGAAAAAGAGTATGACGATATTCAGATGAATACCAACAGAATGTTTACCAATAGAGTGTTCATGGTGGGACAAAAAAATATTGCTGTCAGGGGTTTTACTGTTATAATCTGATTAGTGGATGGCAGAGTTTTATAATCTCCATAAATAACCTCAGAGTTGTTCACTTAATACTGTACTCACACATATTTTATACTCCAAATGGCTAAATTATAGAAGACACACACACATATCCACCAAAACTCATATATACATTTACGAAGAAGTACATAAAACACACTTTTAAAATGTGAAAACTTGTGTCTCCAGTCAAATTGAAAACATGTTCTCTAAGTGATAACCAATATGAGGATAAACAACACCAGATTTGTGGCTTCCAAGAAACTGAACTAACATGAACAAGAAACACATGCAGATCACTGCCATGAAAGGGTGAGTGGGTGAGTGTGCAGGTGGGAACGCAAATAGTACATTCTTGAAATGATACACACATTAATCAGGCTAGCAAAGAACTTAAATGACAGATGCTTCTAAAGCATCTCATGTTCTATGTTGAGTGTGTGGTTTTGTGTGTGTGTGTTCTACATGCTGTGCGTGTGTGCGAGTGTAATGCCAGGTTATTTCTCCTGCCATCTAGTTGGCAGTGTGTAAGCACCTCGTTCCTCTCTGCTGGACCCCAGTCACACGTCATGTCCCCCAGGCTCCCTTGCCCCAGTACATAAACACAAATCCCTCAATGCCAGTGGGGATTTCATCCCTGGAGGAATACACTGTCACCGGCTGTGCAAAGAGAAAATAACAATATAAAAAAACAAGACAGCTTCCTAACTCAATACACAAGAAGCGGCCTGGACCCCTCACTGTAATTCTTGATACAGCATAGTTACACAATAGTTGACTATATTAATGTTTAAGAGAATTATACTCATATGTAGTGTTAGGAGTGGTGTAACTGTTATTTGCACAAAGACGTCTATATACCCTTACTTTTAAAACCTCACGTCATTTGTGTCATTTTGTGTGTGAGCGATTATAAACTATTTCCCCCAAAATAATTGCAATATAGCTAGAGTGGAATTTTAACCGTTTTTTTTTTACTGTGTAATAATTGGTCAGCTACAAAGGCAAAAGGATTGGTTTAGATTTAGCTGTCTGGCTATGTTAGTATGGCACAATATAATCATTGAATGGATATTTCTATGGCTTACTGTAATGTTTTTTTTATGAACTCTCTACTCTTTCATAATGTGCTTTTGAACTCAAAACCCTTCTCGTTTCAATAGCTTGACCTTGTGTGTCTGCGGTAAAAGGAGATGTTGACAAGGCCTAAATTAGTTCTTACAAAAAGGAGACTGGAAGAGTCAAAATCTTAATCATACATTGAAAGTAAAGGGCTTGTCGACATATTTTCCGCTGTTCCAGTGATTGCCTTCTTGTAGTGGCTCTGAGGTGGCAGACAATAAAGCGAGGTTGCAACCTGAATACCTGTTTTTTTTGTCCCTTGAGCATAAACACATATTTCTGCATGCTTCAATCCCTTACGCTTGATTTGTTTTCAGCCTTATTGGGTGAGGAAGTGAGCCACATTGTTGGAAGTACAGTACAGAGTGAGGATTAAGGTGTATTTAGCACAAATCCTTACTTCATACAGTACGTACAGTTACACAACAGCCTTCAGCAGTAGAAGCATGTATTATGCCCAGAGGTTCACATAAACCGACTGTTGATTTGAGCAACTACTGTAAAGCCATAAAGGCAATGGATTCACTATATCTGAAAGGTGCAAAATGTTTGTATTTATTTTTGAACCAGTGTACACAGAGTCCCCCTCCCTCCCCTGCTGTAAGCAGGCAAACCGAACGAGAAGACTGGGCTGAGTGCAGATCAGGGATGACACACACTGCCATGCCAGACACAGACACACAGGCCGGCCTAGAAGCAAGGAGCTGCCTCAACCCATGCAGCTTAGATGTGACAGGCCACTGCTCCTGCTTCGCGAGCTTGACTGGGCTGTGCGTAATTATAACAGAATACATTAGATGGAGAAGGCACACACCCATGACCTGCTAACATTAGTGTTAAAATTATATTTTAGAAAGGGGATTCTAATACCCTTGGATTGAAAAATTTGTTGGTTCTGTTTCCAGAAATGTATAGCTTCCACGACAATCTCACACAGAGAAGCCAGAAGAGCTGAGAGGTTGTCACTTTTGCTCTCCTTCAAACTCCACCGCATTAATAGGCTGTCTGTGTGACCTACCATTAGTCTTTGTATTACTCAATTATTGTGTTTAGTCCTAATGCAGCTGACCTCCATTTTATAATGGAGAGGGATGTTTTAAGGGCACTCAAGACTGAAATCACTTGAGCACATACCCACCAAAAATAGAAAAGTCTAGTGTGTCCTTTCTGTTTTTATTTTCTATGACCCCAGGCTTTGAGAACACAAAGCATGTGCATTATGTCTGGTCCTGTAAAGTAACGGGAGGAGGATTCTCAGAGCCCGGAGCAGACTTGGGAACGCTTCCCGTTGTAGCACAATTGGAGTGGCAGTACTGACGGAGTGGTGTTTTCTGCGGGAGGCTGTGTGGAATTTCGTTTTTCCAGCACAGAGAGGCAGTGTCTTGCATGCTGCTAGTTTAACTAGTCTGCAGATTATGATTGAGTTTTACTGGAGGTCACACTAGTTCTCTCAATGTGATTTGTAATGTGACTCATGTTGCATCTTGACACTCAGCTCACTCTCATGGGCCATCCTCTCAAAACGGAAACAAACTGTAAGAGAAGAGGAGAGGCGGAGAGAGAGAGTTAAGATCTTGAAACTGACCCCCCACCCCTCCCATGTCTTTGCCCATCTCCTCCTCATCCCCTGTAATTCCACTGTGCTAGCTCAGTCATCTGATCATTATTACACGTTGAAGAGGACTATTAGGAACCTTTTTGTTTTATGTTTGTTTATCGTTCTCAGCATGCCTTGGTGCTTTTGCTTTGTAGCTTCGTAATTAAAAATGCATATTGTTGTCAGAGAGAGCATTACATGTATTATTAACACCAGATGATCAGAAAGACACATAATATTAATTGGAAGCAGTACACTGACAGTGCGTTAATATGCCACCCTTCCCAGCCCTGCACATTATGAATCCCATATAGGCTACTGTAGTAAGGAATTCACTAATATGGTGGTCCCTTTGCTATTGATGGATAGCTTGTTTAGTGTGTTGAAGCAGACCTACTTTGCTCTTGTTGTTCACCATTGTCATAATTATTCCCTGTGAATCCCAAGGGATTCAGCCACTGGGTTAGCTCTAAAGAAGAAATTGCCATCCAACAGTGTGTAGAAATTAATCATGTTTGCAGCCTTGAACAAGCCAAGAGGCTGGCTTTTAATTGTTGCCTCCCAACAATGACACTAATACATACAGCACATTGGGAATGCTTGTGTAAGCAATTTCAAACAGTTGTCACCATCACCATTCTGTGATATGCATTGAAGGTAACACTATTATTAATAATAAACTTTAAAAAGGATACAAATGAATCTTTTTGGGGAAATTATGTGTTGAAATGGAATTGCCTACTCCCTTAAACTGGATGTATTTGAATGGGACAGTACAGAAAGTCCTTGCACTCTGAATTCTGAATGTTGACTATCTTTGTAATGGGAAAAACATTTAGTTAGAAAGTATGTCATATATTCATTAACAGAGTTACTTGTGTCATTCTCTTGATACATGATTTTTGTATCATCACAAATAGTTGAGTATACATTAACAGGTCTCTATGTTTTGCAGATCTTTTCATTTCATGGTGACTTCTCCGAAGCATTTTGCAACCCCAGCAGTCTAAGCACACACTGGGCTGTATTTTGTCAGCATCTGACATTCCTCTCCGGGGACACTTCAAAGTGAAAACTCCTCTCCCGTCAAACGTTATCATCTTTTAGCCTTGAAGATTTGTCCACACTATGGAGGATGAATTACTTTGCTAACATATCTAATCTCACTTTATTATAAGAGGAATTTGGGACTATAAAAATGGTTGGGTAAAGAAATGGTTTTAATTGTTGTATGGCTCCTTATGTTCTTGACTCTGTGTTTGTATATTTTGGAATACATTAAAAAAAAATCACTATATGAAATCTTCTTAATACAATTCTAACGATAGTGATACATGTAGTGTTACACATTATATCTATTAATTCAAACACTATAAACTGAATGATGCTGTTGCAATGCTGCTGTTGCACGAACAAAACAATGTGCCAAATGTGTGGACTGGATGTCTAAAATCTTTCTTTACAATTAAATTATTCCATTTGATTCCACTGTCGACATAATCAGTCACCATGTAGAGGTGTGTCAGTTGTAAACATGGGCAGGGACAGTCACAGCTCAAAAGCATTGGGGAGGAAACAGGCACAAACATGTCTTGTCCTGCTGTAGTGTTCTTTCTCCCTCTGGTCTGCTCCTGAGAGAACCCCATCTACACTCAACACACACAGACACACACACTGAAAGCTCTGAGATTGCTGATTGGCCGACTGTAATGTGTCATGTACATGCTTGTATCAGGGTACAAGCTGTGCAAGCTGTGGCGTGGATGGAAACACGCTGTGATAAATGACCAGGCAGTTAGAGAGGCTAGGGTAAGAATCCTCCAAGACCTGTTTTGTTTAATTACCAGCCTGCTAACAAGAGCATGGGTTTGATTAGGCTCAGCAGGGAAATAGTATGTGTCTGTCAGTGGAAAGGACTGGAGAACTGAATAACAGCATACAATGTCATTAAAAGGACTGTGTGGTATTACTTAAGTTCCTTATTCTGTTTTGTAAAACGTTTTTTGTTTATGGTTATTAAATTAGTCATAAGATTGTATAGAGTGTTCTCCAAACCCGGCCATGCTAGCTGTGATAGATTGAAGAACATCATATTCTGGTAAATGTCCTAATGTTCTTTCGCATGAATAATATTGTGCTGAAATTTGTTCAGATAATTACACAGCTTTGTAACCTATCACAGACTCTGGCCATCATTAATTTTCACCTTGGCACGAAACTCTGTGGTAGTTCTGCTACCCTTAGGAGAAAGAGGATGCACAAAACACCACATAACTGCAACACTAACAAATGCATTCAACCCACAACCCAATCCTCACAAACCCACCTGCCAAAACCTGGTTATGGCCTAATGATATTTTGATGATGTACATAATCTTACTGACCTTTAACATGCATGTAGTCTGGTGTTTATTTGATCTGAGACACTTCTCCTTTTTTTTCCAGATCTGACGTTTTCCTGGATTTTTAATGAGTACCCATCATTTGTGGAGCAGGACACACGCCGCTTCATCTCCCAGGAGACAGGGAATCTGTACATCGCTAAAGTGGAACCTTCTGATGTGGGAAACTACACCTGTGTGGTTACCAATACTGTCACAAAGACCCGCGTGCAGGGCCCACCCACTCCACTAGTGCTACGCAGTGATGGTGAGACCTTGCTCGATGTGATCCTGTGTGTGTGTATGTATGTGTCTGTGTGTGTTTGTGTGTTTACTTTTTAATGCCTATTAGTCAATGTGTCTTTAATTTGATTTGGTTGGTAACAGTTGGATGAAACAAAGAACACACTAGCTTCTGGTAAAAAGGGGTCACTCTGAACGGAGCCTGTTCAGTAAAGAACATGTTTTTCCATGTCCCAGTATTTCTTGCAAAAGATGGAGGACACTTTGTAACAAATGTTACATATGGCATTTTGTAGCTCATCGTACATATTGCATTCGATAAAGGTTAGACTTATTAATAGAAATTAGGTATGAACAACCAGAATGAAAGGGTGGCTTTAGGCCCATGGAAAATACGTATTTGTAAATTAAACAGTTGAAGTAGGCCAAGTGTTTTTAAAGAATACCAATGAAATGCAAATGTTTTTTTTCTTTGCTAATTTCAGTAACTCCAGTTTTTTATGCTTTAGGCTGGCCTTATCAAAGCCTCTATGGAAAGGTCACATGTCTCTCTGTGATCTACATGTTAGCGTTCTTGTCACAAAAAGATGGATATTCATTAGTTATTTTTTTATCTAGCTTTCCCTGCTGCTCCCAACATTATGGACACTGAACTGTGATGTGCATGAATGATTTATCCCTTTATAGAATGGCCACAGTCAACTCCCTCATGTGTGAAGTGGGAGCTAACAGGACTGTTGCCACTGGTGGTATTGCTAAATATTTAAAATATTTTTTTCCAGGCGTACCAATTTTCCAGATGTCCCAATCAGTCTGAGATGCCATTGGTTATGTAGTCTGGTTATGCACAACAGATGCCAGTGGCTTAGGGTTTTAGGGTTTTAGGAGATTAATCCTCATAGAGATGGGTCCCTAAAACACATCTCTATTTTGTAAGTTACAATATGCACAATATTAATGTTTTTGATGCTTTTCAACAAATCAAAAAGAATATCTCTTATTTTTAGATTCTGTTTTCAACCAAAACTATCAAACCAGATATCTACAACCAGACATCAATGTGGCATGTAGACTCTAATTACCAACCCCGTTGTCACTGGTCACATTTAGCTCATGTCCTCTGTAAAAGGTTATGGTCTGAGACAATTACCGCGTTCTTACACCTGTCTCATTTACCATGGGCTATAGTGCCATGGGTAACCAACAGCATTAGCCCATGGTGATAAGGATCTGATTTAGCTATTAGACAGTGGGGCCCATCCCGATAACTCATGTTTCACCACCAAATGAAACAAGACAAAATCTGTCTGTTTCTTCCACCTGAAAAGCTGGTTGTGTCAGGAAACCTTAAGACTGGATTTCAGATAAAAGCAACAGCAGTATGTGAGCAGAGCGTATGGAATGAGTGAACTGAGTTGAACCAGAGACTAGTGTTTGCATGGAGCCACTTTTTAGCTGTGTCACTGTTCTCAATTACAGTATAGGACTCTACAGTAGGCATATTGTAAATCACATTTTGTATTTGCTTTCATCTCTTTCTACACTGTGGCTTTCCCTTCTTAGGTGTGATGGGTGAATATGAGCCAAAGATTGAAGTTCAGTTTCCAGAAGTAGTCCATGTAGCCAAGGGTTCTACTGTAAAGCTGGAGTGTTTTGCTCTTGGAAAGTAAGTAAGCTGTAGAATTTTAAGCATCTGTGTTTGACTTAACAGGGACTCAAAGACATGAAACGTGAAAAATAAATGTGTTTATTCTAAACATGCTGTTTAGAATAAACAGCGTGATACTTTTCGAGTTTACATTTTTGCCTCAAACCCTTCTTAGTTTCAGGCTGGGATGCACATCTGAGAATCTCATTACAGAGTGTGCGCTGAGGTTCTCAGAGATCATTGCTAGTTCAGCAGATGAACTATTTATTCCAAGTATATTCAAATAACCGAGTATATACTTCATATACAGTACTAATTATCTTGTCTTGTTTGTTGATTTTCTTCCAACCAGCCCGGCCCCCACTATAAACTGGAGGAGAGTAGACGGAGTTCCCTTTTCCAGAAAAGTAGACGTGAGGAAAGCCAGCGGTGTCTTGGAAATCCCGTATTTCCAGCAGGAAGATGCAGGAACATATGAGTGCGAGGCGGAAAACCCCAGGGGGAGGAACAGTGTGAGAGGAAAGCTCTCTTTCTACGGTAGGTGATCGAGGAGTACATTAATATTTGACCAGAGAAAGCTACATGTGCCAGAGTTGCTCAGACTGAGAGACATCAAAGGCAGACCTACAGTAACTGGTCTTAAAACACAGTCCATGTTAATGAACATGAGGAGCCTTGTTTTAAGAGCACATCTGAGCGATTAGATGCTGTCAGGCACGAGGCCACGGATATTTTGATCCAGATTAAAGGAATGATGTGGATGAGGCAGAGCCCTTGGATGTGACCTTGTTCATGAGCCTTGTATTGGGTTTCACCAGATGGCACAATGATTGACATCCAACTTGACTGGAGATCAAAGCTGTTAAATGTACTATACTTAGACCAGAGGCACATATGCCACAGACATCATCTCCAGTACAGTATCTGGATGGACTGGAATAAGGACAGTCTATTCAGTCATTGCTACTGTTGATAACTTTACTTAATTCTGATATTGTAACTTTGCCTTGGGCTAGATAAGACTTTCCCAAAATCACTCCTTGGTAATTCAGATCCTTTGTCTTCCCAGTTCTGGACAATTCTGCTTTCATTGTTTGTTGTTATTCCAGTGGTGGAATGTTTTGGGGTTATGAAAGAAGCATGTACAGGGGGTAGAAGCTCTATCAGAGCCACTCTGGGGTATTTCTATTTCTGTAGTTAAATTTATTCTGGACTTTCAAAAGGAGGGTCCTGACCCTCTGTTGTTTTGGTGGTAGTCATGTGATGGCATTGTTCATACAAGACATCCTCCTATTAAGTAAGTACCTGTAGGCTATTTGTACCACAGGGATTTATTTCTCCCTTCTGGAATTTTCTCTGCTGTATACCTAATGACCCATTTACAAGAATAGCTCATTGGGCTCCCTGAATGTTTTATTAGACTTGTTGTTTCATTGTTTATTTTCTGCACTGATGGAAGGAACCTGTTCCCTTGTTGAAAGTTGAGGTGAAATGTTTTGTACGTGTACATGAAATACAGAGGGGAAGAATATATTGTAGCTAACTAGTTGATAAGGTTAGTCAGGACTCAAGTGATTCATTCAAACAGACATATTCACATACAGAATACACTTAATCAATTTCTGCGGCTAAATATTTATGATCTCTTTATTTATTTTTTCAAACTTTAACCGCTCTTTCCCTCAATTGGTTTTCTGCCCTGCGGTGCATAAGTCAGACTCTGACAGCTGTCACAAGTAACTCATTCTGTGTATTAAACAATTTGCCATTATTTATAACGCTCACGGCACCTTTACGTCATGAAACCCAGCAGCCATGTTGCTCGTCCTGTGAGCCACAGGGGCTGGTTTGTCAGTTTTAGCTGCTGTTCTAGTCTCTTCTGATGTGGCTTCACCCCCCTTCCCCTCTCTCTGTCTGCCAAGCGATACAAATCTGTAATCTTATTTTGAAGTCCCTTGGAATTAAGCCTTTGAGACATTTGTCAGCAGTGTGTGGAAATAAGTAAATCGATAAGTGTATCTGGTGTACATCACTGCAACCTGCAGGCACAGAGCTTTGAAGACTGGACTTCCTGTTAATAAGAGAAGGAAACAATTATTTTACACTGCTATTTGCCATGTATCGTAATCATTATCACGTATATGATAATGTTTTTAGTGGCATTTTGTATTTTTTAAGGCATCAAGGTGTGAATAATAATCACACTTGTATATGACTAAAAGCAACAAATGCAATGCATTAGCTTTTATCTTCTAAAAAGAGGATGTTGTTTTGATACTTCATTATTTTTCTGCGAAAATAATGTCAACCAGAATATAAAGGAGAAAAGCTCATTAAAACACGCTTTTGGTTTAAACATATGCATGCAGACTGTATGACTATATTTGACAGCAGAGGCAACTCCCTAAATTATATTTTTTCAACTTGAAATTTGATTCTTGTAATGTTTTCTACAAACAAGGGAGAGCATACAGAATGTTAAGACTACACAAGGGATATAAATGCATCGGCTTAACCTATCAGTACATTTATAATGCAGGCCTGTTCCTCTATCCCATCACATCCATCTACCTCTTAGCATTAGCTCTGGCTGATTTGAGAGACCTGAGATGCAGCCAGAGATGGGCTGCCCAGTCTCATTTAGTGAGTGGTGACTGAGAGTCGATACGTTCACAGTGGGTGAGGGATGAAGGGAGTGGCCTCGACAGTGGGGCGAGGAAACAACAACAATAGGGTCCTGAGAGGTGGAGCAGGCCCACTAGGCTCTTCTGGAAGATTGCAGTGGAATGGATGTGATGCTAAATGACTGGTGATAATGGAGGACATCTCAGCTATCTCCTCTGGTGGCACTTCCATCAAACAGACACACACACACGGGCATTAGTAATACCTAGACACACATACGCATACAAACACACAAACACAAGCCCCCCCTTCCCCCCCCCTCTCTGTCTCTCTCTCTCTCTCTCTCATAGAGCAAGGTAGGGAGGAAGGCTCCCTTCCTGACTGTATCACATACACATATGCACAGAAATACACAAAACACACATCTGATCAGATTTAGTTCACAGACGTGCTATAGGGATACATTTGCAATTTCCATTGGATTTCCCACTGTTTCATCTTATATCATGTGGAGGTAAAGCTGATGCAGAAGCCAATTAGATCAGGATTTGTATGTACTATTACAGAGAAGTCACCTCAAAGGTCAGTCCTTGAGTGCGGTATTAGGTCGGCCTGTGTAATGGAAATGCACGGTCTGCCATTACTCTTGTCCTGACAATAGCCTTGTGTGATATCCTATGATAGTAGATTGACCTACACATCATCCAGAGCATATATAGCTTTTCATATTGTAAATCTCAGTAGTTGTATTGATAAACAGAGCGCCAACAACTGGGGGGTGACTCTAAATTCAGTGGGAATAAATAAAGTGCCCTATGCATGAGAGACTGTATGCTAAACAACACAAATTTTTTGTCTAAATTATGATGTGCCTAATGGCTAGGAGCCACCACACCCCTGTTAGCATCACGTTTTCTTGTTGCATTTTATGCAATGGCTGAGTGCTCCATGTCAAAGTGTTAATAGTTAATCATCCCCTCTCTAAATTATCCCTTTACTAACATTGTGTAAAGCCTGATAGGTGAAAACATCCACCTTAAAGTCGTTGACACATTCACTTCACACCAATAAGTGTCAGAGTCAATGTCATCCTTTTAGGCTTAATGTGCTGTATTTTAAGGCTTTCGATTGAAGAACTGCCTCGTCGCTCTCTTGAAAGTTGTTGACTGAATTCGTTTGAGGCCGACTAACCCCTATTATCCTGTCCCAGCCATAAAATCCTTTTGTCTTGAGACCAAGGTGGATAAGGGCATGAGGTGTGATTGACAGGTCAAAAGGTCCCATGATAGTTTAGGGGTAGTGACCAGTTACTAGGCATCTTCTCTCTCCGTTGCAGCAGGGTAAGGGTTTTCTATATTTATGGACCACCTTTGTTAGGCTTGAGTTACTGGACAGTTAACAAATCTCGCCCTGTACTATTATTCAATGTTATAATCCAATTCATAATTGAGGTATTTTATGGTACCATTCATGGCCACAATTGTGGGAACATTTCTCTGTCCCAACATATGGGGGACACTTTAGTTTAAGATCTTGTTGCGCAAAAATACAAATAACTAATTCAAGGAAGACAACCTTAATGGCCATTATAGTAGGTTCACATACACTTCATGCTCACGCTCAACTAACTGTGATTGCTGTTCATTTCTGCAGCCCCTCCACACCTCATTGAGAAACCCCAGGACGTGCAGAAGCCTATTGACGACTCCTTGGTGTGGGAGTGTAAAGCAACCGGGAAACCCAAGCCCTCCTATAGGTGGATGAAGAATGGAGAAAACATAGAGCCTGTTGAAGTGAGTTTCTTTCAAAGGGTTGTGAAAGTGGGGCTCTCCAAAAATAAGTTTATGTAGGAAAATGTGAGCCACATGTACTGAATTGCTGTACTCATTTATATAAGGTTCACTCAAAATATTACAGAATTGGGTTTTTGGCTGTAATAAGTGTGGTATGGAGAAATGTATCTACACTCTTATGTACTTCAGACTGTTATATAAGGCTCCAGGATGGGGATGAAAAAAACGGGTCTACATCAACTTTATAACTGTTTATAAAGGATCTCTGAAAGGATGTTGAACATCCTCAAATGTATACTTTGTGTTGCTTGTTAAAAGACTTAAGTTGCAAACAAGGCAACAATTTTATGCAAGCCTTGAAAGCAGGATGATGTAAGAGCCACTATAATCTTCTCGTGAATCTCTCTTTTAGAGTGCAGCCATTAATCCTGTACCACCAAAGAGGAAAAGGGAGAGTCTTACAAACACACTATGTAGTTCCCTTCTCTGATTCCCCATACCTGCGACACCAAGAGGAACTCAACACTATTTACAGTACTTTGCATTGACAAAGGAGTTTCAGTCTACAACCTACTTATTTGTTCAACTCATTTTATTAGCGATACAAGTTCTGTGGTTGGAAGAAAGTATTCATTATGGCATTTGGGAAATAGGATTCGACATATCTTAGAGTGATCCCTGGTGCTACGTGGCCAGGTTATTTGTAAGAGATTGATGGAAAGCACTCAGGCATAGCTTGGACGTAATAAATAAACAGACTTTATGTAAATTTTTTTCATTATACAAAATGGCCACAAACAAAACAGAGGGTATCGATCAAACCTTGGATGTTATATATGGAGTGGAAATGAGCGAAGCCTGTTTTATTGTTACCACAGGCAATGCTCCAAACAGCAGGCTCTCCTTTGCCCATAAAGTCAGATTAGGGTTGCTTTCAGCTGCGCATAATTAACAATCTGTCTAGCCATAGAACCACATTTTATTAAAAGTCTTTACAAGTTCTGCCTAATAATTTATTTTGCTGGTTGGTGAAAGAACTCTCTGAGAGAACAAAGTTAACCCATCTGTTTATCTCACAAAAAATGCTTTTTTCAAAACTTTTTAACACCATAGTTTACATCTATAGTTTCAATGCACAGATCATTCGGCCATCTGTGTTTGATGCCCTAGAGAGTTCCTGTGATAAAAGGTCGGAAATGTTATTGACGTAATGTCTTGTGAACTAGAATTTTTATAAATGAGACACGATGAATTAATAATAATTAATACACTTGAATAAGCAGATTAATCTGCAGAGGTGTTAAACTGTATGAAATGTCACTATTAACCAGTGCAGCTCCATCAGTCTGATGAGTAAAGGTCAGGCGTATAAAAGGAAATTACAGGAAATCAATAGACTTTTCTCATTAAGGATATGATATTACCGCAGGTTAATTGAAGGGTTTAGTTTTGTGCATGCATTATAATGAGAGTGATAGTCTATCTCCGCATTTATTATTACTCTACAGCATGCAGAGTATAGAAGGTATTTTGTACTTCTCACAGCTGCACTGCTAGCAGGATAGTAACCGAACACAATAGAGAGTGTTTTTGAAACCATTACATCAGTTGTTTGTTTACAACATCAATTGTTGAACTTCATGATGCCCTGCTACATATATCAAATAAAGGGGCCTGGTCTTGTTGGCAGTGACATTGCCAATCATTTTCATTCAGCATAAGGCGTACAGATGGTCCCCCTAGGTACCCACATGAGAAACTGCTGATTAAAGAGGAACGTCATGCTTAATTAATAGCAGCCATAAACTGAGTCCTTTCTCCACACGGACAGATATACGCCATCATTTGCCTCTTAGTGCCAGAAGGCATCTTCGCCCTGCTCATCCAAAGCCACTGAGCATTATGGACGTTTAGAAGCAACCTGCTCAAACATAGGATTAGCTGGTGATGTTTCAATGGGAAAAGCCTCTCTTTTCATGTGACAGTACCTTAATCCCCTTGGTCTGGAGCCATGGAAAAAAAAACGTATGGAAATGTGCTCTAATGACATTAAGGGGGAGCATGTAGAAAACACAGTAGATCAAGGGCAACCTGGGGCAAAAATGTACACCAATGCTATGAGCCGTTTCTGATTTCTATGTGCTCTGAGAAGACGGGATACCCTAACGTGCCTTAATTTAGAAAAATTACTTCCCTCAAGGATGAAATGGCTGCAGTAAGTGCTAAGCTTTTAGTGCATGCTCCCCATCTAGGCTGTGATAACTTTGATGGGCAGTCACAACAGAGATTGTTCCCTGAGCCAGGTAGAGGGTTCCATCCAGAGACACGTTTGCTACACTGGGGTTTTACTGTGTACCTTACAGCATTAAGTGCTTGGTATGTATACGGCATACATATCAAGAAACCAATTTTCACGATGCAGTATACCTCTGATGTTAAAATATTCCTTTCATTCTCATCCCCTCCTTCGGCATCCTAGGGGGAAACGGACCCTGTGGTGCAACCAGAGATATAAATAGGCCATGGTTTTATTTCACTCTCATAAACATGCAGATTGATTAGGGTCATTTTCTGCTCGCCTGCCTCCCTCCACCCAACCCTTTTCCTCCATTAGGGATGAAAACCTAGATTTATTGCCATGTCCGTCACATCCAAATCATAATTCACTGGCATGCTGGCTGGGTGCTTTTATGCAAATTAGAAATGGGAATAAGTCTTACTGTACATCTCTGTATTTGCAGGAGCGCGTACAGGTTGGAAATGGGGCATTGTCAATCAGTCGGTTGACCCTGGCCGACGTGGGGATGTACCAGTGTGTGGCTGGAAACAAGCATGGAGAAGTCTACTCAAATGCAGAGCTCAGAGTCATAGGTAAGGCCAAACACAATTTGCATGTGTGTATGGGTGTATATACATGAGTAGCCTTCATTATAGTGGCTGCGCTGTTTGTTTGCAAGTTTGTGCCACAGTTCCTTCATTCATCCCCACAATAAAATGACCTAGAGTCTCTTAATAGTTGCTCTCTGATTGAAAAACATTAATTATAAGATGAATGTGCTGGCGAGCAAATGATGTATGCAAAGGCAGCTCTGCTCACCAGTTTCACCCATCTGCCCTGTCTGGCCTGTCACTCTCTGCATAGGGCTGGCCTCAAGCTCTCACTCCCCTTCCATCCCACTGCAAACCTTCTGATTGTTTTGGCATTGATTGGAATTAGTCTCTAGACAGCCAGAGTACCAGGGTTAAATTGAACGTGGAGGTAAAAATGTCATTGACAGTCCCTTGCAGAGAGATGCTAATTGAAGTGCTTTATAAAAGTAAGGGAGGAGGAACCTGAAGCGGTGGAAATTATCGTGATGAAATTTACATTAATTTCAGCTGAAATACTAAAGGATGTGACATTTTCCCTTAGTTTCTCTACAGAAGGAAAAAAACAGTCTCTGTTAATTAAGAAGAGCCGTTCCTTTGTTCCTCTTCGTTCATGCCATTTTGGCTGAGCATCACCCATACGTGGCTCACTTTGAAGTGGAGTGTTAAGTGTGGCTGTCTTTAAAATAACTGTGGTTTATTCAGTTGCTCCGTTTTGTAATTAAAACCTGCAGGGGTTACATAGATTCCTAACAATTTTTGTTGTACAATATGCCTTGTACTGCCTGATTTTCTACAGTCAATGTAAACCCATTTCTCCCCCTCCATACCTTGAACCCCACCCGAGATCCCCAGATCTTGCTGCATGAGATCTCTCGGCACACAAAACAGAACAACACAGACCTAAAATGAAGATTTATTATGTACATTAAAGAGAGAGGTGTATGGATACCATTTCTTTTACACGCACGCTCTGTTTCAGCTGTCGCCCCAGATTTCTCTCACAACCAGCTGAGGACTCAAACCCTGGTGAGGGAAGGAGGAGACCTGCTTATCGAATGCAGGCCCAAGATGTCTCCTTGGGGTGTAATCTCCTGGAAGAAGGGCAATGAGGCTCTACAGGAGAGCAACAGGTACAGCTGTCATCTATCTCTGAATCACTGATGCTCTCTGGAAGGGTTTGGTTTATTTTGCCCTGAGGTATCATAGGTTTTGGTCAGGCACTGTACCCTTGAGGCTATGTTCATGTAGTATTGATAACAAGCCAACACTAGACACCCCAAGCCGAGGTTATGTTTACATGGTCCTTTATTTGGGGCTGTATCATATTGATTCCCTTTGTCAGTGTTACCACAACCACTCTTTGACGGTTGGTATTTATCTCTCAGCTTTGGCTGTGTGTGATCTGCAAACATCTGCAGCCTTCATGAAGAGCCACTGTATCTCATGACATACAGTATCATGATTATATTTAGAGTCTACCTGCATTGCACAAAAAAACTGTTCAGTCAGTTGGAGAACTGACCTATGGGTTCTGGTAATTGGCTTGGCCGTGGTTCGGTCAGTATGTTCAAGTGTCCAGGCAGACAGCCTACCCGTCAGGGTGCTAATCAAGCACTTTTCGCCCTCTGTAGGGGTTGTAGGGCCACCAGACCAGTCACTGTATTCTGACATATGTCCAAGCTTCTCAGGAACTGAGTGTGAACCCATCTCTGAGTGTTTGCGCGTGTGTGTGCGTGTTTGTAGAGAGACAGCCTTTCTACAGGCAGGGGTCACCCACAGGGAGTCACCAGTGAAGCAGCTAGTCTGACAGAAGGCCTGTGTACTCACTGTCTTGTCAGGGTTTACATATACACAAAGAAGTGTTGCTTGTCAAACAAACTGGTGGGACATTTGCATAGTGGTTACGCTGCAGGTGCCCTTCACCTGCCCTGTCTGCCCAGATGATGCTGTCTCATATACAGATATTTATCAAGCGCTGCAATCATTGTGATAAAAATGCATTGAGGGTTTTGTTGTTGCATTGAGTGATTTCATATGTTGCCCTGCTGCAACACTGGTTTATGTCTATTGGTTGATGGATACCATGGAAGTGCATGCTGAAATCATGCTGAAAAGATGGCCGTGGCTCTGCTTCCATGATATTCAGTTCCTTTTATTTTGTTTCCTACCTGTTACAGTGTTTAGTGACTTGTTTCTGCCTATTAGTTTATTGCTAGGTAGCTGAAGAGTATTTATTTAAATAATGAAAACAGCATTTGTTGAGACCCTGATTGTGTTGAGTCTTCATGCACTCCCAAACATAATCTATTATAAAAATCCTTCAGAGAGGAAATGTTTCTAAATACCTCAATATCGGTTTTGAAGTGGAGCCCTGGGCCTATTTGAAGTTTGAAATAAATCACTGTGCCTTTACTTTGCAAATGATATTCAGTTCAAACCACCTGGCCGCCTTTGACACAGGGGTAATTAAAAAGAAAAATGTGCAGATCAGGATTGCGGCTCATCTGTCCCAGGTTGTATTGTGGTAGATGAAAACTTGTCATAATGCTGGATTGCATTGTCAATAGTCGGAACCCTGCCAAGTAACTTTTCGAAGAACTGAACATACGTGAATTGTGCTGACTATGATTATCTCTTTTTCCTCTATCTCTCTAAATATATCTCCCTCTTTACACAAATGCATGAATGAACATGAACATTTTGCAGGTTGTCTTGCCTTGTAATCACAGGAAGTATCCTTTATTGTTGTTTTCAGAACAATACAGCCTCCGTTCAAGTGGGAAATAATTCTCACTTCCGTTTAAAGATTCACATCTGCACAGTCTATAGAAAGTTTGCCTATACCATTAGCACAATGACTGTACTAGAGAGTAATCAATAATACAATTATTGTTGTTTTATGTAAATATGTGTGTGTGAGTAAGGCAGTACACCTGTTCAAGAGTGTGTCTAATCAAAGGGAAGGATGGGTGGAAGCTTTGAACCCCTTTTGTAGAAGATTAATTGCCTTAATTGCGTTAGCGCTCTACAGTGGCTTTAGAGGGAGGGGAGACCGTGTCACCAGCTGGGTAATCCATCTTCATAGCAGCAGCCCTTTTTTCTGCAGGAGACCAGAGGAGGGGGGGTGTCTTATCTCCCCCAGACAAGCCTGCAGGGACAAGGTTTAGATGACATCAGCTGGAACAAAGCAGCTGAGAGAGCAGAGCAGGTCTTGCTGATGAGTGTATAAGTGGGCCATGTCAGGCATGGACGGCAGCCGAAAAACATGCCGTTTCAATATGTCACTGCTGGCCCAACCATAGCAGACCCACATAATCAACTGTCTCCTTATGAGTAGCCACTGGATGTGTTGCTGACCTCCTTTAATCTTCTGTGAATCAAACACAATCTGCCAGAGGTTTTAAGTATTGCAAACTTTACACAACTGTGGCACTCTTACAGTTGTAAAGGTATCTTAAGAATGAATGCCTGTTTTGAAAATGGAATGCATTACCTGGCTGTCATGTGTCATGGTGAGAGAACCATTATTTGGCTCTGTGTTTAGCTTTTCACTCTATGGGGTAGAGAAAGATTGCCTGTAGTTTAATGTTTTGACACAACTTATGGTATGTTCTCTTAAACATACCATAAGTTATATATATATATATAACAGCATACAACATAGTTATGAAATACGAACATAAAACCAAGCTAATTTGCATTACAAAATTTGTCATGAACCAACTAGATTCATGTGCAAATGAGTTCACTTAAAATATATTTTTATGAATCCATTTAGCCTATTGGGCTTTTAAACCAAAGGGTAAAAAAAACATTACATTTACATTTAGTCATTTAGCAGACGCTCTTATCCAGAGCGACTTACAGTAAGTACAGGGACATTCCCCCGAGGCAAGTAGGGTGAAGTGCCTTGCCCAAGGACACAACGTCAGTTGGCATGACCGGGAATCGAACTGGCAACCTTCGGATTACTAGCCCGACTCCCTCACCGCTCAGCCAACTGACTCCCCTGACTTAGACTTTCTTGAAGTTGTAACTTTTCTCCCATACTTCTCTGATGTCTAACATACATCAAGATGTCCAGTGAAATATTGTTATCACCTCATGAGTTGATGGTGAAAATGCTGTAAAACAAAACAGCCCAGACACAAGACCTGCTGGGTCTTGTGTCTGGGCTGTTTTGTTGGCTATTCAGCTGAATTTAGGGCAACAAGGCCCAGGGTAAGATTGCCCCAGTTCCAGTTCTAGCTATGCTTATGGCCCATCGGTATCTCTCCTGCAAAGGCAGAAGAAATGAGGATAGCTCTTATATAAATGAGGTGGCTTCACAGAGTGAACTCCATTTAAAGGCCAAACTCCGCCGAACTCCGCCAGCCCCATCTCAAGGATACATTTTGTTGGAAAGGAACAAAAAATATAAATGGGTGGGGCATCGAGGAAAACATATGTTCGTTTACCTATATCAGATCTTACATGGCGTCTTTTTTTATTTTAATTCTTTGTGTCCAAATGTTCATAAAATAAGCGTACTTTCGGAAGTCATTGAATTGGTGCTGGTGCAGTGCAGAAACAGGTGTACTATCAAAGCAGTTATCATTTTCATCAATGGGAGGCCTGAAGAAAATGTGTGTATCATCATTTCAAGGATACATGCTGTTGCGCTTATAAAAGAACATTGTTTATAATGTGTAAATGTCACTTCACATTTTTCCTCATTGCATCTCTAATTTGATTCTATTGGAACATCTGCTTCTGTGGGTGCTGTGCAATGGCAGATTGGAATATTGAGAGGTTGAGCAGCCAAAGAGACTTTATCTCATTAACTCACCTTGAGGAGAGGACCACCACCTGATAGGTTCATGTGGCAGGCTGAGGCGGTTCATTTAGATTTTGCCCCCTGCTTTCCTGGGATTTGGTGTTGGCACTAGCTGAAATTTCAGATGTAGAGGCACGGCCCTCCCTCCCACCCACCTGAGGATGAGAGTGCCGGATGAGTGTTCCGGCCCAGGATCAGAGCCAGACCAGAGTACCCTGGAATCTCTAGACAACCACAACACGTTCAAAGGCAGGCACACACACACACACAGACACAGCCAAGTGCAGCCTAGTAATGATAATTATGTTGTTACTCCTAAAATGTTGAAAGTGCTGTAACAGCTGGATAGCTTTCTCCAAGTTCAAAAAATGTATGATTCAGATGTACTGTGGCTCTGTACAGTGGCTCATATAGTTGTAAGATACTGTTCCAGTCAAAACATTTGATTCATGACTCTTTTTGCTTCTATTGTCCTGTCCTCAATCATTTCATTTTATAGAGAGGATAAAATGTCTTGAGATATGCATCCACACCAAATTTGTCTGTAGTTTCATGAATCCTACTCTGTCTAGAAAATGTGTTACTATACAGAGCAAATGTTACATTGACTAAAACTAAATACATCTCAACCTGGAGCAAAACTAAATTTCAAGATATTTTCTGAGATTAGGTCAGAACCCTCTTTACCCAGGCACGTCCGATGTACTGCTCTATGGGATTATTTTTATCTGGGAGACTCCTGCTGATATCATTTTTCAAAGTAAGAATCCGCCAGCACAGCACGAGTAATCCATCTTGGTTACCCCGACAATTTCTTTGGAACACGTGTGTGCTCTTTATTCCTGAAGGATACCTCAGCACATGAGGAGGAGATGAATAACAGTTGAAGAGAATAAACTGAGAGCGCAATTTGTGATTAAAGAAATCCTGTAGCAGAGGATCCATCCCTCTGTGGCCCAGGCAGATAAACCCTCACTCCTCCCAATGCAATTACCAACACAATCTCATCCTGTTCTACAGCCGGGTATTAAGACAATCTAAATCAACGTGCTTGATGAAGACAGCTACCTGTAATAAGCTGTGTGCTCACTGCGAAAATGAATTCAAAGACATGTATTTGTGCAGGAAGTCCTTAGACAGTTGGAATTTTTGTGTTTATGCTCAGATTGCATTTGTTGCGTCGTTATGGGTAAGAAGCAAATAACAATTTAGCAGTCTTTTCATGCCGGAGGACATAATGTTCTTGATCAAGGTCTGCAATGACGTTTTACTGAGACTGTTAATTGAGATTTTTATAAAAAGTACTTTCACAGTACATATTTTACATGCTGGCACAGTCAAAAATGCATAGCACATTTGTTTTTCAATTTACAGTACTGTACCATATGTTTTGTACTAGAATGTGTTTGTTTCACAAACTAAGCATACAGTATATTAATACTTACTTTGGAGGCATACCTACCCTCTGGCTGTGTTTTATAACACTGTGGATCACAATGGAAACCATAATGCTACTGAGTCCCCTAGGGACAAGGGTCAACCCACAGTCAACTGAAAGAAAATGTCATTTTGGGAAAGCCTGAAACTATCTCTTTACCTCATGTTAATATAACTGAAAATGATAAAAAGAGTGTACTATAAACCACTACCTGGCTGCCTATTATGCAAGAACTAACTAAGGCCTTACTGTCAATCATCCTCTTGTCACTTGCTCTGTGGAAGCTCTAGCACTGTTGAACAGTGACTTTGAATACCTGCTCATTTTGGTATTGAAGTCTGATTGACAGAGGCACATGATATAATAAGGAAATTCCTTTTCACAGTTGCAGAAGGTGCTTTCAGAAAATACTGTACAGTATAGTCATGTTTGTTTTATGAGGTTTAGGAGTTGTATGCTAAACTCCAGTGTTAAACATTTGTTTCTCCTGTACTTTAAAGTTATTTATTCACAATTAAACTACTCAAAGACGTTTGAATGACTTTTCGGTTGGGGGGTAATGAGTCTAACACCATCAGATGACATGCCATTTGAGTTTAGCTGCATCTCATTTTACGATTGACAGCACCCTAAGGTAGATCATTTCTAATCATATAGGAATAATTTCTTGAATCATTAGGTAGAACTAATAATGCGTGTGACAAGCTAAGAAGTATTAGTACAAGTCTGCGTGAAGGAAAAATCTATATCAATTACAGCTATATTGGAGAATTGTCAGCGGTAAATGCCCAGGTGTCCTTATTTCACCATCGTCAGCCATTGGGTTTGTTGTCTAAGTGATAAAAAAGTCAACTCATTGCCATCTATTATTGTGCCTCGTAATTGCCCGTTAACCTTGACAACTTTACCAACAAAGGCATGCGCTCAGGATTTGCCCTGATGTTTCAAAAATAGATTCCTCAGCTATTTTAGAGTTGAGCTACCTGCATCCCATGTTGTAGGTTGGGCTTCACGGAGCCCGGCTGTGCAGTTGGGCTTGATTTACGCGGCTGACAGAGCCGTTTCTCTCCAACACAGAGCTCTGTGGGGAACCTTTGGAAAGACAGCCTTTCAATTTATCTTGTGATGCCAGACATTTCCCACTATACACTTCAGGGTTTTAAAGCAGTCAAGAGGCATAGATCAACACTTGAAGTTAGGTCCCACCTCTTGTCCTGCTCAGAGGATATGGTGACCTAGCCTCTCCCCCTGAAGACGCTTCATCCCAGCCTCTCCCCCTCTCCCCTCCAGCAGTGTTAGGAACAGCAACACTTTGATACAATTATGATTAGAAACACCACCTGGAGGTAGGTCAACGATGGTCAGCGTGGTGTAGAAAAAGCAGCATTGTTTAACGCCTACCTTGCCTTATCTGTGAGTTTAACATGAAGGGAGCACACGGCCCGCTCACACACGGCCTAGCACAAGCCGTGGAATAGGTTATCAGGCACTGGGAATGCTGTCGTTTTAGACTTGGATATGACTTTGCCTGGCTTTACATGGAGGGAGGATTGCAGGGAGTAAGAATTGTGTGCAGAGATGCAGTTGGCTGTGTGTGTAGCTCTCCTAAGCCGATGGTAATTATTTTGCAAAATCACCGTAAGCACGGGATGGCCTTTTTCAACACAGCCTCATAGCTGAGTAGTTCTGCTGATAGAATCTTAACCCCTATTTCCACACTGCTGTTTTATGTACTCCACTAACGAAGAGCACACACACCTTAAAGCCTGCAGTCACACCATCAGTCAGGCCAGGGGTGAGAGCCGTGTGGACTAGAATTGAGAATGGTGTCATTTATGAATGCAAATCAGAATAGGTGGTATGATTTCAGATGACCCAATATGCATTAATTCACGACGTATGAATAGGTAGGTTATTTTCAGATATGTTTATACGAGACACCATTAGTTGCAATCACACTCTTTATGCTGAGGCATTTACTTCTATTAAATGCAATATACATCAAAGTTTGGTTTTTGAAAGGTTTTGCCTATTTTATTTGCCCATGTCATTTCCCCATCAAACAACATAAACATTTGGCACATCAACATTTTACAGACATTAAAGATCAAGACATTTCTTGTGTCTTTGAATGATGAGAAAGTAAACCAAAATAATGTAACACAAGCTGCACTTGGTGTGTCTCACAGAAACAAAAAATGAAGGAAAAAATGGGTCTTCTTTATCCAATGTCCATTCTCAATTTGCACTTCACAGTGGCAGCAATGGCTGCTTTGTGACAGATGTTATTTGTGTCTTTCATCTTGTCGCAGGACACAGAAGATCAACAGCGTCCACTCCCTTTCTCTTGGGCTTGATCTTGTCCAGATACATTTTCGGTGTTTTTGGATTACATGAGTGGGTTTGGGCTTTCCCCTCTTGTGTGGGAAATAATCGTCTCTCCTTTGGAGGTTTATTGCTGTTGCCATTAAACTTGTGTGAGGCTGAGATGAAAAGAGTGGCACTTGTGTTCATCTCACCTGTGAATTATTGATACATCCTCCTCCGCAATGTCTCTCAGGGACTGAGGTGGGAAGACTCTCCTGAGGTAGTGGGCAGATCAGACAGTTTGGACTTGCCAGGGAGGAGGCACAGGAGGAGGAGATGAACTGTAAGACGGTTACCTCAGTGTCATGCCGTGCCTTTCTTTAGCTGACTTTTATTTCACCTCAGCTCTTCTTCCATTATCTTCAAACTGGAAACCAAGTACCAGTAATCCCTCTTTTTTCTTTGTATCATGTCACTAAGAAGAATATCCCACTAATATCTCTCTTTAACGGTAGAATGCTTATGTTTAGTGGATGTCCAAGGACAATCTTGGTTTGCAAGAAACTTGACCCCCGGTAGGACCCATTGTGTTTTTTTACAGCACCACTTTTACTCCCTCTACAGTGCTTCTTTTACAAGATACATAGCATATCAGTCACGTGATAGGCCCTTTGTGCTGTGGATCAGGGGATTGGGGATATACTGTATGTGTAGCACAGCATTCAGGTGCAGGTATTTAGTTATAAAAAGGCATTGTTGTCAGTTGAGTGCTGGATACTGTTCTATACTAGGTACTGAAGGTAGTAATAATTCAGGTCATGGTTTGTTCTAGTTAAAACAATGTTGTGCCCTATTTGTTGTCAGTTTGGGCTATGTGTAAAAGTCTCCTTGGATGAAATGTAGTTTTGGCCTTCTTGTGACTAAAATTAACCAACCTATGTTAGCTAATAACCTATGTATAGCTTCTGTTTTCCATGAAACATTCTGGATATAAATATTTTCAGACATATTCAGTATATATTCACAGAATGCATATGTAAAATATGTAGGCCCACGCAGAAAAACAGTGGACTTAAATTGAATTTGAATGTAACAAATCAGAGCTTAATACATTTGTACTATATTTAAATGTTTCTATACAATTGGAAGTACAGTACTGAAAATGTTGTATATTCACATATCTACTTTATAAGGGTACTTTAGTATAAATAAAGTGTTACAGAATCCTTCTTCCTAGACGTTTGACATACAGTATTACTACTTTACTTCATGTGTCAGGATGAAGTCCGGGAATCCCATGGGCCAGTGAACTACCCCCAATTCAGCCCGACAACTGATTTACCATATGAAACTCAGATACACATTTTTGATAAGGGCAACTTTCATGAGAAAGCCATGTAATTCTAGATCCCATCCAAATTCTCTGTGCATGCCAGTGTTCACTTAAACAGGTTCTGTGGTCAGGACACATCTTATAAGTGGCTATACAGTGAAAATAATTCTACGGTGCCGGGGGCTTTCGCATATTTACACATTGCAGATTCAGCAGAGCGCTTCAGATAATTGGAATCCACCATGCTTTAATGAGTTGGTCCTCCACTTATTTCCCACAATGTCCTGCTTTCAAGGTTACTATTTTCATTTTTGCTTGTTGTAAAGGAAATGTCGAGTCTGCTTAAGGACCACTGACCTTTCACAGTACTAGTGGCCACTGTGTAAAGGCCATGTTGAGATGAAAGAATGGTTGTCCTGGTTGTCTTGCAGTTATGTGGGGAAGGAATTAAAGTTGATTTTTGTCACATTTGTCAACCCTCAAAGCATAATTAGAAATATCAAAAGAATGATGTCTTCATGTGATTTCCAAATAGTTTCTAGACAGTAGCAAGGTGCGCCATCGAAGGATCACCTTGTGCAAAGACATAACAACTGATTTTGAGGCCAATGGAACAAGGTTACAATTGATTATGTATTAGCTCCAATTGTAGATTGATATGGTATTGATATGTTATAATGGTCCAATAAACAAAATGTTTGCATTTCTATCTGCAGGGTTACAATTCTAAAAAATGGAAACCTTCGAATATGGAATGCAACCCAGCAGGATGCTGGCCTCTTCACGTGTGTCGCTAGAAATCAGTTTGGAGTGGCAACCAGTTCGGGGACTATCATTGTTAAAGGTAATTCTTTTTCATTTATATAGACATTGCCTTAGATTTATATGATTAATTAAATTGATCATAAATGCAATATTCAATTTTCAATTATAAGAATGTTCATCATTATTATGCCAAACTGAATCCCTACCCACGGAGTATACAGTGTTGCCCATGTAATAAATCATGGACAATAGTGACAGTGTCTATTGCCCTGAACACTCATTAAGCACTGAGAGAAGCTGCCCTGATGGCCTCTCTGTCTATAGACTGGAGAGAAGCCTGTGCTCTCTGTACTCATCCAACTGGGCCACATAAGTAGACGTAAGTGCTGTGTAAAAGGCATGAGAAAGCAAGGCATGTTAGATCATCTGTTGGAGTCACCCTTTGGGACTCTGGATCACATTTCTGCTCTGTTGCTGTGACTTATTATACTTCATTAAATATAAATGAAAAGCAGGTGTAAGGTGCAGTGTATTGGGTGGCTTTGTTCTGTGCATGTAGCTGTTTTTCTGTTCCCTCTGCCGTTAAGGAAGGTAGTCTCATCCTTGGCTCATCCCGGGTGAATTTGCTGACATGTTCTAAGAACTTTCCTCAGCCTCTTTTTCTCTGAGGTCAGGGTATTCATTTATGTTAAAAGGAAAGGTTGTTTTTCTTACTTGGTATGGGCACATCTGTATTCTTGCACGCTATTGCTGTACTATTAATGCATAGTATATAACTGTTGTGAGCCTTAGGAATTCATTTTTATAGAGCAATGAATTATTGGAGATAATAATGTACTCCTACTAAATGTCAGTCCCACAGTTTGTTGTCAGTTTTTTTTATAGCCTGGAAAACTGTATTGGTTTTTGCTTACAAGGGAGCATTATTTGTGTGCACCCCATGCTTACAGTTTCACTGCATGTACACTAGCGCTGTATCTTCAAACCTTGAAACCATCTTGACGTCTAGTCAGCAAGGTGGCAAACACTGTAAAGTTAGTATCCATTATTAAAAGGAGTATAACTGTTATAAGTCGAAAACAAAAATGTAGTAGAGATGCTACAGTAAATGGAACGATTTAATACACTGGGAAAGAGTGGAAGATGACTCAATTGATCAAACAAAACAGAGTTTAGAACAGAGGAATACAAATGCTATATGTTTTTGTTATCCCTTTAAAGTTTAATGCAATGTCTCACATAGCCAAGAAGACAAACTGATGTTGAGTTGTATGCTGTCATGTTTGTTCAAAAGTTCAATCCATTAAGTTCACTTCACTCAAAGTTAGCAATCTCTAAAGCTCTTTGAAACAAAGAGCAAACAACTCTGCTAAATACCTTTTGAAATATCTTCATATTTTTTTATTCCAAAGCTGTTACCTTGGCAACCGGCTTTTGCCTTTTTGAAATAATAAAGCAATATTGATTAATTGACGATTGAATAGAGGAAATACGCTTTGAAATGATGGTAGCCTACATAATATTAGACGCATTAGCTTGTATGGCCATTGTTTTGTCCGTGCCAGTTCTCTTTTCTGTAATCATCATTGACTGCATTTCCGTATCCTGATTAATAATGAATCATGTATTCCATGTATTATAGATGCCTGAAAGTCAGCAGTCAATGAAAAGTAGAGAGCTTTCTGTGCATCCTTAGTAACCATGGTTTTCTGCCTATGCCTCACTCTCATTGCCATCCTCTGCTAGCACAGGGAGTGGCTCAAACTAAGGAAAAGAGATTGAAATGTGTAACTGAATAGCATTAATGGAAATGAGCAGTTAATCGCTTGGAAATGAAGAACAGTATTTGACTTTCAGACACAATGAGTGTTATATTATAGGCATGGAGTAGAGTACCTAACCGGGTTCCTTTGACCATTCATCACACAGTGTTCTGTGAACAGTTTTACACAACAGTTTTTCAATACATTTCAATACCCCAGCATCTCAGTTTGCAAACAATGGTTATTGAAAGCCTGCAGATGACATGCTAGGTTTAGTATGATGCCCCACGCATACATGTCCAATCTAGATTTGAAGAAAATGGGTCTTGTGTATCTACTGCTTGTTAATAGCCTCACAGTTATCCTTTCATTATTCTTGGGAAAAGGAATTGGGGTTTTATTTGACATTATCTCTGAATGGTGTCCGTTCCATCCTAATATGTGAAAACTGCATTCTTCAACTATTCTGTATATGATCCTGTGCTACTCTGTCACAATCGATAGTGTTTTGAAAATGGGATGGGGTAATTTACATGCACTATTTCATTGAGGGCTGGAAACCTGTTCAGTTGGAGGAATTTCCGAGGCGAGAGTCACCCTTATGGAAGATGACAGGAGTTTATTTAAATTGACTGTGGTGATATGAATACTGAAAAATACCTGTCACAAAGCATTCAGTTACCCTAGACATGAATAAACCACCTAGCAAACAGTAGAGGAGCAGTCACAACAGATGAGTCCTGCTAATGTCCCCATTATTCCAACACTGAGGGGATATTAACAGATTAATCACTCTTGATTAGAAATGTACTCTCTGGATCTTGAGTAGCCTGCAGTGGAGGTGAAATTTAGCAATTTAGAATTGCTTCATAATTCCTACTATTACATCTGATCAATGGGCTCAAACCTCCCATTGGCTCCATATTGAGTTCCATCTTTGTCAGAGCATTTGATGCAATAAATCTTGCCTCGCTCCGTCTGAGAAATATCAGTATACATTTTTGTCTATATAATTATAACATTACATTTTCTGTTGGAAGTAGTCCTTCTGTCAACTGTCCTATTAAATCTCGTATTGGCGTTCGTTTAAATATTTTGAAACAAACATGCATTAAAATGAGGGCTGGCCTCAGTGGGACAAACATAACTCTGAAACTCAATGCAGCAAGGTGGCATTGGTCACTACCTTTATGGACCCCTGGTGTGATTTGTCATGGCCGTTCAACAGAATTTGTCTGAACCATTTGTGTGGTGTCCTTATACCAATGTTCTGAAATGAAGATATTGACCACTAAAGCACAGTTTTTTCAGCATTTGCTTTTCATCTTCCTAGGGAGAATTCAAATCTATGAAACATCGGTTGGTCAATGATTTGAGCAGCAGGTGGCTGATAGATTTTATTGAGAATAATAGAGCACAGAGCAGCTTGAAAAAGTATGCATGTGTACACAAGGTTTTTCAAAAAGATTCCTTTGAGGTTTGACCTTGAAATATATTTGTGTCCTTTGATGAATATGTGGATTTCCTTTGAAGGAGTTTGTTTTGCTCTGAGTTGATAAATGGGTTTTAATGAGTTTATCTCTAAACCCATCTTGTAACTGGTATATTTTGACAGTAACTTTTTATTAAAAGATTTTAGCAAAGATTGGAGACAATCATCTTCAATCATTTTTTTTCCCAACAGTGGTTTGAATTTCCTACTACAATGCTTTACAATTATGACTACAATCACTGTACAGAAGAACGGCATGGACTGTTGGACCATCCTGTTCCAACAGGTTACTGTAATGACATTGTTTTTGACTTTCCAGTGAAGCCTATTTGCTTGTGTTTCCCTAAACCCTGGTGGCCAACAACCCGGTCTGTGGATCTGAGCTGTAAGGGTTAAAATGTTCAGCTCTTTGAAATTCCTGAACCTTAAGACTCCTCAATACAATATGCATTATTCAAGTGCACACAGCCACCCTTGAGCAGAAGCCCAGAGAGTATGTACACCAGAGAAGAGTACACGTTTACACATCCCACCTAGGGCCATTAAACTTGGGAGGGAGTCTCAGTGGGTGTGGGCAGGGCGTCTTCGTCCTCGGCTGGCTGTGCGAGCATTATTCATGATGGCTGCTGTTTGCGGGATGAGCCGCAGTGCTGGCAGAGTGAGGCGTGTCAGTGCTCTCTCCGCGGAGAGCAAGCAAAATATCCACATTCATTCAAACAAACAGCCTCGTCACTGACCTCTCCCTTTATCGTGATTACTATGCAATTTCTCTTGTTATTCTACTTCTGGCCTGCCCAACCTCCCAGCAGTGCCTGCTATGCCGTGCAGTCTGTCAGCACGGTTATGTGCTCTCTATCTTGTCTATGATTGACCCTGCTTAGTGCGAGGCTGGCTCCTCTCTCTTTTACAATGACAGTACAAAACAAGGCATTATACATGATAGATATCAATCAAGTTATGCTGACTTGCTCTTTTGGGGTTGTGTAACCAGCCTTAGTTATCCATACGATCTGTCACAGATGATGGAGTACAATAATAAGAGTTCTATTCCCTGTGTTCTTTTTCCAATAGGTCCCTTTTGTCAGTCTCAGAATGTAAGATAAAAAATAAATGATGAAGAATATTATTGCTAGACTGGAATCTAAGAACAAACACAGCTAAGAAATGTAATTTGAATACTTCATTGTGAGAGGCTAAAAATTCCATTGAAGGAGCCATGAAGGTTGAGCCGAATGGAAATTCATACATTCTATGAAACCAGTTGCCTAACAACTGGACATTGAATAGTTATTTTTTCTCTCTCTCTCAACCTGGTGAAAACACGGCTTTTGCGCTCACCTTTTCCAAGGTACTTCCAGATCCATACACGTTTATGCCATCTACAGTTCCTGCATGTGCCTTTTTATAATAATGTATGGTTTCTATCTACTGTAGCTCACTATTCATCCTAGCAAAACGGACTAAAGCTTTAAGGCAGCTTTTCATTGTGAATACACCAATATCTACCAGCTGATAGCACTCCTCTGATATCAAAAACAGACTAGATAAATCACATTCTGAGTTGGGGGCATACAATGCAGGTATCGAATTCACTCTGGTTGAAGACTGCACTGCCGGCACTTTCTGCATGAATCCATGCCTGTCCAGGGATCATTTGCCATGGGTAATTTACTCTGTGCTCAGAGTGGGTATTTCAACAGAGAACTTGCAGCACCCCCAAGAGGGGGACGAGCACCACGCAGCCTCCAAACAAAGCTGCTCGTGTTCTTCTTCTCTTTCGTCTCTCATCTTTCCCTCCCTTCCTCTTCCTGCACTGCTGCTCGCCCTGAGCAGGAGGCGAGGGACCTGGCTTCATTCCCAGGTGAAACAACAAGTAATGCTGCAGCAGAGACTTAAGAAGAGGAAGAGCAGACACTCCTGTGGATTGTTTTCTTCAACGCTCGTTAAAGGAGTTTCAACAGCAGATTTGGGAGTTGCAGGCGGAAGATTTAGTTGACAGTGACACATGGAGCATCTCTCTAGGTATAGGAAGGAAAGCCAAATAGGGTCTCCACAGAGAACAGCTAAGGAAGAAGCCATCCCCTTGTACAATGGAGTAAAGTAGTTCTCGTCCAGGTATTGTTCATGGCCCATTCTCCTTAGCAGGACTGATGCTTAGATCATAATAGGAACAGTGGGAATCATCAGGAAGGTCCCTCCCCCAAAGCCATTAGCAAAGCCTGCTAATGCATTGGGAATACCACTGAACTGTTGAACTTTGTGTTTTATCAGGTAATTGCCAATCACTAATGTATTTTGTCTTCCAGAGCCCACCATCATAACAACACTCCCCTCCACCCTGGACGTCACCGTGGGAGAGAGCATTGTCTTGCCGTGTCAGGTGTCTCATGACCCGTCCCTGGAGCTCAAGTTCACCTGGTTCTTCAACGAGCAGCTGATCCACTTTGGCAGCCACGGCGGATATTTTGAAAAAGTGGGCGGTGTAAGTGCATAAGCTCCTGAATATTTTCACCATTCCAGGAACCTGCCGGGCTATCAAGCCCCCCATTTATAATCAAAGTGTCATGTCTGAGAAATGGTGCTGTATTACCACGGTTTTACACCATGCTTGTCAGAGGGACTGCAATGCATAATGAATAGTACGAAACACGTATGTACTACAGAGTATTGAAGATTGCTTATATTTTATTTATGTAACTGCACTCTCTTGAAAATATGTCATTAAAGAGACATTGATTTTTCAACCTCTTCAGAAATTACATTGGAAGAGGTCAATAGGTGATGTTGGTGAAACATTGGTACATCAATAATGTACTTCTCTTCTTTTAGTGTAAGTGAGGTCATAATAGATACAGCTGCAGTACAGGCTGTATATTTATGGACAGAAAAGTGCTGCCAGGGATTTATTTTGTACTCAAATTTACATATAGCACACTTCCTCTCCTTAAGCAGAGTTACAGTAGGAGTCCTTTTGGAAAACTCACATTCTGTGATGTGTTTGAACTAAAACAGCTAATTTACTGTGTATATTTGATTTAAAATATCGTGCTTCAAAATATGAGAGTGCTGTTTATTTAAAATCCCATAATTATCACTAAGGCATAAAAGTCTAATAGAATGACATGCATTTACTAGATATTCCATATAAACCCCCCAAAAAGTTCACAGTAATTGTGCCAAAGCTGTTGTTAAGTCCAATGTATCCCTTTTCTTGAAGGCACTTATTACTATGCTGATTAACTCATAGTGTAGAAGGGGGGATTGTAATTACAGACAGAAAGAAATAACACATTACCGGTATCTTAAATATACAGTAAGCATGGCTTGATTATTTAATCAGCAACATCTCTACTCCATGTCTGAAACCAGGACATATAAAGTACATCAATACGTTAGTGTAGTTATTTTTAAGTGAACCTGTTGGATTTCTGTTACATTTGCAAGACAGAGCTGCAGATACAATACTCACAGTAATGATAAGAAACACATTCCTGCTCTTATGTTGTTTTTGTATTACAAAAAATAACTGTATGTGTGCGTGTGTGTGTGAATGTGTGTCTGTGTGTGTACCTATGTGTGTGTGTTGATAGCAGCATTCAGCTGGAGACATCATGGTTCGAAACATCCAACTAGGACATGCCGGAAAGTACACATGTGCAGTGCAGACCAAAGTGGACAGCATCTCCATCGCTGCAGACCTGGTTGTCAGAGGTATGTACTTCTCTCACAGTCTAAATATTGAGGCAAGGCTTCATCCACCTACTAGCAAGTTAATGAATTTATTCATCCCTTAATACCAATAATTTTTTTAGGGATTATATCTAATGGGCATGACATTTTCATTTTGTGAACAACTGTCTGTCTTGTAAAGGTCATTGAATGCCATGGTCAGCATAGTTTTAGTGGTCATCATGGTTACATCAACCATGTAAAATAATATTTGAGATATAACATATATGCAAGTCTATGCGACCTAAAATTGTAAAAGTGTCAAATGTCATTTTAGTGGACTTAGCCTCGATCAAGCTCACACTTTTTTTAAATCTTTTGAAAGGATGAGTAGTGTCTCCCTTACAGATAAAAATATTAATGTCTAATCTCATTAGATAACATAGCTCCCCCAGGTTTTACACAAAAATCCCCTCAGCAGCTGCAGCGCTGAAAGGAAACCTTGATAAGGACACCACTGCTCAGCTTTTAATACCCTCCTCCTTAACACTAACTTTCTCTTCTCTCTGGTCATCTCCCCCCGCTTCATCCCCATCTCTTCCTTCCTCTCCCTCTCCTTCTCTTCCGCCTCACTTGGCTGTACTATGTTTCAGGGCCCCCAGGGCCCCCCACCAGCATCCATGTAGAAGAAATCACTGATACCACAGCCACCCTCTCCTGGACGCCCGGCCCAGATAATCACAGTCCAATTACCAGCTACACCATCCAGGCCAGGACACCATTCTCCTTGGGCTGGCAGGCTGTCACCACAGGTAGGCTCCAGCTCTCTGTCCAACCAGCCATGGCTTTAGCAAATCACATGGAGGAGGGGACAGTGTTCCACTCTCTTCCCCAGTGAGAATATTGGATATGTGATTTTGCCGCAACGCCAAATGGCACTCAATTGTTCCGTGACCATTGGCCGACGTGGGATTTTTAAAATTATAGGCCCACTTATAGGCTGTAAAGGGACGTCTGTCATTTGATAGCATAGAAAAGATCTTTTGATACAGCTGAAAGGGTGATTTTTCAGTAACTTGTCTGTAATAGGGCAATGTGTGGTCATCAATAGTGTCTCAAATTCTTTTATACATTAAAGTTACATGCCGTTTTATTTAAAATTGCTGTGTTATTCCTTTTGTACTATTAGCATATCTCTCTATCAGAACTTATGTCATCACACATAACCTACTCTGGACTCTGTGGCCCACCCTTGAGGTGTGTGTTTTGTCTTTGGTGTTTGAGTACACTGTGTCCTAGTGAGTGATTAGTCCTGTGTACCTGTGGAGGGGGCTCACCTGGACTGTCAGCCTGGAGGACACTCTGCTGAATACTGTGGGCTCATACTGAGTGGTGGGGGGCTTGCTGTGTGTGTTTTCTGCCAGTTCCTGAGGTGGTGGGGGGCCGACGCCTGACAGCTACAGTAATAGACCTGAACCCCTGGGTGGAATATGAGTTTAGAGTCCTGGCAAGCAACGCCGTTGGGACCGGAGAGCCTAGCAAGTCATCCAAACAAGCAAGGACTAAAGAGACCTGTACGTATTCATGAGCACCTCACCCCATGTATCTCCCCATCAATGCTTGATTGGTACGATTTGCTAATCAATAGTATTTGTCATAATAATATAAAGCCAAGATGGAACTGGTATTGAATTTGTTTTGAATGTCCTTTCTGTCGAATGTGTATTGTCAGTTGTGATGGAGCTGTGGAGTTCAGCATGATTAAGGTGATCCTCTCCTTCCCCAGCTCCGAAGGTCACACCAGCCAATGTGAGCGGAGGTGGTGGCAGCCGCTCTGAATTAGTCATCACTTGGGAGGTAAGCAAGCCGTTACAGTACAATAGTCCCTCAGCCGCAGAAGCTAGACGCTATTATTCTCAGAGGGATCTGGGCCCTAGTTTCATTAATAACAGCAGACTGGCTTAATGTATGGCATTTCATTTTTAAGAACAGAGAGGCAATAACTGCTGCTGTCACCCTGGGGAAAGAAAAATGCCTTTGAGGTTTTAATAAGATAATTAAACAGAATGGTTCTTCCAAAGTCACAAGCAACTTTTCAAAGATGGTCTTTTCCCCATATTCTTTTCTTCTGTAAAGCCTATTTTATCAGAATATTTTCTCTGTGTGCTTGAAATTATTGACTGTTGTGAAAGTTTTGCTGAGTACATGTTGGTGTTCTAATTGAAGGGTTCAGTTAAAAAGTAACTTCTGCTCAACAAAGTGTTCATTTAGCCTTGACTCTGAAGTTACCTCAGACTATGTTCTGTTTGATGTGCCAGCAGATAACTACAATGTCAGTATGGTTTTTATTGCTGATTACATAAAGACGCTACAAATGCTGTTTGTTTAAAATGTCTCCCATTTACGAGCAATGACCCTGCGCCACTTTCCCTGGTTTTAAAAACCCCTTTCTGGGCCATTTATCTTCAGGGACCGTTGGTTTATAGAATAAAAGTCACAATAAATATGTGATGTATGATGTACTTTTAGCCTTAACAATAGCTGAATAGAGGTATCATGCTGTGGGAGTTGTATTATTGATGAGTGTGTGCATTCACGCACACCCATTGTGTGTGTTTGCGTGTGTGTGTGTTTGTTCCCTACAGCCTGTTCCTGAAGAGCAGCAGAATGGGGGAGGGTTTGGCTATGTGGTGGCCTTCAGACCATATGGGGCCCCTGGCTGGATGCAAGCTGCAGTGCCCTCTCCAGAAGCATCCAAATATGTCTTCAAAAACGAGAGCATCCAGCCCTACTCCCCCTTCCAGGTGAAGGTTGGAGTTTACAACAATGAAGGGGAAGGCCCATTTGGACCCGTCACAACTATCTATTCTGCAGAGGAAGGTGGGTCAAACGATGTCACGGCAGTCATATTGTAGCACTGTCATGTCAGTCTCCAGCACTCTATACTGTAGAATACTACTGGAGAGTTGTCGCTGCAGAGTGGCTGTCACAGAAACTCTCCAGCCTGTGCACTCCTATCTGCATCTGCAGATGGCTCTTCCTCTGAAGCTTTCATGAAAGAGATGGACTCACTTTAAGGGTCATCAAAGCAGTCTTTTATTTTTAAGTCCCTATAAGTCTTTTGACTTTCACTCTAGAACCTGGCCGAGCACCTACCAGAATCCGTGCCAGGAGCTTGTCCGCCTCAGAGATTGAGGTTTCATGGAAAGCCCTGCCCTGGAACACCAGCAAGAGAAGAGTTCTCGGTTATGAAGTAAGCAAAGAACTATTTTTTTTTTTTTTCATCTATTTGAGTATGTGTGTGTGTGTGTGTGTGTGTGTGTGTGTGTGTGTGTGTGTGTGTGTGTGTGTGTGTGTGTGTGTGTGTGTGTGTGTGTGTGTGTAGTGTGTGGATGTGTGTGCATATGCAATTATAAACATACATAAATTTTGTATACTTTTATGGCTGTTGCCAACCCTTGCGCCATAAGCATAAAACATCTACTGTAATAGCTTTCTGCATATAATTATAATAATGCAGATGTAGCATGGTCACGTCTCTGTGTTTAGTTTAAGTGCTAACTGTTACTGTGACTATTCTGATTGATCTGCTTATGAATTCTTTTGGAGAAAATAGTGCATAATGTAGGCCATCATCCAGTTCTCAAAGTTGGTGTGCTTGGTTGATTCATTGTCGTTTTAATTCTGTGGTCATTTAAATTCAATATTAAGAACAAAGATCTAATTTTCATCCACAGAATGCCTAAAGTGATAGAATTATGATTTGTTGACCATTCAAAGTGTAAACAGTAGAACCATGCCTGAGCAAATATTTCCTGTGAGGAAACAGAAATTATATTTGTGCTGTCAAGCAAGGAGGCTTTTTCAGACCGGACATAGGGGTGACAATGAAAGTCTGTTCTCAGACAACCTGACAGCTGGGAAATGTAGCACATACTGATTTGGCTTTGACCATGCAAGTTAAAGTCTGCTTACTTCTAGGGCTAAGTAACCAGAACCAAAGTAGTTTTAGCCGTGATAAGCTGAGGATACACGAGGCGACAGCATCTGGAAGTAAAGCCTATTTTATACCAATTTACGGTGCAAGTGAACTCCCTGCAGTTACAGTTTACAGTCCATTGAGAGTGTGTACTGTATAAGAAAATGGACTGTGCAATGTCCTGTCCAGCATTAATCTTTGTGGTGGTTCTGTTTCCCTTTGTCTTAGTTGAGATACTGGGAGACTCAAGAGAAGGAAGAGACAGCTAGTGTGCAGAGGACAGTGGGGAACCAGACATCGGCCATTATTCGTGGGGTAAAAGGAAGCAGTGTGTATTACGTCACAGTGAGGGCGTACAACACTGCTGGGGCGGGGCCTCCTAGCACCACTGTCAATGTCACCACCAAGAAACCACGTAAGCATGGAATCTGATTATGGCCAGGGTGAGCTATTACGTTCTAACCTTTTGATTCTGATGGTCGTGTATTTCTGTTTCCCAGCCCCCAGCCAGCCGCCGGTAAAAGTAATGTGGAACACATCGAATTCCAAGATAATTCTGAACTGGGAGCAAGTCAAAGCCCTTGAGAACGAGTCTGAGGTCACCGGGTACAAGGTTAGAGAGCCCTGCAAAGATTAGCCAGAAATAGTGCTTGTTGTGATGGTCTCCCCTGTGTGATCTCTGACCTGTGTGTTCCGTCCGTGTTGCTCAGGTGCTCTACAAGCGGAATAGACACAGCCGGCCTCGTGTCATGGAAACCAACACCACTTCAGTAGAGCTCTCTCTGCCCATTGATGAGGAGTACATCATCCAGATTAAACCATTTGGAGAGGGAGGAGAGGGGAGCAGTAGCAGGCAGATAACCATTCCCAGAATACCAGGTCAGTAGTGAACTATACCCTCAGAGAGAATAGAAGAATCCAATCTTTGTCATTGGCCACAGAGAAAGCTTTTATGCCTATTAACGTTTCCTAAAGAGTAAGATTGGAAAGAGCAAGAATAACTGTATTTGTTGAAGGTTTGTATAATATTTCTAGTCAGTTACAGCATGTGTATATTACTTATTTAAAATAACCCTTTACAAGGGTAAACTCTATAAAAATGGCAGTGTGAATTGGGTATATTGGGGGTTTTCACAGTATCACTTGAAGCCTCTGTAATAGCTGATGTATTCAGAAATATATGCTTAAGCTTTGATTAGCAAAGCATGCAGTTGCACCAGCTTAAAGGAATGAAATGACACAGAGTATCTAGACTCATTCATTTTTATATTTTTCAGGTCCCAATGCAATTGGCTCGGCATCCAAGGTTTCTACTCTATCTGCCCTCAGTACAATAGCACTGTCTTTCACAGCACGGACATCGTTATGACAAAGTGCTCCCAGCAAACATTGCCTCTGATGTGGAGTCGACGCAGCAGGAGAAATACAGCTCAGTCTGGTGTAACTAGCTCCATTCATTTAGTTCTCAAGGCAGGCAGACAAGGCTGAAAAACATGTTATTGAAATGAGAGGGAATAGCCCGCTTCAGCACCCTGGCAAGAACAGGAAATCGACCAATGTCTTGACTCTGTTGTTACCAAAGCAGCTTTCATTGAAAAAATGTCTTATATGCATCTTTTGTATGTCTGGCTTTTATAGATTTTTGTTGAGCCAAGTGTAATTGGTTTGGGCTTTTTCTAAAGGGCACAGGTGTAAAAGGTGTAAATTGCATGGCGAAAATATTGAGGTTCTTTTGACACTGAAACATCAGAAGAGGTGAATCATCAGAAGTAAATTGCAGCTGGTTGTTTTGGATCTGTGGAAAAGAAAGTCTGAATTATCTGTTGCTCATAACAAACTTCATAAAACATTGCACTGAAGCTATTTGTGTGACATCAGTGAGATTTAAAACACAAGCAGGTCCATGTTTAAAGAAAAGCAGCACTCAACAAGGAGGTTATATGGTCCTTATTGGGTTTGGAGTTGATCTCCCACTGGTCCCTCTGCCTTGGCCACTGTTTTGAACTGGTGACTGGACCCCCACGTCTGTCGTATCCCCTCTCACTCCCCATCATCCTTTCAGCAAGCCCTGTGTCTACTCTAGAGCTATTCTTTGCCTTGTGTGTGCCTCATCATATGTTCAAAATCCTCAGGTCCTTAAAGAGCCTTAAACTGTATATTGAGAAAAAAGAACATTAGAGACATGTGAGCAGCTGCTGTATGTGTGCTCACCGCATTAATAGACAGGGTGTTGGGTGCAGATAAGCTTGTTTAATGCTATGCTCATTCCATATAAGGATGTGTGTTTCCACAGCTTTTTGCTGTCAAGCATGGTTGAGAAGTAACATGTGACGCCTGAGACATTGTTTTGGGTGTGCATTCTTACAAAAGGTAAATGCTGCTGATATTTTCCTTTCCCATAGTCTTCAGCGCCGTGTGCGATCGCTACAGCCCATATGTAGCTTGTAATCCAGTGAAGTGCAGGTAGTTCGTAGTAAAAGGGATGTGTAGACTATTGGTTCTGACTTAGAATCATGCATCAAAATGTGTGATACGTTTTTGTACACTCAAAATCATTTATATCAAAAGAGAACCTTTCTAAAGAGCCGAACTACTTGGTTTTTATGTGAAAACTCAAATATTTCATACAGTAAATAATTGTTGCTCAGCATGACTATTTCACCTCCTTTACTGTCCATTTGCAAAGTGACCGAATGGCTTGTCAACCTGCAAGAGAAAACAGGTCTGTCTATCAGATCCAGTATGTCTACATTCATGTCTGTTATTCTGTCAAAAACAGGTGTTTTCCTGTTCCCTCTGAGATTTACTGGTCCTTCCGTCCATATACTCCACATGATGCCCCTTATTTGTTTTGTTTTTTGCTGTTGTTGGTTGTTTATATACTGTGTTAATAAAGTTTATTGATTTATATAAGAAATTGTCTACTTGCATATACCCAGTATTTATGGTGTTTTATAACGGTGCAATTTATTGTTGATCCACTTGGTTGTGCTAGAGGTCAAGTTTTTCCACTTGCAATGCTTTAAAAGACCACTTGATGGCAATGCAAGTAACTGAATTGTAGCTCATTTTGCCACAGTCACAATTTAGTGTTGTTTTTTTACTAAATGTAATATTGACTTCTCATATTTTGAAGGTGTGAAATACACTTATGTCGATGTTGCAATATAGTCTTAAATAATAACATAACATTGTAGCATGAGTGTTGTGGTGTGAGCACTCTGGTGTCTTGCCAACACAATACAGATCATTCTCAGTCATTTGGAGACAGGTTGAAGTGCACTGAGACATTTATTTATGCATGTATGTTTTCCATTTAGACTGAATGCAAATACAGCAAACACACACCACCAAGCACTAGGGGAATTTAGAGCAAAAGGCCGTGGTGAGTTGTAAGGTGGAAGCTATTGGAAGAGTGGTTTCAAGTGAAACACTTGAAGTCAAAGTGCCCAGTGCTTGACCAGGACTTTTAATTCTGTATCTTCCTTAGGCCTCAGGGGTAAAGGTCACCTCAGAAGAAACCAAAGACCTAAGAGCCTCTTGTACAGTTTTACAGTAAGTAGTCCAGTATGTGGCAATTCCTAAAACAGTATTACACCCATTATCAGTATGACAACAATATTGCACTGCTTCACTTTCTAACGTGTTTGTTATAAAATGCACCCAGCCAAGTCCCATTAATAATATACTGTAATTTATCCACAAACATAAGAAATTATATAGAAAATGTTTATAAATAATATGCAATCCACCCTTCAACCCACCACATCAGCTATACATAGCAACTTTGTTCCCACTGCTTATAGCAAGTAAACCATCTTGTTCAGAGAGAATAGACCAAAAACAGAGAACTCTCTAAAATAACTGCTGCTATCACTGTAAGCAATTGCCTTCACAACAATCCAGTGTCATTTGACCAGATAAAATAGAATAAGATCAAATAAAATAGAGTAAAATATACAAATTCATTGCTAAGGAGACTTAACAGAGAGAATTCACAGAGATTTAAGTTAACAGCAGGTAAGACGAGTCCAAAGCTTCCACACAGTCACAACAAGAAAAAGTGAGTAGACTCATTTAAACAGGCAGGGTGACAAAGCCATGGACACACTGTAGTGGAGCTCCACTCATAACTAACTCCATCAGGTATGATTTGGTAATACTGCATGACAGTTCACAGTTTTCTCCTCTTAGTAGACGAATAATAGATTAGCAAGGTGGCTACAGGAGACAGTTATTGCAAGTCTCACAAGCAGTGGGATATACCGCTTTGATTAAGAGTAGCACAAGACGACTATGAAAGCAACACTGCAAATGTGAATCAGGATCCCTACGAGACCTTTCCATTAGTTAGTTAGATGCATAGTGTTATTAAAAATGTACCTTTCACATCACTGTTTGTGCAATGTCTCAAACTGGCTGATGTACAGAAAGCTAAGTATAATAGATGTGATTTAAAGGGCATAAGCAACCCTCTATACAAGTGGCCAGATAGAGGCTGCCACCTCAACAATGGGAACCTGGACCAGAAAGAGAATCCCAGTTGTAACAGTTCTACAGTTCAGCTTCTTGTCTTTTCATATAGATGGGCTTGGGGCTTCAACATATCACCATATAAATCCAGGCTTTGTCAGGGACAAAAGAGGATACACTTTTTTAGAAAGGAAAAAAACCACACTCACATTCACCACTCTTATAAATACAAATGTTAAACTCCTACACCATAACTTAAAAACAACTCAAGTAATAAAAAATAAAAAACATACATTTTATTTTCTTAGATAAAACATTATATGAAACCACTCATTGGCTTTAAAAGTCATAACCGTGAATGGACTACATGACCAGCATTTTGTGACAAACAGAATGGAAGATTGACTGCAAGGGTGGTATGGGGTAAGAACAACAGAGGTAATTCAGTTTGTTTCAGGGGGAGACTGTAAACTACTAGGTACACCCTGTAAGCCAAGCCCCTCGTCCGTGCTGATTTAGTCCACTTGTGTTGAGTTGTCCTAATGTCCTTCAGTTTCATCAGCATCGGCTGGCATGCACATCACCAGTAATCCACATGGTCTTTCAGGTATATGTGTGTCAATGTTAAGTCATCTGGGCTCTTCCTATTGACATTAGACACCTTCCATGTTGTATTTCTCATTCCCAACACTATTTTGAATCATGCACGTGATTATGATAATCTAATTAATTTCATAAACAAGCAAACACAGGGCATAAATTTGATCTTCTATTGTTATTAAAAATGTAAAAAGCTAATAAGAGAGCTGTTGAATATATGTGTCACTTTTGTAACAACAAGCGTTAAAGGCTGGCCATCACCACTGGCCCCATAATGCATCCTGCCTATCCCCTCCCCCCACCCCTCTCATCAACTGAACCCCCTCTTTCATGCTAAATGCATGTTGTCAGCATATAGCATCTCCATGGTAACCATATGTGAGAGCAATATGTAAGTGGGGGGGTATTGACTTACTGTAACATTTATGATCAGTGGTTACAAGTACCGTAAATCAATGTTTGCTGGGGGGGTGGAGTCAATTCGCTTTAACTCAGGGTGGGTAACATCATGGCATGGCCAGTTGTATTCTAATGGATGCAATAAATCTGTACAAATTAAGGGCCAAATAATATTTGAACTACCATGAACCACCATGTCAATCAAAGTAAGACAGACCTCCCACTTGTGAGAATGCAAACAATAGCAATATCTTTGTCATGTACAAGTTTTTGGTGCTATAAACACTGCAGCCTAAACCTCTGTTCTCAACACTAGAACAAACCTGGATATGAATCCCAGAAGGGGCATGTTCCAGAGGAGGAGAGTTAGGTCTGGGGGGATTGGGGAGGCCATGTTGGGTTGGAGGCAAAATCACAGTCGGTTTTGGCTAAAGGGACGGAAAGAGGAGGTGTGTTGTGTTGTAGCACGGCCTGTTGTGTTGTATACACTGTAGGGCAGGTAGTCCTCTTGCAGTGGTGGCTTACAGTACTGTAGGGTGGGTCAGGCTACTGACGACAAGGCCCAACTCCTGTCCCCAGTCCCAGGAGCCACCAGGAGCAATCAGGACTGAAACAGAAAGCAATATTCCCTTCAGCCTGACTCAGCATGACACATGGCTGATCATGGCATTGTCCATAAAAAGACTTATCATACAGACTTGTAAAAACTTGCAGTACATACAAAATCGAGGGCACCTACCTCAGATTTTCTGTGTTTCTCCTCAGTTGGCGATTCTGTTTCCCTGACAACCACTGCTTTTGTCACCAGCATGTCAGGGTGCTGCTGCTTGGCTTCCTGTATGGCCATGGCAAGGGCCTGGAGAAATGACGCACACAGCCACACACACTATTGGTACATGTCATGCAATAACAATAGCTTCTAACTAGAAGTACTACCTCTACTACCCAAAAATCTAGTATACCTACTGGACAAGTGTACACTATCTTGTGATTTTGGACTGCTCACCTGATGTTGGTCCACATCATCGTCTCCGGTGATGATGATCCGTTTCTCAATCCTGGTCTCTGAGTAGCCCCCTTTCACTGTCTGATACAAAAGAAACACACCGAGCTGAAGAGACCACAGAAACAAGCAGAGCTCTGACACTGATTACAGCGAGATGCGCAAGACATGGTCCAGCCAGAGGCTCTCTCCCTCCCTTCACCACCACTTTAAGCGGTGCCGGGGACAAAAGAAAGGTTACCTTGGTAACTTGAGTGGTGGTCGCTGAGGTGACATTTTCAGCAGTGACAGTCAGCGGGGACACTAAAGATTCTCTCCCCAGGGGAGCTGCTTTCACCTGCAGCACAGCCAGCAGACACATACTATTAACCCAGCAACAGCCCCCTAGAATAACTGCTATTTCAGCCCCAACGGCAAAGACACACAAACTGTTCACAGACACACACAAAAACGTGCTATCACACAACCAATACACAGTTTGTGCGTCTGGCTGTTGTGTGACTAGTGTTGGCCACCAAACACATATGCTTCACATGCTACTTCAGTTCCGCAGCCAGGGGCTTTGTTTTAAGGTAACCATTATTACCTTGTCAGAGACAATAAATCAACAGCATGTGCAACTCTACTTTGGGCTACAAGTCTGCAATAACAGTATTATTTAACCCTTGCAGACAGATGCGGTGCTGCAACTAGCATAGTCTAGTGAAAGGACACATAATGTACGCTGAAATCAAGAAATTGTAATGTACCTATTCTACACACAAAACTTTGCATACAAATACATTTAATTGTAACCACTTACAGGGGATCCATTCTCTTTGCTGGCAGCAGTTGTCTCCTTTCTGCCTAACATTGCCTGGTTCTAGAAAGAGAGAGAGGGAGGGAGGGAGGGAGGGAGGGAGGGAGGGAGGGAGGGAGGGAGGGAGGGAGGGAGGGAGGGAGGGAGGGAGGGAGGGAGGGAGGGAGAGGAGGGAGGGAGGGAGGGAGGGAGAGGAGGGAGGGAGGGAGGGAGGGAGGGAGGGAGGGAGGGAGGGAGGGAGGGAGGGAGGGAGGGAGGGAGGGAGGGAGGGAGGGAGGGAGGGAGGGAGGGAGGGAGGGAGGGAGGGAGGGAGGGAGGGAGGGAGGGAGGGAGGGAGGGAGAGGAGGAGGGAGAAAGAGGAGAGAAAAGCAGAGGATAGGTCAAACAGAGCTAGAAGTCTTATAGAGGAGAACAGTAGATTGTATCATGCAAAGCAGCAGTGATTTGATGAGGCATCAGCGCATGTGACCATATGGAGCCAGCAGTTGGTCAATAAGTAGACCAGCAGTGATACATTACTGTAATATAACCGAATGATGCACCAATATTGCATCATCCTAACATAGATCGTTCTAGCCATTTCTACTGCTGTTGTGATACAATGTCAGGAGCTATGAGTGTGGTGCAAAAACACAAGCAAATGATTTAGTTAATGACAATATTTGTAACACAAACTCAGGGTTGCCTTTGTTATGGTCAAAGTTTTATTAAGGTTTATGCAAAAAAGACCATGAGATCAAACATTTATTGAATGTTTCACATGAATCTTTTCTCTGATGAAGGCACCCATGACATTTGGTGCAGCCTAAACATGATGAGGGAGTGTCAAAGCATTAGCGAGAATGCATGCTCTCATTCAAAACAGCATATGCTATTTTCCAAAAGCAGATTTATGACACATGCAAATCCTGCCATTACAGTAAAAGCAATGCCCTTCTACTATTGTCAAGAATCACGTACCACATCACCCTCTAGTGGCTCAGCAACGTCAGTGAAGGAGGCTTTTGTTTCCAAACAGGTGATGTCATCCTCCATTTGCTGCAGACACACACACACACACATATACTGTGGCTTATGGTATTCCACATGACAAGCACAGCCACAAAACTGCTCTCATCTACAGGGACTTGAGTGAGGTGTTCGCACTTCAAAGGCATCCTCTCAAGACTACTGCCACAGCTCATCTTCATCAACAGATGAATGGCATGAGGGAGAGGCAGTAATTACATTTTAATCAGGCACCTGTGGGGCAGCGTCAGTTCCATGCTCTGACTCTGGAGATGAATGGAACTCCTGCTTACTTTCATCATTCTCATTAATTTCATGTCAATACTTTAATCGCCTCATAACGATACAATTATGCCTGATAATGCTTCAAGTCCAGAAATTATGCGACTACATACAATCACAAGCAATGAAAAGCATAGAGTAATCCACACATTCTACTTTTACAAAATGGCGATTTCTATGTTGTTTACAAAAAATATGGATCATTTGTCCTCTGCCGTACAAGCTATTCACATATGATCTTCCCACTTCAGACCATTTTTATAATTGCAAGGGTCAGTGGTATGAGTGTAACAGTGTCAGTGTGTGGAGGCAGATTGGGGGTGCAGACCTACCTGACGAGAGCCATCCATGCTGTGGCTGGTGGGTTCAGAGCCATTAGTGTGTGTCTCAGTCCTGGAGTCAGCCTTCCTCAGCATGTGGGCAGCATTCACAGCACTAGCGTCCTTCCTGGCCACGGGGGGCTGTCACGGAAAACATATATGATAACGTTAAAGACATTATAATAAGATCATCTTATTAGCATTATCATATTGCGGAGCACAGTCACAATCCACTCACTACTGTCTGATACAGTCTGTCAAAAGAATTGTTAAAATCCAGAATGATGAGAATGGTTGAGTGAATGCTATGAGAATAAACTTTAATAAAAGTGTATGTCAATAACAGAAACCATAAAACAAACACATTTAATAAATAACATAGGGAGACATTTTAACAAAAGAGAAAAAAAGCAAGTAACACAATAAACTTTACAAAGAATTTCACAACAAGAAGCACAATGAAACAATGGAAAAGGATAAAAAGTCCAAACTGAAAGTGGTTCAACTGAGGAAGTGGGGGTTTAAAGCATGAGTCGAGGTGCCAGTCTGTCGCAGGGCACGTGGTGTTTCTGAAAGATGGCGGTGGGGTGGAAGCGATGGGTGTGTCCTTCTACCTCATGATGCACACGCTCCTCTGGGGGCCTCTGCTCTACAGGGAACCTGTCATGGGAGCCCATGAGACGGGCCGAGTAGAACTTGGAGGTTTCTTCAAAGTCCTCCCGGCCCACCTCCGGCTGGTGTTCCTTGGCTCCTAGCTCTGACATACCCTCGGAGAACTGCCCCACCTCTGAGTGGAGGTCCATGATCACAGTGAAGTCCACCTCCGCCTCCAGGCTGGACGTGGAGCTGACCGTCATGCTGGAGCATTTGCGCTCGATGCCCAGGTGGGTCTCCTTCATGCAGACGCTAGTGTCACGCTCCTGGTCCTCCTCGGAAACAGAGCCTGGCCGAGGCCTCCTCTCCCAGGGTTCCCTCTGGGTCAGACAGATGACAAAGAGGAGCGCCATGCCTGTGTCACATAGCGGCAGCCTGATTGCTACTCCGGAGGTGACCATGCAAGGGGCTAATGGGATGACATTCCCCTGGTTGGGGGGGGGGGGGGGACTCAACAACTTGCTGTTGTTTATTATGAAGCATTTGGACTCAAGTAATACAGTACATCACAATCACAGCAAGGTTAGCTTTTCTAGACATGCATTTTGTCACCCGTTCTGGAACAACATGATGGTGGAGAGATGAGCAATGTTGAGAGGACAGCAGGCAATGTCCTCAGATGAAAGACCATGAACGGACATAAAAGTCCAGGGTCTTTACGATGTATCCAAAGAGGCTAAGTCATCCACTCAGTGGTTGTACCGTTTGACATTTCTACTTTCATGTCACGAGCACTCCATCTCTGAATAATTCTACCTGAATACAGTGCTCAGGGAAATGAAGAGAGCAGTGGAAAAGCGAATACAGTCTGACGTCACTCAGCGGCAGCATGCATTCCTCATGAATGATGGCAGGAGAGGATGAGGGAGTGAAAGCGGGCTCATCCGCATATCGAGAGCAAGGGGAAGAATGAAAAGACCACTTAGGGCAGGTTTATAAAAATGTAGTGACCTTGATATCAGCTAGCTGCTCTTCGTAAATTGCAGTGGTGGAGAGAGGCTCCTGTGAAGGTAGAGCAGAGAGAGAAGGAGAGCCACCAGTGGTTAGCTGCTGTGACCACCAGAGGAGAGAAGAGAGCCAGGCAAGGCTTCCTACCACCACACTGAACTACTGAAGGAGCTATGCTCAGAAATACATGAGGTTCGTACGACAGTTCACCCCCTTACCAATTCATGAGGTTAGACAACTTACATCAACACTATACATGAAATAACTATCTACAGACGACCCATTGGAATTGCTGTTGTTTCATACCATATGTATAATGAATGTATTTCAAGTATAGTTTTGTATGGTCTAGTATTTGCAGCATAGCAACAACACTCATTGGCTAATTACAGACTTGGTGAGTGATGCTAAACCCCAAAGATAATTTAGAGAGTTGAGAATTTTGAGTTGAGCATGCCAATCACCGCATTATTGTGTTTGGTTGCCGTGCCATCAGTGTGCTTTCAAAGCCAGCCCGGGAATGAAAAGGAGGAGAATTTTAATTTCATGACATGTTTGGAAGCCCTCTCAGTTTGGCTCTTCCAGTAATCAATGTTTCCCTACTATGCATTTAACTTTCTGGCAAGGCAGCTCATACAATGAGCTCACATCTCTCTCCATGCCAATGTGTCCAGGACCTTTATTTAAATGAAAGTGTGGAAATGGTGTAAGCTATTGGCTTAATATCTTATTCATTTCATCCAACTGCCAAATAGGCTCACACTACTAATGACACCAACTGTGAAATGGAAATAGCGACACAGTGTGCTAGTGCTGGGCAAGAGGAGGTTTGGTTGAAAGATGGCATTGGAATTACTTAGTATGTTTGGGATATTGTTTTTATCTGGTATGATGCTTCAACATTGTGTGAAATTTAGCAGTATGTGTGCCATATAGCGCCTTTTAGGTGCATAAGATGTGCTTCATGTTTTGGCTACTCGCGATGTTTTTTGGCTATCTTGTTGTTATGATCAGTGACCTATGCACTTTGTAAAGCTCTCTCTTGGAAGTCGCTTTGGATAAAAGCGTCTGCTAAATGAATGAATAAATGTAAATGTAATGTAAATAAGATTCTGTTCTCACTTTTCTTCCTCTCATTCAGTGGTAAACAATGTATAAAACCATCTCAGAAGATCAATTATTTCCTCTGCATTTCAGCTTGGAAACAGCATGTAGATAAAACATCAGAGCTATGACAAGATGCAAGAGCCCTTGTTTCCTTGCAACCCTCTTACAAAGCTAAGACTTTATCCAGTGAGTTGAAAGGAAATTCGGGTTGAGAGGTTGAGAGGGGGGAATTGATCTAAAAGCCAGTATGACATTTTTCTAAATGTTTGTCATTTTTGTTTTCGTTTTTTTGCAACATGTGTGCAGAGAGGGAATGGTCAGGGTGGAGGCAGGGAGAGGGACTACATGGGGAAGCCAAAAGGGTTAGAGTCCAAACTCAAAATACATGAATACACCAATGGCATTGTTACTGCATCAGCCAATGAGACGGTATCAAAATAAGTTGTGTAATAAGTAGCACTCCACCCCCTTCTTCATATACAGGCACGTATAAGTTACATGTATGTATATTATTTCAAGTCACTGAAAACAAAAACAAAAAAAGAAAATGGGTGTGCGAGTCTGTCTGAAGCTCATGCGATGCTTTTGCTTCCAATGACTGAAAAGCAGATGCCAAGCAGAGTTACCGAGTGTCTCTTCTTGGCAGCGTCCTGGCCAGGCTCCCTGCTGGCATTGCGGCTGTTCCGGAGTATGAGTCCAGACTCCCTGGCCTTCTGTGTTTTCACTGGCGGGGCAGGAGGAGCCGTTTTCGAAAGCGCTGATGCCTTTGAGCTGAGCAGATGACTCTCTGTGGGTCCCCTCGCTGGCTGATATGCATCCTCCCAAGCAGCTCTGCTTTGCGACTGAACCAACTCTTCCGTTTTATCCTCCACTTTACCTGCCACATCAACGAGGCCCCATTCCTCCGGGTGCTGCTGCATGTCTCTCTGAATGGAGGTTAGAGAGTGGACCGGTTGTCCTGGATTAGCGCTAGTGGCAATGGAGCTGGAAGACGGCAGGGTAAACGCAGGATGAAACGTGGGAATGTCCGTCCACTCGGATCCCTCTGGAGAACCAACCGACCAACGATACTCTCGTCTCAAAATCCTCTCCTTAAAACTATCACATTCTGTCTCTCTGTCTGTCTCATCCTTGCAGGCGACACTCTTTGATCTCTCAGGCTTGAGAGGAACAATCCTGGTTATTTCGGACTGACTGCTGCCCGACAGCCTCTGAAAGGACCTTCTCTGACCCTTGTCTGATGCAAGACCTTCAATATCCTCTCCCCCAGAGCTGCTGGCCTTTCTCTCATGTGTCCTGACCTGTCTCAGCTGTGACACTGTGGAGTCTCTACGGTCAGCCATGCCTTTCTGTCTGACCTGTGACTCATCTTTAAACTGTGCAGGCGAACTGTCAGGCTCTGCCTTCCCCGGGCCATTCACTGGTCCTAGTCCTTGGTCTGCTGACTGGCTTTCACTAAATGGACACTTTGGGTCCATTCTTGTGTCAGGATTTATGATCTCATGAGGAGAAGTGTCCCTGTCGTCTCCTACCGATGTGCTGTGGTCGAGCTGGGGGTCATCAAACACAGGGCCAGCCTTCTGCTTCGTCTCGCTTGATCTTTGGTCATCTTGAAGAGGGCCGAGTTCTCTTTGTTCTGATCCTGCTGTCCGCCTCTCAGGATGAAAGACTGGTCCCTCTATCTCTGAAGACCTCTGCTCCCCGTCAGACGCCTCGTCCTCTTCATTGGAGCCATCCCCCTCTTTCTCATAGATGAATTCTGTGGACATTCCCAGGTTTAAACTCTGAGGTCTCCTCTTTTTTCTGTTTCTGTGGGGCTCCTGCTCCTTTCCCCTGTGTGGGTCTGGAACCATGTCATTCTTTGGAGAAGGATCGGAAGCCGGGGGTATTTTACGTCGAGAATCCCTTTCAGGAGATTCAGGGGTGTCTGCTAATGCCACCACAAAACGACTGCTGTTGCTCAATCTTTGTTCAGGATGTTCACAGGCTTCCTTAGATATGGACGAGGTAAAGTCATCTATGCAGGTTCTCATTTCTTTCCCATCATCTCCTGTAACCTCAATATGTATAATCTTGGCTTTATCGCTTTCTTTCTCAGGTTTTTTTTTTCTCTCCCAGGAGGAGTCAGCCATTAATGGAGGAGGTGAGGTGCGAGTTTTGTTCTTTTCCTTCTCTGCCTTCCAGTCAGGGTCCTGATAAGTGTCTTGTTTCTCAATCAATACCCACTCCTCAGAGCCCTACATGTTGGTATAGATTAAACACAGTTAGAGTTGCCAACTGTAACATTGCTTCAGAGCTACAATCATGTTTCACAAAAAAAGAAATACAGTTGCACATCAAATGTATGAACTTATCTTTTTGAAATATATTGGGTACATTCTGCAACGTAAAGGTTTTTAAGGTATTATTCTGCAATCATAGATTTCTATAGAACTATGTATGTTACATATACAGTACAGTACATAAAACTAAGTAATGACATGAATGTATTATACACAGTAGCAGTAGAAAGGGATAATAGAGCCATTTGAATGTACAGAATACAATAGTGCCACATCCTATATATAAAACCTATTGTAATTGATAGTATCTTATGAGGTAGAAGAGTGAAGTGCAACCTCTGGGGAAGTGACAACAGTCTTCTGGGTGAAGCCCTCAACAGATATACTGTTTACAGGGTCCAGTCCTCCCTCCTGGGGGGCCGGTGGCAGAGTTAACCCCACCAGGAGAGGGCAGAGGAGAGAGTGCAGAACAGATATTAGAGCCCTAACCCTGTTACCCATGTACTGTACTATGTTAACTAGGAAAAGAGGCAGCTCATTTGTGTTGCCTTTCCATAGTACTATTGGTGTTTACATGCAATAGGTTAAAGGAAATGCAAGTCAAGAAGAGAGAATAGTTGGGAGAGTCACAAGTATACCAGTCCTCGTTACCTGCATTGTGTGGTTGCCAACTACATAACCAAATAAGGGTCCATTTGCAATGCAAATAACATTTGCAACAACATCAAAGCATTGATTTTCTGAATATCTTTGGTAAGTATTACCCTCTAGGATTCTGAGACAAACTTTGTCAGCATTCTGTCCAAAGGATTACATTTTTTCCTCAGATTCGGGACCAAAATATATTGAGCTTTTTGCCCTGAAGGGTGTCTGACATCCCACAACTATAATCAGATTGTTTTCAGACAGCAGATGAGAAATTGTCAGTAGAAAACATAGATAGCTCTTGTCATGGAAGTCCTATCTTGAGAGCCCAATCTAGGTACAGTATTGTGAACAATCACAAAGAGAGTGATAAAAGATGCAGGAGACAGGGTGTCTTGACACAAAGAGAGCATCTCACTACCAGGCAATCAAGATGACAGCACAGTGACATCACATAAGATTGTTCTGAGTACCTCGCATTCCATAAAGCTAATCAAACATCTACTGCTGTCTGCTATTCATGTTGCATTCAAGTTCCTTTCTTCTAGTGTTTGGAAACCTGACATATGACTGCAGTTCGATTGTTAGTATACTTAAGTGTACAGCCAGGCACTTTACAACAAGTTCCATTTTCTTCTATGTTCTTTATTATGAAGCTTTCTCTTCAGAAAAGAGATGCATCATTCAACTCTCTGACAGTTCTAACAGTATAGGCACACACGGATTCTAACCTCAACAGCTATTGTTCTAGATCCAATTATTGTTTTAATATAATAGATCTTCAAGTTTGAATAACTTGGAACAGCAAAAGTCATACCTCTTTTACAAAGAATGGACCAAAGGATGTTCTGCTACCTTAATCTCCAGGCACTCTTAGCACCAGTGATAAGTAAACCTATTCGAGTGCTAAGAAATGTGAGCATAAATAACGGAATATTAACAACAGGCAGTGTTGCATTATCAGCCTCAAGTCACATAGAGAGTAGGACCATTAGTAATAGAGTAGAGGCTATGGATCTCTCCAAAGGACCACCCCCGGTCCTCCCACCCCCGGTCGTCCCACCCTCACCCCCCACTCACAGCCTTCTTCTCTGGGGTGCCGCCTGGGGAGGACCCTGACAGACGCTTCTCACGGTTCATCAACTTGGGCTCCCTCAGCGCTCTCTTCAGCTCATTGATGCTGGCCTGGTGCTTCAGCAACATATCCTCAGGCTTATCCAAAAACTACGGAGACACAAAATGGATATAGGCAGAAAGAAAGAAAAAGATGGGAGCCGGAACCCAAATCTATTAGAAATACATTGATATATAAATTACAACCACAGTAATCAAATTGACACATTAAATTCAATTTAATTACAATTTGCTGTGCATTAGTGACCGAAACATGATTTTAAATGATGCATCACACACTGCCAACTAAGTTCCACAGAAACACCAAAAGACACAAACATAATGCCTTGGTTTCACTAATGTCACTTAATGATGAGGTTTCACTAATGTCGCCTAATGATGAGGTTTCACCACATGGATCAAGTACTTCAGCAGCAGGGATTGCATTCTTTTTGCAATGGTCTATCTAGGAATAAATATGGCTCGGACCTTATAAAAAACGGTGAAATGTGAAATTAAAGTGTCTGCATACATTGTTCATTGAGATGACACCAATAAAAACAACTCAGTTTTACCATGTAGCGTATAGTGTATCTACTGTCTAAAGTCAATGATGCATTTAATCAAATGAGGCCTGAACAGTGGTAAAAAAATACAAAATACAAAAGGAACACTTAGATTCCATAAATAAGTGTAGTAAAACATTATCAACTTCAAGCCAACTTCATTTATTTAAATGACAAATGTATGTTCAATAAGGACTAAGAAGTGTATTTTTCTCTCATGAAAAACTCAATCACATAGAGTTCCTTTACTTTGATATTATGTAACATACTGTATTGTATAACAGATTCTGTTGCAATGAAAATAATCATGGTTAGATACTTTTAGCTCCTTATCTAACTCTGAGTGTTATAACTGGACACTGGATAGGAGCAGAATCACTTCCTGCCTGGGTTGATGTCTGGGGCTTCCTACTTCTCAGCAGGGCCATAGAGAGACACAAACAGAGAAGCTGGCCACTAAGCATAGTGATTGAACACAGTGAGCTGGGCTGTACCTCCTGTTTGTGCCGAGGGGTGGTCTCCTGGTCCAACTGAGGGGGCTTAGTTAGGGCATGGCACAGGTGACAGCATGGGGACAGGGGGGTGTGTTGGAGGGGGGGGGGGGATGCAGAGACAGAGAGGGAGGCCGGAGCCGTTAAGTCAGGGAGGAAGGCTCGCAGGCAGGAAGGCACAACAATGGACGGATGGACATACAAACCCATAGACAGACAAACAGACAAACCCATAGACAGACAAACAGACAAACCCATAGACAGACAAACAGACAAACCCAAAAGACAGACAAACAGACAAACCCATAGACAGACAAACAGACAAACCCAAAGACTGACAGCCAAGTCCACAGACTGACATGAAGGCAGACATACATAAATAAAGATGGCCCAACAGGCTTCCAAGGAACTACAACTTTCATTGTATTAACCGCATTTCCATCACATTTTGCAACTTGATACCATACTATGGGTGAAACACAACAACATGGTTCAGAGGACCATATAGTACTGTACCACACATGTCCTCATGTTTGCTAGCTCTACTATTACAGATGCAACTACTGAGGGTGACACAAATCCAGTCTGGAACGACAGACCTACAGACAGACAGACAGACAGACAGACAGACAGACAGGCAGACAGGCAGACAGAAGAGAGGGTACCACGCAAACGAAATACCTCCTGTTTACTCTCAAGATGTGACTCAGCATCCTCCTTTAGCCAGCAAGAGTTAAAGAGAGAGAGCACGTTAGTGACAGGCAGGGGGAGCCAGAATGAACTGCAGAGGTGGGAGGATCACCACCATGAGAGAGAAGAGGAAAACATTCAACATAGCAGTTAGCAGGGACAGCGAGTGTGCACTAGTAAGCATAAGCTGCTAAGTAGTACAGTTAGTGTGACAAATCCTCGAGTCCCCACTGCAATAAATGACTGCAGAAAATGCGACTAATGTACATGCCTGACCAAGCTTTCATTGAACAGTTAAGGGTCAGTACTGTTTTGGACACTGTGTTGGGCTCTGTCATTATGCCGACTGTAGGGGTACACATTCATCACTACAGTAAACACGTAAATTGTGGATCTGGAGAACGGATGGCAGAAGTCAGACCAGACTCAAAGCCAACATTCAAACAGTGATGATTTAGTTCCATCATCTACATGACTGTACCTTCATTTCCCTCTTTCTGCTGGGAGTGGTCACCTCTTCCTGGTCCTCCACGTCTTCCTCCTTCTGGTCCAGGTCGTGTTCATCCTCCTGGTCCTGGTCCTGGTCCTGGTCCAGACTGGGTTCCAGCTCAGTGTCCTGCTCATCCCCAGAGGGGCTGTGTTCGTGGGGCTGTCCACTGACACTGCGCTGAAACAGCTTGTCTTGGTTCCCACACATTGCCGAGACCGGTCGGGAGAACTCTGCTGAGGACATGGAGGATGGTTGAAAAACCAGAGCAGGGTCAGGGTTAGAACACCACAGACACGGTTCACAGACGTCGACAGAGGTGAGAGAGAACGGGTTCAGAACACGCTGCTTACCGCCGTCCAAGCTGCGAGATAGCAAGTACCTCTTGCTGGCGGAGCGTTCAAAGTGAGGGGCAGGCCGGTCTATGAGGGCGCTGGCCTGCCGGGTTTGGGCCTGGGTCCTCCCACTGTAACGGAACTTAGAGCCCATCACCAGGAACCCCTTGGGGGGAGGCTCCGGGGACACCAGCCTGAGGGTCACACAGACCAAGCCCAAAGACTTACACCTTGAAAATGAAAGGTATATATATATCCACAATATCATGTCAACATGTTTCCCACAGTTATGTTGGGGTGAATCCCTTCCAAAGCCCCAAGGCAAATCACGCAATGAAGCAGAGAAGAGAAACAAGTTAATACACGAGGGCTAAGAGACAAAACTGTGAAGACAAAAAACAGCCTGAGTCATGGTGTAGATGTGAACCTAGATGAGGCAAATGCCTTGGCTGTGATAAAAGCTGTGGTGTAATCACACCTAAGCTCTTTCTACAAGATATCCTGCAGTTCTGATGCCCAGCGATGCCTAAGCACAGCGAGGTGTGGAGAGAAGTTTGGGAAACTGATCAAATCCAAGGGTGCACAAGACCATGACCTAGTAGGCCATCTTGCACAGGTGCTTCATAAACAGGTGAGACCACACCCCTCTCCTGGGAAAGCAGATGAAAGCTTACCTGAAGAAGGTGTGGTGCTCAATGCAGACTTTCCACAGTCTCTTGGCGGCTCGGTGGTTGGGGAGCTTGAAACCAATGGTGCTTTCAAACTGTTCATACTGGGTTTAACGAGGGGAGTGAGAAAAGGAGAAGAGAGAGATGTTAGGAGGAAGAAGTGGCAGGTGTTTATGTGTATTCTCCTAGTGAATGGTTGAAGTCTCGCACAGACGCACTTAATGAACAGAAACAAGACCAGCAGGACACTGACACAATGTGTTCTGCATGATACTGTCAGCAGTGTGACAATGGGACAGAAGCGTAGGTCCCTATGCTCGTCAATGTAAAGGAATCATGATAAGGAATGACACTTTGTCATGCATACTGACCGACTATCTGACCTACCGAGTTAGGGTTCAACGGCATTGGGAATCAGCATGAGGGTGGCGTTCATGGCTCTATATTTATACTCCCAACCCCTTATTCTGGTTAGTTCTGCAGCTGCATTGAGCAAATAAAGGCTCTCTTTATCCGTGTCTTTCAGAGGCTCACAGTGGGCCTTGACTGGGGCCTGGCCAGACAGCCTGTCAAACTGGCACTCAGCATGGTGGAGAAGTTGCTGTGCAGCAGCACTAACCCAGACAGACTGCATCCACTTCCACCCTGAGGGAGGAACTCATGAGATTTTCCAACTCCAGTGTCTGGTCCATCGGATTGACTGATCGTCACTTTTCTCACATTATAGGCTGCACCGCTACATTCCAACCATGAAAGAAATGGCTGCAGGGCTGAGAAAATATTGGGGCTCATTCTGTTATTCCTCTCTGAGTTTAACTGTGTTTTTGTCTTGCATTGATTGGACAATGATTATAAAAGGACCAAAAAATGAAAAGAAATGAGAGAATTCTTTTTTTATCAGGACATAAATGAGGGCATTCCAGTACCTCTCCAGGACGGATCTTGATGTAGAAGTTGCTCCTCTTGTAGGATATCTTGAGGATCTTGGGCCAGGCGAAGCGATTGATCCTCAGACGGTCCCTGTAGATCAGCAGTCCATTGGCACAAACACCCAGCATGATATCTATCCCTTCTGAATCCTAGAGAAGACAGGACGTGAAGAGACCACATGAGCATGATAAGAGAATACGTTCGTAGGGGACAAAAATGAACACGATAATAATCTGTTCTAGAGTTGACCTTGGCATGATGGAGGTCTACTCCATACATGGACAGCTTCTTTGCATTCTCCAGGAAGTTGATTTCTGCCTCAGCTGGAGTCATACCCCTGAAACAAAGTCCAAAGAATAACCACCAAGACCACCACACATGTTTCGACAGTGCACAACCACATAGAATGTGCTCAATTGTTTTTAGTAATAAGCCTGGTGTTTTTTCCATGTTACCACTTCCACCCACCACAACACTAAATCTCAATGACATCATGCCAACCGCCAGTGCCAGTCTAAAGCAGGGAGTGGACCCTGAGACTGGGGATGTGGCGACATATTGGCGAGGCACTGTGTGGAGACAGAAATGACAGATGCTGGGGAAATGTGGTGTAATTTATCAACATATGTGTGGTGGGCCATTTGACACTATGTGAGTAACAGCTTACCAGGAGGATCCAATGGCTCCGCGCGAGAACACAGCGTTGTACAGTATATATGGCACAACAAGACACTGAACGCAAACACGTGGAGTGTATGTACTTGTAGGTGCGGTGCAGCTCCATCACTCTCTCCTCCAGCTCGCGAGTCTGGTTGGGGGCGAAGCGGAAGTCGTTGACGTAGTCGGTGCCATGGTCATCGTGGTCGTAGTCTCCCAGCTCGGCCTGGACGGCGTAGGAGCCCAGGAGGGCGTGGGTGACGAAGGAGCAGGGCAGGCGACCTGATAGCATGTCATCCCTTAGTTGCAGACACAGGTAATACCTGCCAGGGGACAAACAAGAAGGTGGGCGTTAGACAGAACTGGCCGAGTCTGTAGGCAAGCTCCAACAGGAGGGACAAGCCATCGAAGTCTGTGGAATTCCCAATCCTTTAAGGGGGGTTTACTACTGCTTTCAAACAAAGTGCACATTTGCGCCCATCCCATTCCTTACCTGGTAATGTCCTCTGTAAGCTGGGAGGGGTCTGGGGGGTAGAATTTGACAGCAAAGACAAAGTTCCAGGGAGCAGCTGAGGACAGATATGAACAAAATTGTGATGAGTAACTGCTGCTTAAGAATGAAGACCTGTACGGTGAACTACATACAGTATTCATGTGTCTCAATAGGAGCCTAAACCAGCCCACATAATAATACATTTGAGATATATTCAAACAAAACTAGGAATATTTTAGGTATTTTGTATTTTATAAATTTTCTATTTGGTTTATATTGTACATTCTTTGTATTTATTCGTCTTGCCTGCTGCAACACCGCAATTTCCCATTGGGAATCAATAAAGTACTCACCACTAACTGCTAACTATATATTTCTATGCTCTATAGAATTCATGTAAATGACTATGTGACATTTGAGAGCAGCTGGCGTGCACGTGCTGCGTGACTGAGCAGATACTCACTGCGCATCTGCTTCTTGATCTCCTTGGATGGATCCAGCCAGTTCTGAAACACAGGAAGAAGGAGTCACAAGGGGGCTGCAGGAGAAAGGGCAACTGCACATTCTGTTGCCACACTCTGGTCCACTCCCTGGCTATAATTGCAGACGAGGTTGTTGATGAAAGCCTCCCCATATGTTTAAATGAAAGGAAGTACGCCTTCCCCCACTGTGCTGTTCTACAGAGGGAGGGGAGGGTTTATTCCAACATCTGTTTGACTATTGTGATACTAAATTGCCACTGGGCCGCTTATTTCATCAGATCTTTTCAGGCATCATCAGTGTAATGATGCAAATCACCACACGAAGCGCTGTTTCTGGAACAAAATATACCCCGACACATAATCTCACACGAGTAAAGCGACAACGTTCAGCGCCAACCAGCTCCTCCTTGCAAACTCAAGACGGGTGATTTAAGCATGAGTGTGTCTACTGCATGGTAAATGCTGCCATGCTATGCAGAATGTTGCAGAAAGCTGATAGTAAGCTTTCCACGGCTGAATGGCACTTGCCAACTGCTTATTAGTGCTGAGAGTATTTTTGGCAGACAGTATCACATCTGCCAGAGGGAGGTCAGAAGCGTGAACGTTTAAAACTGCACAGCAGACTGCAACACTGTGGCCATCCTTGACAAACTGCGAGGGGTCCTGCCAAGTTGTTATACACATTTCAGAAAGAAACACACACACACACACACACATACCCGCACACACACATACACAAGGGGTGCTCTTAATTAGTTTGTTCGACACCTTAATGGGCTCCGAGCATTTATTATCATTCTGAATTTATCTGACTTCTGCCCGGGCCAAAGAGCACTCAATTACTAAAGCGTTTTGTGTTCTTTGTCTCCTCTCTATAGAGCTCCAGCAGGATTCCCGTTGTTCACTGTTCACTGCTCAGCTCAGGAGTACTGCAGTCATAGTTCACAAAGCAATCATACACACATTAGACGTTCTCACCGAATGGTGGGAGGATTATAACCTCACAGAGCAGAAAATAGGAGGGTCTGAAAGCACATTTCACATCTTGTTTGGCTTTGAGTCAGCGAGGACCCCTGACCCAAAGCTCCAGCTGCCCTGAGATAACTCTCAGGGCAGCCTTCCAGCTCTCAGGTGGATACATGTTCTCTATAAGAGATAAGCATTCAGTTTGTATCCAATTTACCTTTTTGTCCCCCTAGAGCCGAGGCTCTGTTTTGTTCAAGACCCAACATGCCATGGTCTGGACACACACAAGTCTGGACACACACAAGTGGCATATACTGTAGTGACTGGAGACAGTCCTTATGTTGTGTGTGCGGTGGGTGGATTTCTCCTCATGTTCAGCATGTTACCAGACACCTGCCCCAGGGGAAGGCGCAACAGGGTGAACCCACTCTGCCCACAACACAGGATGTCCTTTAACAGCCTGACAGTTAGGAATATTCAGAGGATTCTTAGAGCCAAACCTTAACCTGTGACACAAAAGCCATAATTACAATTACTGTATAATTAGCTTATCCTGCCTGGAAAATGTCAATTTTTTTCTTTTGTTTGCCTCAGCTTAGTTTGTTTTCATTTTGTTCACATTTGATAGATGAAACTCTGCACATTCTTCTGAAAACAGTATTTCACATGACGGCAAGTCAGAGGTGATATATCCACTGACCTTTTGACTGTCTGCATCACTGAATGTCAGGCCATAGTAGTCTTTCTCAAGCAGGTTGAGATGTTCAAACACCATGTCCATCAGCACCTGTCCTTTGGTGTGCTTCTGCAAAGACAAAAATAGCGCAAAAATATAAAAAAGGTGTCATTACTAGTTGAAGTAAATAAATAAAGCAACAGAGGTATTCATCCAGTACATTTTGGAACCTTGTTTAGCTGTAATGAGTGTTGAGATTTCAACCATGCTGTATATGTTAGCATTGGCAAACAGCAAGACAGCTTCTGGTTTTGTTAACACAATGTAATAGTTGAGCACTTGAGTGCTGTATTATATTCATGGTGCTTAAAATAGTTGACAACAAGGATCTCAGAACAAAGCTGTCAACATGGCAAGCTAGCACTAGAACAAAAGCAACACATTCAAATCAGATAAGCAGATGCTGCTGCTGAGCTTCACTGTGGTATGTGTCTCCTTTTTTTATTTCTAAGACAGTGACAGGTAATATCCTGTCCCAATAAGCCAACCATTATTCTACCCAAAAGACCAGTTGATATAGCACATGTCATAGAACTACACAAACACTCATATACACACACATTTTAGTGCACTTTTCCCTGGGGGTTTTACCAGAGCACTGTGTGTGGCTCTGTGGGTTGTGAGCATCTGGGCGACTTGAACGGCTGCCTTCCGCAGTCACGTTTTGGCAATGACAGTTAAACACAGCAAGCTGTTGCCAGGGAAACAAGATGCAGTTTGCTTCTTTCCCCTATCTCACTCCTCAATATTTCAAGGCCAGGGCGTAAAGATGAGTCCTCTTAAGTCTGCTTTTGCCTCGGTGTGTGTGAATTGTGGGTAACGCATGAAAAGCTCTGAAGAGTATTGACTCTTCGGGTGACCAGTAGTGTTATCCACTACAGGTCACCACAGCAATGTAGTGGGTGGTGGATGTACAGGGGAGGGTGGCTGTATGTTATTGGAGAGCTGGTAGAAATACGTGGGCACATTAGTCAGACAGAGAAGTCTTTCTCCATGGACACACCCTTGATTCAAAGCAATTAATTTAACTCCACTCTCCAAGCCCAAGCAAATCCCCGTCATTGTTCTCCAGAACAAAACCGAATTGCACAGTAATTTCGCGTACTTCCTAGCTCATCACCAAAAGGATGTTGCTAGTGCACACCCCAGCACAGTCTGGCTTCTCCATGCGTGGGCTGGTGGTGCAATGCCCCAGTGGGCAGAGAGGCTCCCGGAGGTGTGCAGGGGGGCCCAGTGCCCAGAGAGGCCAAGCAGCCATGACGAGATGGGCTAATAAACCCCTGAATGTTGCAGCTCTTCCCGTGAAAGTTGTCACAAAGTGGTGCCTGCCTTTGCTCAGTGCTATTATTATTAACCCCTGAAGCGTGTAGGAGGGTTGATAGGGCAGGCCTGACATTCCAACTCAGCAATTAGGCACAGGAAGGAGCACGCCTTTCTAGGAATGAGGTGAGAGACTTCTGATAATGCTGTACAGCAGCTGGCTATGTAAACAGGGTGTGTAGAGAGTGATTCAATAGTACATCTTGAAGCAGACTGCTATATTAAGAGATTCAAGGAGGGGTACAAGTCAAAGGCATGGATCATCATACAGTGAAGGTGTGTTTTCCATTGATATCTCAAAGACTACCCACACAAGGTGACGCCTGCATCACACTCACACACAATCACACTACCGTATGTTTGTAAAGGGTTACACCCATTACCATAAGTAAGGGGCTGCTGTCATTAACACCCAACCAATAACACTATCCTAGTTTCTCCTTGGTTGCACCTGAACAGCAACATTTAATGACTATGGATTTCCCATCATTCTTTCCCAGGTTGTTATGCAAGGGTGGATTTCATCCGACCTGTCTTTTCTACTCTGCCATGTTTGTATCAAGGAGAGGGATGTGGGGGAGGAGGTGCAGAGAGAGGGCAGGGTGCCATACGGCTCCCTGGCCACTAACAGCCTGATGCCATATGCCCCTGCCAAAACAGACGCATGATGGTTCAACACAGAGACATGCCATGCCGATTGAACAGCTTCTCTTTGCCCAAAAATTCATTTTAATTTCACTGACAAGCTGAGGGGAATAACTGTAACATAACTCTTGCAATGGGACAATATTCTCTCGATGTCATGCCAAGGGGGGTAGGCAAGGAACAGGAGAGGGTCGGCACTGTTCAACTCTGATACTGTGGTTGCCATTATTGGCTAGTTACATGCTCTACTGGTCCAGCAGAAACACATATTTGCTGAACATATGACCACTCACTTCTCCTATCACAACACCCTTTCACTGTCAACATATTGTATGTCTTCATACAAATGCTCCCAAACAGCATGTAAAAAAAGAATGCACCAACTGTAACGTGCAGCATAGTCAATTGAAACAATGGGAATAATTGTGGAGGATGAGGAATCCTCGTACTGCACATGTGCTAACATGCTCCGCTACTCCTCTACAGGCCTGTTATGTGGGTGTGTTCACTAGAATGTGCAACCTTGATTCGGCCTTGCCCAAGCTCCCTGCGTGAATCTCTCCCTCTGTCATCCTCTGTGTGACTGCCTTATCTGTTCTCTGCAGCTAACACAACACGAACACCTCGTCGTGAAACTACTTGCATCTGCTGCAAGGCGAACGACAACAAAGAAAATACATTTGTAGGAATGTCATATTGGGCAGTGATCAATATCATTTCTTGTTAAATTCAAAGCAGAACAGGTCCATGTGATCCTGTGAATGAAAAGTATCGTACTATATTGGAGATCATAGTCATCCTCAGATGCTTACCTCAATTGCTGCCTCGTATTCGGTGGTATCAAGAAGGGTGACCTTGAATGGGGCAGTCTTTGGCCGCTTGGAGGACTTCTGTGGTGATTTGGGCATCTTGCTGGGGGTGGTTTTCTCTGACAGATCATCTGTGTCCCTGTAGTCATCGAGGGGTTTGGAGTCTTGATCCTAAGGGCAAAGGATCAAACAATCACGGCTCAAACTTCAGCAAACCATATTATCTTGTAGACATTACAAAATGTTTGTATATGTATCAAATGGAGGGTGATAGCATGAAGGGCATAAATGTTTTGTGGTGTTCAGCATGATAAAAGGTTGCAGAAATACTACGGAAGATGATGGTTCCATCCCAATATTCATACTACAATCATATTTAGTATGCCAGGAAAATATTTAAGATGTCCCAATACATACTGAGTCAATGTAAATGTTTACTTTTTGCAGTATGCAAGCCAGCATGCTATTCTGGTTATTCTGAAAAAATGTCTTACATGTTTGGCCATCTTGCCATCCGAGGCAGAGTCCTGCATGACTGCTACTGCCCCCCTCAGGTGGGAGGACTCTTCTACAGCCTTCTGTACCAGACTCAGCGCCCAGCTCTGCAGCCAAAGCAACTCAGCTCAAACCTGAGGGGGGAAAAGAAAAACACAGAACTTGTAAAACCTTACTTACTGGCATGGTAGTGGTATGTGTTGTGTTGTTTGCACAATTGCAATTGTGCAAAAAAAAACAAGGAAGCAGTCGTGGAAGAAAGTTCTGTCCATCTCCACTAGAACAGTGTGACTACCAATCTAGGTTCTGGGCTTATAAGTATTAGACAGCCAGCTGATTGGAGTGAGAGTTTATCAAACACCTCGACATAAATATGACCAGTTCAGACACATGCGTAAAAGTAAAGTCTCATTGAAGGTCAGAGGATGGTGTTCATCGTGAATTGACAAATACAAAGATAACATACAGCCAATTGAGGTTTGGTATAGGCAGGCAGAGACAGAGACACTCACAGTAAGAATACAATATGTGAATGAATGAATAGCTTAGAATTCATTACCAGACAATAAGGCACTAGCTGATCAACTGATTGTGATTAACAGAAGCACATCTAATTTCTTCAACAAGGTCATTGAATGATCCTTATACAGCTACTCAACTTCCATGCCACCGAATAAGGAAAATAAATCGTCAGAAAACACATTCTGTGGTCAACTTGTTTTAGTGACCACTCAGCATTACTGAAAGCACTTTTTCATCAAAGACATCCATGTCAATAAAGAAAATCCCTTGACAAGTATTTAATTTCGACAATCTCTGTCGCTAAGACTATAATCACAGAAAATGCAAGTTAATTAATTTTACCCTAGGCAAGATAGTGGGTCTGAAAATGATGAATATGCATATGTAGTGATGGAGTACCAGTATTTGCCTAGTTATTACTCAAAATGAGTCCTATTAGTATATTAGTACGGTCTGCAATCAGTAGGGCCAAAGCTGGTGGTGTGAACAAAACAGCTACGGTGTGGGAGGATGTGTAAGCCCATCCATGTAGGGGAGGGGCTCTAAGGCTAGTTTAGAGGCCGTCAGGCTAGGTCATCTTACAGTTGTTTGGTCATCCATTGACATGCCACTGTTGTTCTCCGTACAAGGGGGAAATGACTGGAAATGGACTCTCAAATGGCATTCCCCTCAACGCAGTCCGATCCGGTCAGCCCTCCCTCCATAGAAGACACCAGTACAGAGCATCAAATGCAGTGTCTTGGAAGCTTGTAATCCAATCCTCCGTCTGACCCTGAAGCTCCCTCTGCCCTCGCGACACAAATCATATCACCCTAATGCAGGGAGAGAGAGGAGGGGCGCTCCTCTGGGGGTCTGGGTCTCTGGGAGGGGAGGGGAGGGGAGGGGGAAGGGGGACTCAGCCACCCTGAGAGGGGCTGACACCTAGTGTGCGACTATGCATGAAGAGAGCCCTCCGTCCTCCTCCGTGCCGTCACACACTCGGCTGTCTCATTACTTAAAATCACACAGAATTAACCAAATTAATTTCTCTCCTCCGGGACAAAAAGAGCAGGGGGGGAGCAGCGTGTCAGCTGCTGTGGGCCTCATCTTCCCTGGATGTCTGTTCCAGCTGAGCCCTGGGCTGTATGGTGCTAAATCAATTTTCCGTCAGCGGCTGAATCAAGTCAATGACCGCCAGGCATACCCTCCTATTGTGCAGCGGTCTCCCACGAGTCTAAGTAAGGAGACCCGTGTACCTCTCTCCTATCCTCTCTGTCTCTTCGACAGCCTCTGTCTCACTTGAGGCATCTCTCAATGACCCGGTGTCGTTCATGTTTGTACACCTCTTTAATCTGTGTGATTGAAAGACCCAGCAAGTGAGCCTCTGTGGTGCTGTGGTGATACACGGTAGTCATTGGCAGCATCAGCTGAGATGACAACCATATGAGTGTGCCTGTAATAGCTATGGGGTGGATCATGTTCCTCTGCCAGCAATGACACCGGTTTGAAAACATTGTCCAGGCAAACTTGACCCTTGCTTGAAGATCAAACAGCCAATCGTTCTGTTTCACACCCAATCAGTTCCGCTGAGTAAATAATTACTCACATCTTTCATAACTTTCACTTTCTCCTGGATCGATAGAAGAGCACGTATTGGCTGTGAATGATTTAGCTATGCATGATTTAAAGTGCTATGTAAGTCAATATTGCACAGTACTGCTCTGATTAGAGTGGGATGTTTAATACACAGACAAGCACACACTCCCCATTTCCCCTTTCCCCCCTCTCTCTCTCTCTTTCTCTGTCACTCTCTCGCTCAAACACTCACCCATACCTTAGGTCTAATTGGGACCCCTATCCTGAGATCTTTTATGGATTCCGATTAATTACGAAATTAGTATGGGCTAATGTCACAGGAATAAGATCAACCCTCAGGAACACATTCAAATTCCAGTCACACACCATTACCTATAACAGCCCCCCTCCATCGACACACAGTCATCACCTCTACAGAGGAGAAAGTACCTTACAGCTGCAAGCCGTCTAACACCGGTATTTATAAGCAGACCTGCTAAGATGTTTCTATCACAACACACTGTGCTCTATTGATCAAATGCTTTATGGTTTGGTCCAGCATAGCACAAGTAGAACAAAGAAAAGAAGCCCTGTAATGACATTTTGGAACACCTCCTTTTTAGTGTACCACTGTCCATTACTTGCCTTTCCCTTTCTTTCTCATCGTTCTGGTCACAAAGAAGTGGCTTTAATCTAAGAGTAGAGAGAGGAGGGAGAAAGAGAGAGAGAGAGAGAGAGAGAGAGAGAGAGAGAGAGAGAGAGAGAGAGAGAGAGAGAGAGAGAGAGAGAGAGAGAGAGAGAGAGAGAGAGAGAGAGAGCGCGTAAGAGTACTGGCTCAGCGCGGAGATTCAGTTGCTATGGTAACTGTTCTGAACCCATTTCTTTCCCCTCCTCCGGAGCGGCACATGTGACAGCGGGCTGAAGGAGAAAGGAAGAGAGAGGGAGGAAGAAAGAAAGATGGCAGGCCACAACAAGAGGCGAGGATGGGGGGATCAAGCCAGAGAAAGATCAGAAATTGTTAAAGGGGGGGGGGGGGGGGGGGGGGGGGGGCTGCTTTAAGGGCTACGAAGGGAAGGGGGGGATTACGACACAAGGAATGCCAAGCATTACAAGGACCACACAGCTCTCCTGACCAGTCAGAGCACATGCCCCAGTCCAAGCTGCTTTGTCTGGACAACAGAGTGGGATCCGGGCCCAGCCACGGACATCCCTGTGCCAGCCGCAGGGGGCCGTTCACTGGCTCTGATAACCTTCTCCTCCCTTTGATGTCTGTCTTGACTACCTGTGGGACCTGCCAGTACACAGTCGTCTCTGACAGGGGGGTTTACTACAGCGGTGTCTGGCCAAGTCTCCACTCCAATCCCAAATCCATTCTGCTCATTGGTACTCAGGCTGTAATCCTCTTTGTCGGTGTTGCGTGCCTTTGCTGAGTGGGTAGTTCTGCAGAGTATGGCAAGTGGCTTGATTTCTGTCTTTAGGTGGGCTCTTGGGAAATAGGGAAACAAATTGTATGTCTAAACTATTGCTCCCACTTTACCATACAGCAATAGAGACATCTATTTTGCTTTGTGTAGACAGCCACTCAGGTGGCAGGGAAGTCCTTTACTGGAGAGCTTTCAGTTTTGCACAATGACACAATGTGTTTGTATAGGCGAGTATAGAGCAGTATGGTTGCACAGTCTGAAGATCTGGCTACAGGGCCTAAACGTCTGGTCCCATACGTGTCATGTGCCAGGTGTCGGTTATTGTTAAAGTCAGTTGAAAGTCAGACTACTGCCCTGCCTTACAATCTTTCACCTCACCTGCAGAATGCAGTGTGACTACAGTACATGAAGTGGAATGACATTTCAGACAACACGGCTTTTCTCAAAGGAAATGAGACCATTCATCTTCTAAAGGTCCTGTTGGAGCCGGTTTCTTCCACTCTGTCTCTGCTGCCCTGACCCACAGTGTCACTGTCAGGTCAAGCAGCCAGTCACCGGAAAAGAGGAAGAAGTTTCACGATGACATCTGCTATCACCACTGTCATTCACACACGCAACAAATCCATCCAGGGTTGTCATACACACTGACAATCTCAACATGATGCTGATGGAGCATTCAAGCTCTGCCTGAAGCACAATCCACATGCCTCAAAACACATACACAAGGTGCAGTGTGTTCTTGAGGAATCCTCCTTGGTCTCCCTTCCCCAAATATGCCCTAGGTCCTTTCCTAACACTTCCTTTGCTCAGTGTGAGCTGATGGATGCTGACAGAGAGGGCTTAGCCCCAGGCCGTGTGGCCTCCGGTGTCTACGGAGAGAAAAGGACTGCTACTTACGAGGAGTTTCACAGCTCCCACTCTCCACATTCCTGGATCCCTGCCTGGTACACCTGGACTGACCCAGGGAGGGAGAGAGAAGCGAGCCCGGGTATTCTCAGCCCTGCTGTCTCTGAACAGCCCCGGCCACAACAAGCACTCAGCTTTGTACCAGCCCATTTGTCCATTACTTCCTAAGAGGTTTTTTCTATTTCAAAGTATAGTGGAACAAATTACAAGGAAGCACACAGTTCTGGGATATTACCCTTCAGATGTATATACAGATTCCAGTCAGCAACAGCTTCTTTGAAAGTAATGGGAAAAACTGCTGGCATTTGCTCAACACTTTTATTACCGGGCTAATCTTCCATTAACGGAATGAGTTTCTCTTTTTCTACCTCATCCATTTTCTTCCAATAACACCGTCATAATTGCTCCTTGTTCCGAAATGTCTTTGCCTGTGCAACAATGTGTGAGGGGGCAGAATTTCTCAGATTTTTCATGTAAAATCGTATTCTTTAAAAAAATGCTTTTAAAACATTCTGATGTCTGATGTCATGTTCCTGTCACAAGCATGACAACATGAACCTCTCTCATCATAACCAAAAGCTTGGCCACATTCTTCAGAGGCCCTGTCCTCTTCTCAGCCTCCACAATGCACCAGTTAATAAGAGATTGTCAGGAAGGGTGCTCTTTCCAGAAAGCTTATGGTGGATTACATACCGCTATTATCAAGGAGCCGCAGAATCGGTTTCCGTGCCTCACCCTTTTAAAAACAGCACAATTACTCCTGTTGTACTCAACCGAGAGAACTGCTGATAAAGAAACACATTTACAGTAGGATGGGCTTGTTTAGTTTAGTTCTGCAAAGTACCTTAGCACAATGGTGCACCTGAAGAACTTAACAGTGCTATATAATGAGTCTATCCAAAGAAAAGAAAAATGGAAAGGCTGCTGAAAAAGCAATAGGCCAAATACAGATTATAAAGATGATGTTGTTTGGTTCTTTGACCCAGGCTGTAGCACTTAGACAAAGGGAGACTATTCACACACTTCAACCAACCATATTTCTCTCTACAACCAATAAATCAAGTGAAGAGTTAAATACAGCTTCACAAAAAGCTCCTCCCATCACCCTGTTGAGAGTTAACTGAAAAACAATATTTGCTTTGTCTTCAACGTGGTGAGTGTGGTTAGTTGACTATTCGGATTCAGTTTCCCTTTTGATGATAAGAATAGCTCTATTCACATGCTGAGAGACAGTGTTCCATTTGAGTCTTCCCTGTCCTGATGATTCATTTGCATTTCACAGTCTGGTAAGCATACAAAAAATATTTATTTTTTCATTCAGGGGACGTAGCCATTTTGTCATTGCACACAACGAGGGTGTGATGGTCCTTCATAACGTCACTGAGAGACTGGTGACTGCCAGAGACCATTCCTCTACTGTCCAGGAAGGTCATCGCACCTTATGCTTCCCTGTATGTATTTATGCTAATCACTGGACATAAATACCTGCCCTTGTGAAAGTTCCAACTGGGCTTTGAGGAGGGCCGGGCCGCAAACGAGGATAGAGTGACCCAGGAGAAGCCCTGGCAGTCTACTGACGCTCAGGGGGACCATGGTGTCCTTTAGAGGAGCGTCCAGGTCCACGCTGCGAACACACGGTCACCTCCAACAAAGCTTTTCCAATTTCCTTTCACCCCTGCAAGACGTAGAAAGGGGCATAAATCACAATGAGAGCGGCGGGCGTCTGAGCCCTCACAGCACATTCCATCTCCCCCGTGGCCGGCCTGAATTATGGCGACATGTTTTCACTGTATTTATCTCCAGGGATCAAGATGGATCAGGAGGCCATACAACAGGAGTTATTGAGAGATTGCTGCAGTGCCCTCATGGAGGTCAAGCATGGAAGAGACCTGGTGTATTTGGTTATGGGATCAGTGTAAGATTAGTACCATTTATCACCGCCATCACAGCTTTAGTATAAAACAAGGGAAACAGAGGATTATTTTACAACATGCTCCTATTACCAAAGATCACACAATTATGATATTTTAATTCACACTTATGTTGCAGTATGATCTGTATGGCTCAATTATGGCGCATCTGAGAGTTTGTTAGAAGTTTTGATTTTTTCCAGACCACTTTTTCAATTCAAAGAGCATCACTGCTGTGCTCATTCAACTCTAAACACTGGGATCGAAACAATTTCTATAAAAGATAATGGGATGATATTTGCATAAGTAGCCCATCAGAATGAAAATGCAGAACGCTCCGATAAGGAAATATGCTGAGCTGGACCGTGAGAGGGCTGGCAGAGGAGAGCCATCTAGGCAAAACTAGCATCCTGCTGGTGCCCATCGGCACCCCTCTCTGCCAGCCAAACCAGGCCTGCTGTCGCCCAGCAAGCTAGAGTGAGACAGCCTCTCCTCTGCTACGTGTGGGTAATGGAGGGCTGATGGAGGAACAGGAACCATGGGCTGCCTCATTACAGACTGGCATTGGGCTGACACTGATGCTGTAACACAGTAAGACATCAACACGGCAATGGAAGCGTTGATGGTGACTGACAGAATGATAGAATGACTGAATGACTGAATGACTGACTGAATTACATATATATACACAATTGAATGGGAAAATGAATGGGAAAATGTGTCCATACTTTTGGTACCGTATTTACCTATATGATATGTCTGTACAGTGCCAAAGAATGTATCTGTGGCACAACTTGCTAAGCTGCATTTCAACAAGCATGTGAGACACTGCAGGGCCTTAGCAGTGACGAAGGAGACCACCACGTGAGAGCGTTTCCATCAGGAGACAAGGATTCTCGACCAATCACAAGTTTACACCGTGACTGAATGATGATCTTACCCACACTATGACAGCAGAGCCTATGGCCCTAACCAGCATCAACCATACAGCTCGTTTGGAGCACATGCCCCAGTGCCCATGGAGAGGGTGGCAGAGGGCCATGCCATATGGGCAGTTTTTGTGGGGGGGGGGGGCGTGGCACACAACCACTCAGCATGGTGAAGGAGCTGGGCTGAGGAGAGGAAGGAACTTGTCTATTGAAGCAAGTCTGTGCGATTCTGGAAGTTGTCTTAGATGTGGGTTGGAGATCCAATACATTTGAAGTGAGCACAATAAATGAATGTGGTACAGATGGAGATGTGTAGTCCTGCTGGGGAACTTGTCTCCCTCGCCCTCTTTGATGCCCTTTTACCATCTGATCAGTGAGAAATAATAAGCAGTTAGCTATCTGTCTGAGCTTCCATTCCCACTTTCACATAAAGATGGTCGATTCGAAGAAGCTGCATCACACTACAAATAATAGCAGTGAACCGTGTCAGGGTGACATTGTAATTATCACGTGCTGACATGGAAGAAAGCAGCCAAGACACTGAACAATGAGACATCACCACTACAGGAGGCACTGAAAACAGCCTCCTCATACTTAGCATTTAAATTACCTTGGCGTTTATCAGCCAGGGACACAAGGCTGTTCTGATGTTAATTATAGTCCCACACACATTAATGCACACGCACACACACACACACTGTACATAAACACACTGTGCTCACTGTACCCTGTAAATACATAGACAATCCATCATTTCCAGAGGGTGCCTCACAACTTTAGTTTAAACACCAATACGATTAGTTAGCATATAGCACTCCACCTGGCACACATAAAGTGGAAGTGATATATTTGATCCAGGAGACAAACTGGTAGCAGTGAGTAACAATACTGCGACAAGGTCCCACCATGAACAAAGTGTATCAACTCAGTAAATGCTAATAAAATGTAATGTACACCTGGATGTCAATTGCCACACCACAAGGTTACCCCCTATAGTATTTCTCACTGGGCAAGTGTCCTCTGGTCCTCCCACTTCACAGAAACATGGTTAGCAAATCTCTTCAGCCCGCAGCACAGTGAGACATCTGTGGCACAATCTGTTGGTAGAATCAAGCATTTATGACACAAGGTCACACTGTCATGGTGGGAGAAGGGGGGGTCGGAGGAGGGGGGTCTTCAAAACTGAGAAGCATAAGATTCAGTTGGGAAATTATGGTTGTAGGTAAAGAAAATGTTTACAAATGGTCAGCAGCTACAGTAGTATTATCTTTTTCACTATATCAGTTGCAACAAGGATACAATAACCAGTAAAAGGGCATTTCAGTTGTCCCTTGTTTCAGTGAGGTAACACAAGGTGACTTGATAGTGACACAGCAAATGAAACAAACAGAACCTGTGTCCCAACAACTAACAAAAGTTCCCAAAACAGGTTTGTATCTAAGAATACAAGTATGAAGACTTCAAATTGTTATCACAATTTAAGGCAATTGAATTATATTTTCATCTGACATATGAGTTATGTGCTGGTAAGGCATGGGATATTTAAGAAGATTAAAACAGGCTTATGTCATTGTGTATCTTCATATAACAAGCTCCATCCTGGGAGATAGCACACTAGACAGGACCCCTAAGCCACTGAGACAATGGCTGTTGTAAGCAGAGGAGAGAGCCTGAGCCAAGATACAGAGAGAACAGCACCTAATCTCATTACTATGTTCTCTGTTTGGTTCAGTTTCTGTTCATCAGCAAATATCATTCTGTATTTCTGTCCCCATTCAGACTGCTTGTAATCACATTCATACAGCACACTTCTGGAGCAGAGCCAGTCTCACTCAATAATTTACATTTGCACTCAGACTGCATTCCCAGTCATGGACACTAGTGAAAAGGAGATTATTTCACTGTCTGCTGTCCATGCTTGACTGTGGCACTGTCATAACCCCTTGTGAGTTCAGGAATCTTTGCAAGGTTCATACTGGGCGGTGCAGTGCTTGCACCCAGGGGTGGTATTCACAAGGGCCGTGTGAAATGGGTATAGGAGAGAGAACGCGCGGTTCATACTTTAGCTGCGACTTGCATCTTGTGAGAGAATGTCTGCTATACGCGTAAGGTATAGCTTCTCTCTTTTGTGTTGAACAAGAGGCTTTAGAAATGTTCACAGCTTGTGTCTGGATTCACTCCATTCTCCCCGTGACACAAATGTGATCCTTAGAAAAGTTGAAACCTCACATAATAAGCCTGCAGCCACTGGACTCACTCATTATGGAAACATGTGCACACTTCAAAGAAACCACCTTGAAAAACAAGGTCAACAGCACTTGACTTGGTACAGAAAGATGTACTATGGCCAGCTAGGAAACTCCCCTACAAGCAGCAACTAAGGCACACAGTACCACAATTGTCATTATTCTGTATCTAATACTGGGTTGCTATTTTGATTTATAGATATAAAGAATTTTTTAAGCCTGTTTCAATATCTGTGTTACAGTTAAGCCACTGTGATGAAACTACTAAAGATTCAAGATTTCCATGGAAGGGTGAACCATACAAACAGCCACACAAATCTCAGTGAAGCCTAATACATGCACTGGCACCACTGATAAAATCCTCAAAACTAGCACATAGCTTCCATGTAATCTTTTTTTTGGACACTTTAAGGGCATAGGCCTAGTCTTAGCATCTCACATCGCAAACATGAAAATCCATCACGGGAGAGCAGCCTTCTGAAATGACAAAGGTGTCCCTGAGCTAGCTGTGGTACAGTATCAAGGGAAGTGATTGTGCTTTAACAGATGATCATCCTTTACACACTACGCCAGCTAGTTCCTCCACTGGGTTTGGAGGCTCGACCATGAGTAAAGGTGGAACAAGTCCATCCTCCAAAGCGAGACCCTACATAACCACAGGGATTTGCAGGTGTACCTGCAAGTCCCCTGCCCGCACACAGCTGAGACCAGCCAAACACACACAAAGTGTGCTTCAGTGCCAGCCAGTTCCCTCCAGATAATCACACACTGCTTGAGAAACAGATTAGGAGTCTTTCTGCTGCACCACACACTCGCGCACATAAGTAACAGCATTCCAGTACACTGCCTCATCATCTTCATGTGTTTATTATCTACATTGCAGGGTCAAGGTAGTCAAAACAGTGAGCGGACTGCGTACAAGAACAGATCCAGGTGCAAAAGACACAGTGGAAAAACGGCCATACGGCAAGTCTAAACTGTTACATAACACAGGCATACACTTGTACTGACTCACAGTTCACACTGGGACACCCTGGAGAGTCCTGCCAGCCTCTTAGAGGACACACAACTACCACAGCTTCCCAAGTGGGTCAGGGAATATGAGCACTCCCATGAGTACGCATAGAGAAGCTCCACTACAGGAATCATCCATGTCAACAGCATATGCTTACACCAACTTCCTCGCAAAGTTCTGCACACACACAAACATCGTTGCAGTGTATTCACTTGTGAGAGAGAAAGAGAGAGCGAGAGCGGGGGCTTATTTCATCTCTTCGTCTGTACCTCTCCTCCTACTGAGGGCATGCGTCACTGCGGCACAGGGAGTGCAACATCATGTTGGTGTGTGTGTGTGTGTGTGTGTGTGTGAGAGAGAGAGAGTGTATTGAGAAACAGGAAGAAAGATTGAAAGATAGGGACAGAGTTGAAAAGACAGTGAGAGATGGACACAAAGTGACAGAAATGCTAAATGACTCGACGTAAATGTAAATACAGATCCAGATACCTTAGTAACTCAGATACCTCACGAGGACCTCACTAACGCTCGGTGACCACCAGACTTCCAAACACCAATCCACCTTATTTATCCCAAGCACAAAGGTGGAGACAAACTCAGTAGGCCGCGCACACAAATGCAGCTCCGTGTATAAGCCATAGACAAACACTTCTGACCAACACCTATTGACCAGATACAATGAACCCCATTTAGGTGAACTCACCCAGGGGAGGAGCCCGCTCCATTTCAACACACACAGAGACCACTGCTGAAAACTCTGCCTGACACTGCACATCAGGGTGGCCATGGCAGATCTCACCACAGGCTGCATGTCACGGCAGATCAGAGGGGATCGATGGCAGAGGGGCCTCTCACACAAACCAGCCTGTTTAGCATGCCGGCCCTGATTCTGAGGTCATTGGAACCCTAAGTAAAATGCTGCCCGTTTTAAACTCCATCAATGTGAGGTGCATGAGGGATGAGTAGGAGCCCCGTTGAGAGGAGGAGAGGGTATGGAGCCGGAGGGGAGGAGGGGGGAGGAGCGGGGAGGGAGGAGGGAAGGGGTGAAGTCACGGCCAGCATCCTACCCACAATGCCCCTCGCCCAAGGCCTTGACTAAATGATTACCGTGAGTGGAAGACACATAGCAAACTGTTTCTCAGCAGCGCCATGCGTGTCAGTCTCTCATATTCTGGGATGTGTCGCGTGTCGTCGCACGACATTGAAATTGATCGGTATTCAAATACGGGAGCTGCAAGTGGATGAGCTTCTTCTGTGGTGGCTATGATTCCCCCTCCTCATGCTGCTCTGCAGCATCATGAATAATCCATCCCTTCTGCTTAGCAGTCAAGACTTTCTGTCTCCTTTAATCATGGCAGACATGTTCAACCACGGCAAGCCTTCCCTCACACCACCGCGGCCCCCATGCCAGAGTGCCGCCGGTGAACAAACCTGGAGGAGCCTTAATCAAGCCATACCGGAATGAGGCTCCTGCCCACTGCAACACTAATGACACGACTCATGAACTGCACTGCAATAATCCCATGTGCCTGTGGAGAGTTGTGAAAGTGGAGAGTTGTGAAATGTTGGTGTGGAGTGTTGATGCCCTTTTCCGTGTCAGGTGAGGGAGGCGTGGCAGCAGAGATGTGTTGATCATTGTGGGATGATAAGAGGAGAACGCCTAGCGGAGCTGGCTGTCAACATGACCTCGGCTACAGTCAGTCCTCCAAACCGGGCACAGCTCTTCAAACACAGAGGCAGCGCAAAGAACACTCCTGCACAAAGGCCTATTGTGCCTTACTGTGACACACGAACACAGGGAACGAGAGGGGGCAACAATCAACCAAAACAACACGCCTCTCAGCCATTTCGTTCTCGCTTTCTTTTCCTCCAGTTCCTAAGGATGAAAGAGGCGGGGTGGTGCTGACACGACAAATCTGGTAAAAAGGCTGTTTGTCCTGTTGGCCTTGTCCGTGGAGGTAATAGAGGGCCGGCAGACACACACACACAAGCACACACAGCTGAAATTGACCTGGAAAATCTCCTAGCCTTTCCCGTAGCCACAGAAAGCAGCTCTGGAGCGTAGATACCATCTGATCAGTACACGGGCAGGAGATAAGAAGCCCAGGACGGCAGCTCTGTGTATTGAGACTCACCATGCCTCAGCTCTATGGCAGCCACGATCATAGCATAGCTCTCCCATGGCAGAGAAAAGAGCAGTTACGGATCTGTGCCTTGTGGCGGTATTGCTGACACAGAACCAACCCCCCCGTCCCCCCCCCCCCCCCCGTCCCCCCCGATGCTACAGGAGACGACGCCACGTAGGAGGCGGTCTTGGGAGCCGTCTCAAAGGAATCAAGAATCGGCGTTTCTAATGGGAGATCTTACGGATGAGCGAGTCGGCGCTCCAGCAAACGATATTTGCATCTACAGCAGTTTGGTAATTGGTTGTCGAATGAGATCATCTCATTGCACTTGACATTGGACGTGGAGTAGAAAGCCAAACAGCGTCATGGCAGAGTTCCTATATGCGTGAGCACAGTCCTAAAGCAGAGGCTATCCCAAAGTGAAGGCGGCGCTGTGGTGAGGTCTCACACATGCCACTGAAAGGTCATTGCAATGGTCATCCCTACCCGTCAAGAAGGGCTCTGTTGCCTGGCAACGCCAGGGCGTAGATCCCACTGAGATCAGAGGTCTTACTGAGAAAGGTAACGCGGGACAGGGTTGGCGTTGGGCCCATTTTCTAGCCATCCTGTCCATCATCCTTCCCCCCGATTGGCTGTCAAGCTTGTGGAGGGGAAGACTGTGTGGCATCAGAGTTCATAATCACAGGAGGACTGCAGCAGAAGGTCTGGAGAGGATAGATCAAAAACTGTCAGCATTCGGTCTTCTTCTAGTTATAACCTCGAGCCCCGGAGGAAGGAAGATACATTCGACTTGTTTTGATCCAGCCCAGACAGTACAGCAATGCAAACACTCTAAGCCATGACTGAGAGACAGTCAATGTTGAACACTTGTGACAGTCAAGGATGAACAATTGCAACTGAGCTGTTTTTATACTTGGTGCCATCTCCCAGACACTGACATTGATCTGCGGCTGGGCTTGTTCTTGAGGCGTACAATCGTCTGCAGGGTAAACAAAAGGAATGCTACCAGATCAATCAATGTTGTCCTCTAGTGTGGCCACAGCTTCTACACTATGTAAATACCAGATTCACACGGGGTCACCAGACTGTCATTGACAGCACAGGGTACAGTACAGAGAGTAATACTGCTCACGGAAGCAGAGTTATGGATGGGAATACAGAGATGGAAAGATGGGGAAGGGAGTGAATATTGAGGGAAAGACAGATCAGCAAGGCATCTGGATGGACACTGGCCAACACAGAGAGAGGGATGGATAGGGGATGCTCTGCTGAGGTCGTCTATCTTCTGTAATACAATTTCAAGGAAAGCTCATAGCAACAAGCCATCCATTCTTCTCCATCGATCCTTCAAGCAAAACTCGTGCTATCATCAAAAAAAATATCATCCATTTTATTGATGGGTGTTTTACTACGCTTAACTATGCCTAAACTGTCACTATACTGTGACCCTAGGATGGGAGATATTCTGCATTAGGCCATAGGATGTGTGAGAACAATGCTTGGCAGCTGTTGATGGCTCTGTCATGAGCACAAGGCTGGGATGTGAATAGCATACTACTGACCATAGGCTGCACATTATTTTGGTTGCTGTGGAAACAGTTGTAGATAATGTTTCATTCCTCTCACATAGATAATGTTATGAAATGAAATGATGATGAAAACGGCACAGAACATCCCTCCTGTCAGTGAGACTTAAAAGGCTTGTCAGTCAACCGTGTCTGCATCTGCCGCATGAAACCAGCGTACACCCTGACTTTACACATCTGAATGGTGCACATTATAGAATTGCAGGGAACCATTTGCATTGGTCCGACTAGGTTACTCCATTGTTGTCACAGCCTAGCATGTGTGCTTAGGTAAAGGCAATGACGACAGGTGTTGATTCACCCATTTCTATCCTGGCTAGCTGTTTGAGCCTTACCTCGAGGGAAAAGCAGACTCAGTCCTAAAAAACAAACATGAACATTCAGACTGCCTTTTACTCATGCTGGGGACTGAATGGAAGACCCATTACATACACAAGCAAGGACAATCCTGTACATGGAGCAAAACCCCTCAAATACCAGGTGAAAACAAATGTTGCCTTGTTAGAATACCTGAGATTTAAAGTATTTTACACATTGAACACTTCGAACTTAATTCAAACAATATTCCATTGTGTGTAAAGCATTTGTAGACAACATACATCACAAATAATGTCTGATACAAGGGGTTCTTCAAAGAGACAGTTCTAACCAAATAGGAGCCTTCCCTTCTCTGAAAGTGTGACAGACGCAGAGTTGCTATGGAAGCTGTGTTGTACGAATGAAAGCATTTAAAAGCATGCCGTGGGACACCCTATCCATGATTGGCACACGCTCAATTGCCAAGTGGAGATACTGTCATTGTGAATTCAATCCCATTTTTCTAAAAACACGAAAACAATGAGTTCTTATATGGAGCCTGTCATTCCCTGACAGGCACTTAAGAGACATTTGATTGGAAAAAATTTCTCCACTCTTTTTTCTGTCAGCTGGTACCCACTCAGCAAGCTTTGGACTGGCTTGGGGAAGGGTCTCTCACAGGACGGCTGGTGGGGGCTGCTGGTCATGGCAATATTAGTTGAATCCCTATCCTCCTGCCCTTTCTGCCTGCCCGACTGCCACTGCTGACCACTTGCATAGCCCTGGTCCAGGAGACCTCCCACAGGAGCCCATGCCATTTCACCCAGACAGCTGAGGACATGGAGGTCTGGGACAGACAGGGCTTCAGAGGGAGAGGCAATGGGCATAGGTCCAGTCACAGCTCGGCTCACTCTCCTGTTTGTATAGAGCCATTCATCTCCTTATTAGGATCAGTGCTTGGTTGAAAGGGAGCTGAAGGGACTCTGTGTTATTGGTGTCGGTGACAGGGAGCTGTTAAGAGGCCGAATAGAGACCTTAGTGGTACTAGTAGACAGGGCCAGTAACAAAAGGACTAACTTGATAGTGATCCCATATTAATGCCTTACAAACAGTGCTTTCCAGAGTTCCGACATTTTCAGTCTAACTGAATCAGTTGCCTAAGAATATTGTGTACCGCACACAGCGTACATTATTGCGTGCTTTCTATGGAACCAATCCCAAGCTTCTTTATCAGTGCATTGAAGAGAAGTTGCTGTGAGCTGAAGTTAGCCTCGTGGACAAAACGGATGCAACTGAAAAACTTACACTGGAGCGTTATGTGCTTTAGCATCCATAATGCCATGAATTATAGAAGAGCGTGTGATTTGTCAAGCCATAATCAATCAATGTGCTACAGTGAATCAACGAGGGATTTGTGTGTGCTGTGGGGTACTAATGATGTCGGCCGGCTAAGCTCTCAAACTGTGGAACAAAGTGTGGTTGATAACTACCAAGCCATGTGATAGAGAGGGCTAGAGCAGATAGCGTGGCGAGTAAGTGCTAAAGAGAATAGATTTCAGAGATCTGTGTGTTAGGTGTTGGGGAACAACAAGATTATTGTTCTCCACTGCTGATAACAATGGGAACAGATCAGAGAATAGAAACAGATCAGATGATTATTGTAAGGGCAGTCCTTCAATCTGCCCTCACGTGCCCTCGTAAACTTCAGGTCAAATTAAAAAGTAGCCACAAAAATGTTATTATAGCTGTAAAAGAGCACACCGTCGCATGAGCCACAACTGTATCCCTCTCAGAAGACAAACAGACCTCTGAGGGAAAGTTCCGGAAGGCATCTTCTCCTCCAAAGCCAGTTGGGTATGTTATCAGCTTGGTTGATAGGACAGACAGCCTCAGTGCTTAGTGAAACAGCAGGACATAATGGGCCTGGTCAGATGCCCCCTGGGGCTTTGCCTCGTCGTGGCGCTTAACCTTACTTCTTTAATTGCTGCAGTAAAATATCCCCGTTTATGGGGAACAGAATGTGACCATGAAACCCCGTCTGGATAGAGGTCTGCACTCATGGTAAATCAGGAAGGACACATGCATTTTCACGAGGTGAGAGAACAGCCGTTGCTGCGTGCAGGTGGAGAAGAGGGTAGAGAGCGGAACAATATCGAGAGATGGTGAGCATCCTTTTCCACACGATGCCGTTAGGGCAGGCGAATGTGTCAGCTATGTTATATAAGGGCGAAATGCAACACTGTGGCATGAACTCAGACAACAGCACGCTAGACATGCCATTCGAATTCTGTCGAGATATCTCAGCGTCAACCTCCCGCGCAATATGTGTCTTCCTACAAGATTACGCAGTCCTATCGCCAACGTCTACGCTTGCTATTGCCTCACAGACGAGCGTCTACTGAAACCAGTAGGACAGGTTTGTTAGCCACAGGCCAGGCCCAGAGGGACAGGAAGCCAAATCCTCCTCACTCCCAGCCTACTGCTGCAGCTCCTACCATCAACAGAGCATGCTCACAGGGAATTCAAAGAGAAAACAGATTGATGTTTTGGCCCCCCTGTGATATCCAGTTGGGTGCTGTATTGCAACATGATGATCATGTTTCATGTGTACATGCAGCATAAGAATATCACAGGGCCACACCAGAGAGGCCTAAGTCTTGTGGGAACTCTGTCTTCTTAAATAAATACAAACATGGCTTTAATCAGATGTCCCAGTTTACGAGAGCTCTGATTAAACTCACCCATCTCTTTTTATCTGTTGACAGGGTAATTACATCTTGGATGTTTTGCACAGTATAGCTGAACCAGTGCTCAGGTCATGGGTTGAGCAGTCAACGTATGTTATAATGTACACCAAGAGATGACACCAGGAAACGTCACCCAGTCTAGGTGCAGTTGACCCCCTGCAGTGAAGCAGCTACCCTACCCGCTGAACGTCTTCTGAGCCACCAGCTCCATCATGCTTTCATGTCGTTCCCAGTTACTGGGAGTGAGAACAGAGTCAAGGGGGAACACATTTCCTGGGAGATGGGAAGAATAATGAGGCATGAAAGATCCACACAGAATCGTTACACCAGATCAATGGGGGCTACCAACATGGCATGGCTTAGCCCTGAGAAGACGAGGGGGAAGTGGGGGAAGACGAGGGGGGGTGTTCAAAGAATGAAAGCAGAGGGGAGTGTGTGTTGGATGGGGAGGGTGGGAGAGGAGGGACGTAAAAGGAGAAACAGCCAGCCTGCATCCCCTAACCTGCTGACTCACTGGAATCAGGCAGAGCTGCAGCTGAGGCTGGCCAACGCTCCCTGGTTCCCCTTCAGAAGGACAAAGTGAAACTTCCCACATCACACAGGACTCTCCGACATAGCGCTGGAAGCGCAATGGAGAATAAACCGTTTAAGAGATGAAATCCCTACGCTTTTTGACGAAGAACATCTCGGCTCCAGAAGAATGCACCAAAAGGCAATGTGGCTAGATGGAACGTAAATACAACCCTGAGCACACAGACATGAGAAGTCCTGAAGAGTGGGAAGGACCACACCGGGGTGAGGAGAGGTCATGGAGCAGAGCCAGGCTGCACGCAGGCCCTGGGTCAGTGGTGGCGACGTCAGCCACAGACACACCCTCACAGATACAGTAGACTAATGTGTGTTAATGGTGTTCATACCAACCTTTCAAAATGTTTACAAACACTAAAAGGTCCTGTTCCATGGGGAAACATAAGGGATAAGCCCCAACCACAATACATCTAATGAGTCTGTATGTGGCCCCATAGCAAGTTTTTTGAGAAGGGTGGGCACAATGCAATATCTCTCTGGTCTTTCTGTAGTTGTTTTATTGTTCTCCAGGGCTGTTTTCTATCAAGACAGATACGTGATTACATTTCTTGCCTTCTCCATCATATTCCCAATCACTAAACCTTTCCTGCTCCTCGACACCTAATCCAGATCAAACTCCCACATCTAGAATGAGACCCATATTCCAAACAATAAGACTTCAGAATGACACGAGGCACATAATGCGCATTGAACAACCATATCAGAACCCCCATCCAGTATAGTGGAGCTTACCTTGCCAAGTTCAGAGAGAAGTGTAAAGTCCACACCTGAGTGTGTGAGGGACGCAAGGCTGACAGACAGTGCCTGACTCTGGCCTGGGTTTTAGGAAAGGGCACTGCAGTGCTGTCGGAGACGTGAGCAGATTCCCCCTGCTACAACAACACCGAGAGCCAGGGAACATTCCAGAAGGGCCAGCAGCTATGACAGCCTGGCAGAGGCACTGACTGAAGCACAGCCTCTATTTTCAACACAGTCTGCACTAGCCTCTGTACTGTTCATGAACCAGATTTCTTGTGTGCAGTTACAGTGGTACTGGCATTGTGCATTGTCATTGTAGGCTAAATGACATCTGTTGGGGTGACCTTTGGGCATCTGATTTTTGAGGATGAGTAATAAAGAGTTTATCTTCCGTGTTCAGGATATGATTGTCTCCAATAACACAGAGGAAAAGGTGGTGGGGGGGGGAGACAGGCATGAAAAAGACAGAGAGATGGGAGAGAGAGAGCGAGAGAGAGCGAGAGAGAGAGAGAGAGAGAGAGAGAGAGAGAGAGAGAGAGAGAGAGAGAGAGAGAGAGAGAGAGAGATGGACTGCTTCATCCTCACTGGATGCCTCCTATTTACTCATTTGAATTGCAAATGAGGGTAATCTGCATGCTGTGCTATGAAATCCCAGCAGCAACCCTCAAGCCTCCTAACCCCCACACAGACACACACCCACACATGGACACACAAACAGCAACAGTATATGATGCAACAATCTGTATATATCATGACTCCTGTGTGAGACACTGATGTTTTCTCTGCATTTCAAAGGCAGGAAGAGCAGAATGACACTTGGATACAACAAGAGAAGACCGGGGCAAGCACAAGGACAGGCATGCTGTCCTTCCAGCAGGAGAGCATCAGGTTATGCTCACAGTGAGCCTGGCACAGCTGCCATGAGGGTGTGTCCACCACTAACCCCACTACGCTGTCTTGACAGCTCTACCAAGTAAGGCTGCCAGTCTGTGTTTTGCAGGAAAAGCTCTATAGGGTGAGAATCCCAGCCAGCCAAATCCAAGTTCAAAACCCTAAATAAGAAGACGGGTGAAGTGAAGCTAAACATCTATACACATAACAAATATGCAAGTCAAGCTGCTTTAAAAGGCTGGACAAATATACTTTTTTTGTCTTAGCAGATGGTCATTTTATACCATTTAAACTCTATGTTAATTTTCATGGGCATTTTGTTCATTGCTAAATCACAGTGTGGTAGAAGACATCTAATTACACATGATACTCCTGTATCAGAGGTTATGTTGCATCATTAACCATGTCATAACAACCCACATGGCTTGGGCAAGATTAAACCATGTGAACACTATCAAGTTACCAAAACACAAGACTAGACTCTTTCAAGAGACAAGAGTCTAGCTAATTATCATTGTTCTGTCTTACTGAAATTTCAAACAATCTTGGCGACAAATGCGGATCTAAAAGGACACTTCGAAATAAGTATCCTGGAATACAAGCATTGAATGGCTCTGTTGTTCACCAGGATGTATGACCACTGTTAGCAACCGTAACCATGGAGAGTTCCCATGAAGAGGTCACCACTGAACAGCATGAAGAGAGACTGAGCCAGAGGAAAATGCATTCATGACATCACTCAGGATGTAATATGTATTCCAAAGAGATGCCCACCTGAACCATAATTAAACCGTAAACCACAAATATTTATATAGATAGATGAATTTACATATATGTGTCAAAGAACCACAGGCTTCTTTGCTAAACAGTCCAGAGGTGAGACCACCTCCATACATGGCAATGCCACAGCATGGAGCAGACAAGCAGAGAACACACACACACACTGCACCTCTGGATGTTCATTCCACTCCTACCAGACACTCTTTAGTGTGTTTAGGCTACCTTTTGGATGAAGGCAGCTCCATCCAGGGATAGGTATCAGCAAATGCAAAAGTACACAATGACTGTTTTTCAGCACACCAAACCACTTCTGGAATGTCTGAATGAGAATGCCCTCCATTTGTGCATTAGAGTATAGGTTCAGTCTCGGTGTGCAAGTATGAGAATGTGTGTGTGTGTGTATGTGTGTGTGTGTGTGTGTGTGTGTGTGTGAGAGAGAGAGAGAGAGAGAGAGAGAGAGAGAGAGAGAGAGAGAGAGAGAGAGAGAGAGAGAGAGAGAGAGAGAGAGAGAGAGAGAGAGAGAGAGAGAGAGAGAGAGAGAGAGAGAGAGAGAGAGAGAGAGAGAGAGAGAGAGAGAGAGAGAGAGAGAGAGAGAGAGAGAGTTTATTTGTGTATTATGAAAACTGGGTGTGTCAGAGGCGAATCAGGCTTTGACAACTGCACAATTGAACAAAAACAAATTGATCTATAGCTGTCATGAGAGATGGTCTGAAACACTTGTTAAACAACAGAAGACTGTGAAACTGCAGTTTACAGGAAAATAATAGTTTGTGACATTCTGTGTCGAAGTGTAAGGGGTAGGGGGGATGAATATAGGCTATATTGATAAGGAACTACTTACTAGACATGACAACTTTTGCCATAGAAACTCCATACACCTACTGACTAATTGTACTTTGCACTATACATTATACTTTGCATTAAGAGTTGCTTAAGGTATAGGTCTAGTCAATAAATGTGTGTTTCTACATCAGCTATCAGCTTTCATAACACTCAGTGGGACGGTTTATCTGAACTGTGTGGGCCTTGGTGTGTCGACATTTACAGTAGCATAGGCTTTGTTATTGTGAGGGACATTCAGCCACCACTACAAGTTGTGCACCAGGGTTCTTTTAGGTGTCATTGCAATTTGATGTTTTCTCCTCACATTTCTTTTCTCTCTCTCTCTCTCTCTCTCTCTCTCTCTCTCTCTCTCTCTGTCTCTGTCTCTCTCATTCATTGTGCTAAATCATGCCGCAAATGCATAGGCTGCAGTAAACAAATGCGGGTTCATGTGACAGTGTCCGACTAGCAGTGCTTAAATCAGGTTCGGTCATGTCGACAGGCATCTTATTAACGGGGAGTGTTGGCATGTTGATCACTGAGAGAAAAACACCTACATTCTTCCTTTGTCACCTATAATATGTGGAGGAAATTGTAAACTCGATAGACAGGAAATCACCATACATATACACTCACATATTCGTTTAAAGACAATCATTATACTGTCACAGCCAATAGCACCAATACAATAAAATCGTAATCAATTTACCGTCTGGCGAAGGTTCCTTCCCTACCTTTCTGTCAAACACTCATCCAGGAGAGGATGGCGTTGCGCGCTACGAACTAATCAATCCAATACTGCACGAGCCCAGTCTTTTCGTCTTGATCTGAAGGATCCGTGTAAGTGCGTTGCTGCGAGCTTCAGATGACTAGCCTACACCGGGGAGGGCGATGAGGAGAGAGTAAAAGAGGGAGGGACATAGACGAAGAAGTCAAAGCATCCCGTGGATTTTGTTCAGCGCTTCCTAACAAGCCAGCCTATTTACTGACGCAAATGCGTTTCACCATTGGTATAGGTTACTGCTTGCTTTGAGCCTACAAGTATATTAGAAGTTAGCTTCTCAAAAAATAGAGGGTGATGTAATTTAGCATACAACATGACTAATCATGCATGTAGCCTATGTTATCACCACTTAAGAAAAGATAAGGCCGGTCTCTAAATATTTGTAAAGACTTCATACATGTCAATTGAGTATGCTTATTAGGTCAATTCTGAAATGGTTTGTGTCATGTATGATTACATCAAGTAAAGTTAAGTGAATATTTTTTAATCGATTGTAAATTTGAACTGACATTGCAGCCTAGTGTGAGAAAAGGTTGTACACGATTTCCAGTGTTATGTGTGTTTGCCAGAGATAAAGTAATGATTTACTACTATAGTTTTTAGAACCACAGTTTTTTTCGCTAATAAGGCTGCTTCACAAAGTGTGTTTACCTTCAGGCAATTCCTCTGTGGAAAAATACTGAATCCAGTCTACTGTTGTCAGTTTCTTTTAGTGTTGCAGTCAGGAATAACCTGTGACTTTATTTTCTGGGACAACTAATCAAATTCAAACCCTAAAGGATTTCTAACATTATCTTCTGGTTTTGTTCTTATTCTATATTTTCTTGATCTTTTCAAATCAAGTTCTGTCTGAAACTCACTATATACTCATTTTATACTTTTATGCCAACATTTGTCTGCTTTGAAGTGCCTCTTAATTCTCAATAGAGCATTTTGTTTTGGTACGGCAGACTGTTATAGCAAATCAACCATAACTTCAAAGTTATCTTCATAAATAATGAGACATGTACATACACAGAGATACTAAGTATATTTTCCTTGGTAGGACTGTATTTTGTACCAAGTACTTTAATAGTAGATTGTAATATGAGTGTGTATCTCTCCCTATGCACTTTAAATGCAAATAACGGGGTTTATTCCGATATTGACATGGAACACAGCCAATGATCAGACATTGGCTGAATGACAATACAACACTTTTGTATTGTCATTCATAATTGCCGCAAGATGCTGACATGTCTTTGACCACCAGCCCACTCCTTCAGATGATGTAGTCAGCTCTCTGTAGGTCACCAACATAACTCTCTTTCCCTGTACTCCTGGTCAAGTCCAGAGCAGCAGCCCTGGTCAGGCTGGAGCACAGACTTCCAGTCATCAGTTTCACACTCAAATGACCTCCTGCCTGGAAGCAGCAGGGCTCATGCTGCCTGAAGGAAAGGACCTGTTTGGCAGGCAGGTGGGCGCACTGCGGTGCACAGAAGTGCTGAAACAACGTAAATTCAAATTAGACACTGTCTTCTGTGTTATTACACCAACCTTTTAAGTAGTGAGTTCTAAATATTACCGACGCTTCTACCAGAGTGAGTTATTTTTCCAAAACGGAAGCTAGCTAGTTTTAGTTAGCTTCCGTTACCTAGCAACCTAGCATAATACTCGTAGCAATGCTATTACCTGCTAGTGTTACTTGTTAGCCTCCTAATTGTAAATTTTGAAGCCATACTATAGCGTTTGTCATATAGTTTTTGTCTCTCGGAAAATAGTCGGTTGGAATGTTCAGAATCACACGTGTGACGGTACTCTGTGGGGCCCGCTTTCGAACGATCACATATGTGTGACGCTACTCCTTAACGGGTTAATGCATCTCCTTGAGACTGTGTGCCAATACTCTGTCAACTGATGCCTTGCTAAATGAGACTAGGTAATCCATGAGAGATCCTTCAGAAGATTATTTTAATATTCTGGTAGGATTTGGAAGCAGTAGTTGGTTCCACATTTCCACAAAGTTTCTCTTCGTGCTGAAACAAAAATATTTTACTAAATATATAAATTGGATTTTGACGGGGTTAATAACTCAGTATCACTGAATAGCTTGTTTGCTTTTGGAAGCAAAAATGTACTTGCCAACAGATTTTTATTACAATTAATACATTCACCATTTCACATTTCAGTTCTTAGACCTCTTTCAAACTTTAAAAGTGATGAGTAATGGCCCACTCTCAAATATCTTCCATCACATCCCTGAGGATATTTACATTTAGTCATTTAGCAGATGCTCTTATCCAGAGCGACTTACAGTAAGTACAGGGACATTCCCCCCGAGGCAAGTAGGGTGAAGTGCCTTGCCCATGGACACAACGTCATTTCGCACGGCCGGGAATCAAACTGGCAACCTTCAGATTGCTAGCCCGATTCCCTAACCGCTCAGCCACCTGATATTGCTTTTGAGGAACAGGCGGCTAATAATAATAATAAGGAACATCACAATGAGTTGATTTTCAAGTAATCATGATACTTCAGATGAAATTAAACGGGAGAGTGTAGTACTCCACACTGTACTGCACACTGCTTGATACAGCAGAAACCTACTGTGTGACCTTTAGTAAATATCCAAACTGTAAAACCAGTGTAAGACGTAAGCTACTCTGCTTATGTAAAGTATATCCCACCCACAAGTAATTTTGTCACTCACTGACAGTGCCAAGTGTAAAATGTCATGCATGGGTATGCCAAATCATATGCACTGTTTTGAAAAGACTCAAAAGAAACCTCTAGCATACTGTCTCCTCAATGTCTGAACCCCTGGTTCAAATCTCCCCTCCCAAAACACACTCTGCTCTACTCCCTCAGGCAGGACTAGATCATTTTCTTCCTTCATTTGTTCCACCTCCACATTACGTTCTCACCAGACAAGCAGGAACTCTGAAGATGAAACAAAAAACATGACTCTCTCAGTCTGTTTCATGATGACTGTGACAGCTCTCCGGCATAATGAGTCTTTTGGATGCTTTCTAGTGAGAAGCGTATTTACCAAGGCATGGTCCTTAGTCTACGCTCCCAGGTGGCCACACTCTGTCATGCTATACCACACCCTGTGTGTCCGGCCTGGTCGCTGGTTGCACATGACGGAGCTGCTCTCTCACAGCTGCACAGGAAATCAGCAATGGCATTCTGCTGAACCTTGTGCCCTGCCATGTAGCAGCCCACATCTGGACCATGACAACAACAACACACACACTGGGTCATTAAGTTCTGCTCTAAACTGACAGCTGCAGGCCCTGTTCTATAGTTTAAATATTGTAGCATTCATTTGGGACATTTATAATCCATGTTCCTGTTCAGGGAGTTGAACATGGTCTTTTTTATTTAACTACATAATCAAATTTGCCTAAATTATCCAAGCAATTTTTCCTATAGTTTCCCTTTGAGAAGCCTGCATTTCCCAGTAGATATTGTCTGTATAACTGCGATATGTACAGGTTTCAGTTACACTGGGTGTCACCAATCACATATACGTACATTCAACTTCTTGTCTGACAGAGCTCTGAGCAGGTATTCTTTATTTAACTTATTTTAGAAGGTAATACACAGCGTCCTTTTTTCCTTCATTCATGCGAATGGTCAACCGTTGTGAGGAGAGCACAGTCCAGTTTTCCATATCAACTCAAAATGAAGAAAGTAGGCTGTGCTGTGCTGGGCATGAAACACACAATACTTGAAGGATATCACGACTAGAGAATCTGATCCTTTTTTATTGAAACAGAATAGACAGTTCTTTGATGTTTTCGTATACAGTACAGCTTTGTAGATCTATAGTAGAAGGGCTTCAAGGTGCCCAGGAAGCAGTTCTTCCTCTGCTGACAATCACAAATTTTTATATATTCGTTTGAACAAGAAAATTTGCCAAATACTTTTTACATATACATGTTGAAATACTTTTAAATGTACTGATTACAGTTAAAAAATATAGATACGTGCATTAACAGACATACATGCCATACCCAATTAAGCTTTAAGGTTGCAAGGATAGCAATATGATAAATTAGCCTTGATGTAGCTGAACTGTAGTAGCGGGTGTAGCAGTGGGGCAGTAGTAGATGCAGTGAAGGCATGGAGCAGGTTGGTGGAGCTGTGCCCAGTCCTCCAGCTGCATGGAGCTGGGGCACAGACAGGCCTTCTCTCAGGGCACATTGCCCCTTTTATGCCTCATACACTGGAGCATTGATGCCCATCCCCACTCCTCAGACCCAGCCTAGGTCTACAGGCCGCAAAAGCGCCTTGATATAGGGACACCTCACAAAACACGTTTGCATGAATGACATGAACCTCAAGTTATTACGTGTATCTGCAGAGGGACATATCTCAGCACAATGTGAACAGATATTGTCAGAAAATAAATTCAGCTCACATCTCAAAGTTTTCTGAAGTCCACAAACACTTGGCAACTTACGAGAGGAAGTTCCCTGCTTTGCTCTGGTCCCAGGCCTGTTGGGTTTGGACACTCTCCATCAACAGGCCATGCTCCCAACTGTGACAAAACTTACAATGGATTGACTGTGTTGTTGTGTGATGGAGAGATATTATGAGCAATATTATGATAGGCATAAAGAGTGAAAGTGAAGTGCGGCCACTTCCAGATCTTCCACCAGTCCACTACTGCCTGTTTGACATTCTCTGCAGCTCTCCTGTGGCTGATGCTCTGCCCGGCTCACACGCTCAGAGTGATGAAGGCAGGCAAGGCTGACGTTCTCCTCAGAGCCATGCAGAATACTGCTTTTTTTTTCTTCTCTGCCATACCTTGCAAAGTCAACATCATCTTCTCAGGAAAGTTGTGCACCAGTTGTCTATGTCTATGTCTCCATGTATAGCTTTGGGCTACTCTACAGAATACAGATGAATTCATTTTCCCTGCAGTTTGACCACAGGGTGTTTGTGCCATCTGTGCCACCCCATTACAGAACTGCCAAACCATTAAAAAATGTCCGGTTTCCAAGGAGGCAGGTGCCCTTTGTTTTCGTCAGGAGTCTTCGTGATTACTTATTTAGATAGAGACAGAGACAATCACTATGACCATTGTGTATTATTGTATCGGTAAAACAATTTTGTTTGTTTAACCTTTCACATGCAGGCCCATCCAAATATATGTGTGCTAATCGAAAATAATGAATGGATCCAATGACAAAGGGACAGTGAAAAACAGCTGTTATAGAATTCAATTTTCACTATCAAGCATATGGTATACACATTGGCATGTGCCAAGGCTGTCCATTGCCCTACCAACCCTAACTGCATGTTATTTAAACTATATAACAAATATTCAACAACTCTAAATGGTAAACAACAACAGTAAACAGTCCTATTTTGAACAGAGCTAATAATATGTTATACAATCTAATATTAAGTCCAAACTCACAAATAATGTTTTGTTTGCAAATAATACTTCCTGTGTCCCATTTCTAAAGATCAGCTGTTATGATTATTGATAGAAGACCAAGGGACTGTATCTAGTAATCTAATGTGGGACTAATGGAACAGACCCTACATGGAACTAACCCTACCTAACCTAACCCTAACCCAATGTACAACAAAACACATACTACAATACTGTCATCTACAGGACATCCCGAGAACTACAGTATTTTTATTTTATTGAGAAAAATCATTTGTGCATACATTTTCTACACACCATAGTCAGTCAACTCTATGACAGACAATTATCAAGTCTGACAGACATTAATGGACTTAGTCAGCCTCTATTGGCACTAAATATAATCAGTGATTATTGGCACGAAATATACATTCATTGAGTTCTGCCTTTTTTCTGGAATGCAAAACAAATGTGGACACACTCAAGCTCCTGAATCTGATTGTAAATTGGTTGGCCCCTATTGTCTGGTTGGTCCCCATCTATTAGCTCTTCCTCGTTCAGCAGACTAAATTAAAGGTCATGTGTCTTACTTCTTACTTCCTACTAGTTTTAGTCCGCCCTGCAGCTAGCCAGCAGGCTGTACCCGAAAGAGAGAACAGATTTGCTTCTGTCTGATTTCTGCTTAAGGTAAGTACTTTTAATATAATACTCTTTTTCAACCAATATACAATATGAGTTGTGTATTGTACACAATTTGAATATGAAATACAAAATAGGCAGTAAACCCATTGTAGCACATTTGTGAACATGGTAAAGGGTTTATTTGGAATATACTATCTAATGCTGAGTAAAAGATTTTCAAGCGGTTTATCCATCAACCTAATAGTAGTGCAGATAGTTGGGTCACAATCTTATGTCACAAGGTGAACAGTAATACTAGCTACGCTGCAAAGGCTGCAACTTGAGTAGGCAGACAATTATTTGTTTTAGTATTCTTTGTGACAACACAAAAAAATAAAATATGTGCAATTGGCACAAACAAACAACTTTCCATAAGGATATCCAACTCAGACATTCAAAGTCACAAGTCCATCTTCCGCCTTGCTCTTTTCACTTCAGTCCTGGCATAATTCAATAAAAATGTAGCTCAGTGGTTAATTCATCACGAGTCTTGTGGCTTTATCTTCCGCTCTGACAGACACACAGCTCTTTCAAGGGCCTAAAGTGAATCAAGTTAGGATGGTATCATATGGCCTTCTGTCCCACATCCCCCAGGGCCACCACACAGACTGAGACTGCTGTTTGTGAATGGGTTTACCTCCCATCAACAGAATAAAGTAACCTTTGATTCATGTTGATTATCAAGATGCAAAACAGTTGTTGACCTGAAAAACTTTACTTAATATAATCAAGAAATGTTCAGTTTATAGGTATATTTTATGCCACATTCAAAGTCTATATATATATTTTATATATATATATTGTGCAAGATGAATGTTTCTGTTCTCTGTTTAACAGAAAAGGAAGTGCTAGTCCACACCAGAATTTCCTTTTAGGATTATTCTTGTAGCAAATGGTGTGGCAAAAGTAATTGTTCAGTTGTAAGGAACAAGGCAACAAGGGAAGCTGCTAGTCAAAATGACCCCCTGTTTATTTACTTTTATATTGAACACACTCAAATTCAAGTCAATGCTATCTCAGTGATCAGTCAAACAGATAGGCATGCAATATTGTTCAGTTCAATTGATTATTTAAACAATTAACTGTTACCGGAGAAACAATGTAATAATACATGCTGATTAAGTTCTGGACCACCGACTATTAGCTCTGAAAAAAATTGGCCCGTGGCCAAACCTAGTTGACCAACCCTGTACTGAATTGTGACGATTAGGTTGTTTGACTATGGTTGTGTGATCCTTAGCAGTTGTTTTTCAGACTTGAGCTTGATCTTCAGAAATGCTTGGGAAAATGTTGACACGACCGCACTACTTGATCAATAAAAGAGCTTCGCTACTGAAAAGCTATTTGATTCAGAAAACAGCGACTCTACCACCACGCTAGGAATTTGTAGTTCAACTGGTAACGGCGCTACTTGTAGCGACGCCACAGTTACTGCTCAACACTGTTGATCTGAGACAATCTTTGTAGATCCTCTTCGTTTACTCTTTGTTATTCTTAAGGAACTGGAGTTTAAAAAAGCCGAGTGACACACCTTATATTTGTAGGTTACTCATCTCTCCATGAGGACAGTAAGTTTATTTTGATTTATGTTATTATTTGCCTAACTTAACAAAGAGTACAATATTGATGTTGTCTGTCTACAGTTGACTGCAGTTAAGATGTCCGCATGGCTGACTCTTTTGGCTCTCCTCCCCTTGACACTTGCCATCAACCCTGGAGTCAAGGTGAAACTCACTGAGAAAGGCCTTGAATATGGTAGGTTTCATAAGTATTAAGGTAAGTCATTCAGTTTTGACTGTTTCTTACCCTCCATTTTCCTCTTCCCAGGCAGAGAGATTGGCATGGCATCTCTACAGAAAAAACTCAAGACTATCAGGGTCCCAGACCTCTCAGGGTCAGAGAGAGTGGCTCCCATTGGCAGGGTCAAGTACAGTTTGACGGGGTAAGAAAAACAGTCTGATGCTCTAATATGCATTCATTTTTATAGTAGTGTGGAAAGTACAAAGATTTGTTTCCTATTGCATGCTACAGAATGCAGATCGTGAATCTGGGATTACCAAAGTCTGTGCTGGGATTAGTGCCAGGAACAGGTGTCAGCCTGTCCATAGGAAATGCCTTCCTCAACCTTCATGGTAACTGGAGGGTTCGATATCTCAAGTTCATGTAAGTGTGTGTGTAGGGGGGAAAATTATACATCAAGTGTTAGGGGGGGGGGGGTACATACATTGTTGCAGATGGTTCTTATCCCAAGTTTTCTTACAACACAGAAAAGACAGTGGCTCTTTTGACCTGGGAATTAATGGATTGACCATTACTACAAGCATTGCCATCAAGAGCGATGAGACAGGTCGGCCTGCAGTTAGCAGTGTCAACTGTGTGACAGACCTGGGCAGCGCCACAATCAAATTTCATGGCGGAGCCAGGTAAAACCACTTCAAATGTTGTCTTGGCTTGTCTACTTGAAAGTAAAACCACTCTTAAATTACTGTAATGTGTTTCAGTTGATTGTTTCTCTACTTATGTAAATGCTGTGGTTCCTGTTTTCTAGCTGGCTATACAACCTCTTCAGTTCCTACATTGACAAGGCCCTGCGCAACACAATACAGAAACAGGTGAAGTGTGTTTTCATGGACAGCCGTAGGATTTGTAGTTACCTCTGGTCAAGGCCGGACTTACCATTGGGCTTGACTGAGCTCCAGCCCATGGGCCCTGCACAGTATGGGTCCCTGCCCATAAAAGTTTTTTTTAATAATTCAGATTAATTAAAAATGTTAAATAGACTTCAGCAATTAACATAAATTATGTTATTTTGTTTAGTTGTTTGTTCAGAATTGTGATCTGTATTTTATTCTCAATTTATCCAGAGTCGTGTAGCTCTAATACATAGCTTGTGTATATATCATTTTGCTCTATTTAAAGTCATGTATAGAAGGTAGGGCCTGAAAATGGCCCAAGCCCAGGGGCCCCCACAGCCCTAAGTCCTGCCATGCCTCTGGTGCCTTGTTACTACCTCCCCATTGTTGTGATATTTTCATTCCAGATCTGCCCCCTGGTGGCTGATGCTATTACTGACATGAACCCCCACCTGAAAACTCTCAATGGTAAAATATTGTTCAAGTCCCCAACAACTGTAAATAATTATTAAGATGATAGCTGTACTACTATGGATGTCCTGGTTGCATTTATAATGTGGATTTTGTCTTATTTAACAGTTCTAGCCAAAGTGGACAAGTATGCTGAGATTGAATATTCCATGGTGGAATCACCAGCTATTTCAAAATCCTGCATTGATTTCGGCTTAAAGGTGAGAAATATTCTGTCTATACATTTTTCGTTCATGAATTTCAGATGCCATTTGGTTTAGATGGAAAGAAATACAGACTGTGAATTGAATTTCACAGTATTAAAGTATACTACATATAGTATTTTGCAAGATATCAGTTTATTTTTCTGACGTGTTTGAATATCTATTCCTTCTCCCATCTTTTTCTTTATCTCCCTCTCTCTTTGTCACATACTCCTTTTTACATTACATTTACATTTACCTTCTTCCTCTGAAGGGGGAGTTTTACAACATTGGAGCCCACCAGGAGCCTCCTTTCTCTGCTACACCATTCTCCCTGCCTCCTCAGATCAACAACATGCTGTACATTGGGATTTCTTCCTTCACTACCAACTCTGCTGGCTTTGTGTACAACAAAGCCGGAGCTCTCAGTCTGTATGTCACGGATGACATGGTGAGTTTCATTCTCATCGTTCTAATCATTTAATGTTTAAGGGCACTCATTCAGTGAAAGGTGACTATACTTTTCCTCTGCTAGATCCCCCCCAGCTCTCCCATCCGACTGAATACGAGGACGTTTGGAGCATTCATTCCACAGGTGATCTCCTTCAATTTGATGGCATGAAGTCAAATGTGTCTGACTGAGGTTGCCAGCTTTTTCCTTATAGTAGAAATGTGGCTCTTGGTTTTCAGATTGCAAAGCGTTTTCCTGGTCTGATGATGAAACTGCTGGTTAAAACGGCGAAGGAGCCCATCATCACTTTTGAACCCAACAACGTGACACTGCAGGCCACTGGAACTGTGACGGCCTACGCCATCCAGCCCAACACCACGCTCTCCCCTCTGTTTGTCCTGAACATGGTCAGTTGTGGACAAGGAGGTGGAATGCAGTAACTCAAGCACTGATAGTAATGAACTCATCAGGTTCTTTTGTTTCCACAGGAGGCCAGTGTCAGTGCTCGAGTGTACGTGACAGGCATGAAACTGGCAGGAGCTATAACCCTGAACAAGTGAGTGTTAAGAGTCCATTCAAGTGCTTAAAAGCTTATGGATGCATTCATGCTCACAAACACCCCGGTTTCCCCCATAGTTTTGTATTTGTTTTATACATTTTTTCTTTGTTTCTTGTTTCTCTCTGCTGTGGTGATGGGAGGAGGGCAAGGATGCATTTGTATGATTATGTGTCACAACAAACAAAACAAATGTTTACAAACAAAACAAATGTTTACTTTCCACAGGATTCAGATGACACTGGGAACAAGTTATGTGGGAGACTTCCAGGTAAACAACAATAATTCCACAGCCTGAAGTAATTCTGGATTCATACATTTGAATTTGAAGAGCTATGTCATTTTTCATCAAACAGGTGAAATCTCTGGACAACATCTTCCTGATGGTCTTGAAAGTGGCAGTGATACCCAAGGTTAATGGTGAGTGCGTTCTGTGGGTTCGCAAATCCATAATCTGGTTTGTACTGTAATGTCACAGTTTAGTTTTGAACACGGGATAATCTAGTGTCTGTCTCTCTAGCTCGGTTGGAGAGGGGGTATCCACTTCCATCCTTGGGGAAGATGAACCTTGTGAATACTCAGCTGCAGGTCCTTAAGGTACAGTGATATACTGTGTGTGTGTGTGTTGGTATTTTGAGTTTATGGCCCATTTACTGTGTAAAACATATCTGTGGCACATTTTAAATAATTGTATTTTTCTCTCTCCAGGACTATATGCTGATTGGGACAGATGTTCTGTTCACAGGATAAAGGGTATTTTAATAAATTACAGGCTCTCATTGCCACAACTTCATCTTGAAAAACCAAAACATAATCAGTATGTTCATATGTATGCCTCTTTGAACACAATAAATGTTTTCTATCAATATTTATTTTGATAATTTAGCTATCATTTTCAGTTCAGTAGGTGACCATGGTACAGTTCATCATATAGCACATTTTGACAGTCAATTATGTGCACACTAAAACATTGGTTAGAGCTAGAGCATGTCTGCTTCAAGCTGCAGCCATTTGTCCATCATGACAGGGGTCAGACAAACATCTTTCAGTCTCACTCAAGGAGGAATCATTTAGAGCGTGGCCTCGCAAACTCTGGGAGTTGGCTGATATAATCTGTATAAAAAAATAAAACAGAACAACACCCTATTACTATTATGACATTTATATTTCGAAATCCTTTACAAAAAGGGAAGTGTTGCCTTGATGTGAAACTTGGGAAATCATACCTTGACCAGGACATAGTCCCCAGGGGTTATGGGAGCAGTGGAAGTGCTGGCTGGTTGATGGCCACATCCTCCCTGGGGAAGATCACCTTCACCCTTTTTCTGCAATATGGACCAAGCAATTTATGTGTCGTTAACATTCATCTGACAGCCATATGTTTAAAAACTAGTGGTGGGCCGTTATCGGCGTTAACGCGCGTTAACGCGCTGCGACTCTTATCGGCGATTTAAAAAAAAATATCGCCGTTAATCTATTCTCAAAATTGGGTTGGGAGCTGGGTCTATACTAAGCAAGCTATGATGACTTTAACCTTGATATTTTAGCGCGGATGTATACCTAGCCGAATTGCACTGTAGGGGGCGAGAACGAGTCTTCGAACCTGTGTGTATGCCTTGGTAATGAAATTATCACATCAAACGTGACGTGCTAACATGGATGCAGCTATGAAGCCGCCTGGTTTGCTTCAGGGAAAATGTATTTTTAAGAAGCTTCCCAATGGAAACCTCGACAAGACTAAGGTTGTTTGCACCTTGTACTATGCGGAATTAGTTTACTGTAGGAGTTCTTCCAGTCTCAAATACCACCGAAACGCAAAGCATCCCTTAGCTAATGCGGAAGATGCCGGGCCAAGCACTGATGTAGCGCAGGGGAAGAGTCGTCGTCAAACTACGATGTTTGAGTGCAACCGAGGCAAGCCCATCAGCACAGCTCTATCAGCCAAGCTAACTAATCTAATAAACAGTTAATCACAAGTACATCTTATTGAACATAATTTATTTTCATCACCAATTATCATAGTAGAACAGCTTTCTCAAGCAGTTTGTGATGCATTTTGGAAACAGGAGATGATCTCCTGGTCTAATGCGCCACCTGGCTTGAGAAACCCGTTCTCAAAGATTTATCTCATTATTTGGGTAGCACACATATTCTGAATGCCTTCGGCGGAATTCAAATGAGCCATTTTAATCTAGATTAATCTAGATTAACGCCAAGATTACAGTGATATTAATCTAGATTTAAAAAAAATCTATGCCCACCACTATTAAAAACACTGTAATACAGTGTAAAGCAAAACAATTATATATTATACATGGTAAGGGTCAAGATTGTGGTGTGATTGGTTGTTCTTGGGTATAAAAGGAATTGTGAAGCATTTTTCTGTGGATTCTTGATCTCCTGAGACCTTCTCCTCAACTCTGGCTTGTTCTACTCATTCTCCTTCCTCACCTCTTGGTTTCTCTCTCTGGTTTACAATAATCATCGTCGAGTAGGTAAGAGTTAACCTTCATTTTGTAACATGTTTGCCTTGTAATTGATTTAATTAATTTGCAATTAGGGTTGCAAAATTCAGGGAATATTCAAAGTTGGAAACTTTCCACAGGAATTAACGGGAATATACGGGAATAAACTGGAAATGTTGGGGTAATTTAACCGTATTTACCTTGGAATAAGCAGACATGCATGCAAACATTTATAATACAACTTTTGTGTGGACATACATACATCCTACTCTCACTGCTGTAAAAAGTTAGTCTACTGTATACAAACTTGGTATTAAAATGAACATGGCTTCAGTTTACCAAGTAATCAATATGCTAGGTAATGACAGTGTTGGGAAAGTTCACTTTGTACATGAACAAGTTCAGTTCATAATTCAAAATTTTTAACTAAATTCACAGCTCAAAAAATGCTATATGTTGCGACCTATAATTTAAATCTCTATCTGTCTGCAATACCGCTCTTGGCCTCTACGCAATTTGGCGCTCTCACACTTGCCAGGCATAGGGCTGAATATGTCTATGGCTGAAACGTTCAGACTCAACACTAATTTACCGGAAACTTTCCGCCCCTTTGCAACCTTATTTGCAATGTTATCACATGTTTATTTTATTTAACCTTACTTTGACCATGCTCTGATTTAACCCATAGTCAAGTAAAGTATTGGCATTAATACACTGTTCAGTTTTCCATCTTCTTTCAAACCAGGGGAATTCGTTTTAGTTGTATGGCCAATATTAACCCCCTACAAATCTTGAAATTCATTTGCTGGAACACCAGTTACAGGAGGGTACATGGTCACCGGTGAATCATGTAAATTGTAGGACTCGCCGATATGAATCATTGTTGGATTTCTATTTGTAGGCAATGAAGAAGACCAAATACATTCAATGATTTGTCTTTATTTCAGTGCCAAAAAGCATTTGGTCGGTTCTGGGTGCACGTCCACAGAGTGTAGGCTAACATTATGGCTGAGAATGTTGCTAAAATAAATTATGGAGTGTGACGGGAAACGGTAGCTAACGTTAACTTGGGTATTTATCAGGGATTTAAAGAACATCGAATCGCAGTTTTATAATCCTCTCCCGGCGTATAACTAAGCGAATTAAATTTTGTTCGATATCGTTCGGCTGAACCAGGAAAGGACACCCCATGTCTGCCAACTGTGTGGGATAGTTAGAAATGCAGAGTTTGTCATGGGAAACCTGCTAGCGAGTAGGTTAGGTCCAGAGTAAGTTACCATGGAGACTGACAAAAAGTTTTCGTTACCTCTCTTTCTAGAACGGAAACCCCAGAGAGGTTGGCTCATTTTAGGATTACCCAACTCAGGGTTTTCACTAACACCGCCTTCCGGAATACCTTGCCAGATAGTCTAAGTAAGGAGGGGCACACATGTCGGTCTCTTTGAGGGTGACGCACATTGGATGAGTAGAAGGGGTGAACTGTCTGAGAGGTTTTGAGCGGACATAATAATGATTGAGCACGCATGTTGTTACAGTTTTTCACAATTGTTAACACGTTTCTCAAAACAATAACGGTTTTCTCAAAACTGCACACACAAAACTGAAAACCTCACACACAAAATGCTAAACCTGACACCCCCTTTGCAAGATGACTCTTTGCCATCAAATCTCTTACCTGTTCACAAAATGGAACTCGTGTTCTCATTTGGTACACACAGCCATATTTTCAAATGACACACACATACCATTCATAACAGTAGCCCACACACACACAACTAAGCATTTGCTGCACACTACCAATTATTCACAGCACACTGTAGTGCAAAATTGAAAACACAATTATAGAAATGGAACACACCATATGAATGACAATGACTCTGGAGAATGAGCCATTTCTCCTTTTGTAAAATGTCTCAGTGTAGGCCTACTTTTTTCATAGTCAAACATAAAACAGCACACATATGTGGTGTAAGTAGTGCCAAATTGTGTCGAGCAATTGATACATGAAGTGAAGGTTGTGCAATTGTGCCAAATTTTTTGCTTTTTGTGTGTTAACAACTGAGTAAAACTGTAAGAGGCCTTGGCCAATGTGTGATGGAAAATCTTGAACATTGGGAAACAATATTATGCAAGGCTGGAGATTTTCTTCATATCAGGCTATATAATGGGTTGTGTCTTGTGTGTAAGTGCTTTGTGTCTTCCTGAACCAGTGCTGCATTACTGAATAAATCATCAAGCCACGTTGACTTTTAAAGATATTCCGTCTCCGACTCTATTTTTTACTAAAATCCTTCTGAAGAAAAAACAGAGTGACACACCTTATACTTGTAGGTTACTCATCTCTCCAGGAGTACAGTAAGTTTATTTAAATTTATGTTATTACTAGCCTAACAACATAACAAAGAGTACAATATTGATTTTGTCTGTCTACAGTTGACTGCAGTTAAGATGTCCGCATGGCTGACTCTTTTGGCTCTCCTCCCCTTGACACTTGCTATCAACCCTGGAGTCAAGGTGGTACTCACTGAGAAAGGCCTTGAATATGGTAGGTTTCATAAGTATTAAGGTAAGTCATTCAGTTTTGACTGTTTCTTACCCTCCGTTTTCCTCTTCCCAGGCAGACAAATTGGCATGGCATCTCTACAGAAAAAACTCAACACTATCACGGTCCCAGACCTCTCAGGGTCACAGAGAGTGTCTCGCATTGGCAGGGTCAAGTACAGTTTGACGGGGTAAGAAAAACAGTCTGATGCTCTAATATGCATTCATTTTTATAGAAGTGTGGAAAGCACATAGATTTGTGTCCTCTTGCATGCTACAGATTACGGATAGTGAGTCTGGGATTACCACAGTCTGGGCTGGGACTAGTGCCAGGAACAGGTGTCAGCCTGTCCATAGGAAATGCCTTCCTCAACCTTCATGGTAACTGGAGGGTTCGATATAAGTTCATGTAAGTGTGTGTGTAGGGGGGAAAATTATACATCAAGAGTTAAGGGGGGGAGGGGGGGGAACATACATTGTTGCAGATGGTTCTTATCCCAAGTTTTCTTACAACACAGAAAAGACAGTGGCTCTTTTGACCTGGGAATTAATGGATTGACCATTACTACAAGCATTGCCATCAAGAGCGATGAGACAGGTCGGCCTGCTGTTAGCAGTGTCAACTGTGTGACAGACCTGGGCAGCGCCAAAGTCAAATTTCATGGCGGAGCCAGGTAAAACCACTTCAGAGTGATGTTATCTTGGGTTGTCTAGTTGAAAGTAAAACCACTCTTAAATTACTGTAATGTGTTTCAGTTGATTGTTTCTCTACTTCTGTAAATGCTGTGGTTTTTTCTAGCTGGCTGTACAACCTCTTCCGTTCCTACATTAACAAGGCCCTGAGCAAAGCAATACAGAAACAGGTGAAGTGTGTTTTCATGGACAGTCTTAGGACGTAGTAACAAGGCTGGTGCCTTGTTACTAAGTCCCAATTGTTGTGATGTTTTCATTCCAGATCTGCCCCCTGGTGGCTGATGCTATTACTGACCTGAACCCTCAGCTGAAAACTCTCAATGGTAAAATATTGTTCAAGCCCTGAACAACTGTAAATAATTATGATAGCTGTACTACTATGGATGTCCTGGTTGCATTTATAATGTGGATTTTGTCTTATCTTACAGTTCTAGCCAAAGTGGACAAGGATGCTGAGATTGAATATTCCATGGTGGAATCACCAGCTATTTCAAAATCCTGCATTGATTTCGGCTTAAAGGTGAGAAATATTCTGTCTATACATTTTTCATTCATGAATTTCAGATGCCATTTGGTTTAGATGGAAAGAAATACAGACAGCTTATAAGATACATATATTATTTTGCAAGATTACACCAAATCGGCAAATCAGTTTGTCTGACGTGTTTGAATATCTATTCTTTCTCTCATCTTTTTCTTTATCTACCTCTCTCTTTGTCACATACTCCTTCTTCCTCTGAAGGGGGAGTTTTACAACATTGGAGCCCACCAGGAGCCTCCTTTCTCTGCTACACCATTCTCCCTGCCTCCTCAGATCAACAACATGCTGTACATTGGGATTTCTTCCTTCACTCCCAACTCTGCTGGCTTTGTGTACAACAAAGCCGGAGCTCTCAGTCTGTATGTCACGGATGACATGGTGAGCTTCATTCTCATCGTTCTAATCATTTAATGTTTAAGGGCACTCATTCAGTGAAAGGTGACTATACTTTTCTTCTGCTAGATCCCCCCCATCTCTCCCATCCGACTGAATACGAGGACGTTTGGAGTGTTCATTCCACAGGTGATCTCCTTCAATTTGATGGCATGAAGTCAAATGTGTCTGACTGAGGTTGCCAGCTTTTTCCTTATAGTAGAAATGTGGCTCTTTGTTTCCAGATTGCAAAGCGTTTTCCTGGTCTGATGATGAAACTGCTGGTTAAAACGACGAAGCAGCCCATCATCACTTTTGAACCCAACAACGTGACACTGCAGGCCACTGGAACTGTGACGGCCTACGCCATCCAGCCCAACACCACGCTCTCCCCTCTGTTTGTCCTGAACATGGTCAGTTGTGGACAAGGAGGTGGAATGCAGTAACTCAAGCACTGATAGTAATGAACTCATCAGGTTCTTTTGTTTCCACAGGAGGCCAGTGTCAGTGCTCGAATGTACGTGACAGGCATGAAACTTGCAGGAACTCTGACCCTGAACAAGTGAGTGTTAAGAGTCCATTCAAGTGCTTAAAAGCTTATGGATGCATATTTTTGTATTTTATGTTTTATATATTTTCTCTTTCTTTCTTGTTTTTTCTCTGCTGTTGGGATGGGAGGAGGGCAAGGATGCATTTGTATGATTATGTGTCATGTGAAAAACAACAACAAACAAAACAAATGTTTAATTTCCACAGGATTCAGATGACACTCGGAACAAGTAATGTGGGAGACTTTCAGGTAAACAACAATAAAGCCAGACATCCAAAACAAGCTTAAAGTAATTCTGGATTCATACATTTGGATGTGAAGAGCTATGTCATCTTTCATCAAACAGGTGAAAACTCTGGACAACATCTTCTCGATTGTCTTGAAGTTGGCAGTGATACCCATAGTTAATGGTGAGTGGGTTTTGTGGGTTCGCAAATCCACAATCTGGTTTGTACTGTAATGTCACTGTCTGTACAGTTTAGTTTTGAACACGGGATAATCTAGTGTTTGTCTCTCTAGCTCGGTTGGAGAGTGGGTATCCACTTCCATCCTTGGGGAAGATGAACCTTGTGAACACTCAGCTGCAGGTCCTTAAGGTACAGTGATATACTGTGTGTGTGTGTGTGTGTGTTGGTATTTTGAGTTTATGGCCCATTTACTGTGTAAAACATATCTGTGGCACATTTTAAATAATTGTATTTTTCTCTCTCCAGGACTATATGCTGATTGGGACAGATGTTCTGTTCACAGGATAAAGGGTATTTTAATAAATTACAGGCACTCACTGCCACAACTTCATCTTGAAAAACCAATACTTAATCAGTATGTTCATATGTATGCCTCTTTGAACACAATAAATGTTTTCTATCAATATTTATTTGGATAATTTAGCTATCATTTTCAGTTCAGTAGGTGACCATGGTACAGTTCATCATATAGCACATTTTGACAGTCCATTATGTGCACACTAAAACATTGGTTAGAGCTAGAGCATGTCTGCTTCAAACTGCAGCCATTTGTCCATCATGACAGGGGTCAGACAAACATCTTTCAGTCTCACTCAAGGATGTGTGGTTTAGAGCGTGGCCTCGCAAACTCTGGGAGTTGGCTGATATAATCTGTATAAAAAATAAAACAGAACAACACCCTATTACTATTATTGAATTACTATTTCTGAATCATTTGAATTAATTGCAGTTCAAACTAAATGATGATCTTTTCAGATGAGTTGACAAAAATGACAGTGTTGCCTTGATGTGAAACTTGGGAGATCATACCTTGACCAGGACATAGTCCCCAGGGGTTATGGGAGCAGTGGAAGTGCTGGCTGGTTGAATGGCCACATCCTGCCTGGGGAAGATCACCTTCAAATTCCCATCATTCCTCCCACACAGGTCTTGGGCAGACCTTCTACTCTCCTGAAAACAGGAAACATGTTATAAAACATGTAACATTTTATGCATGTGTATTATAAAACATAAAGAGAACATGATCAGGTATACCATATCAGATACAGTACAGAACAAAAAAAGGTGCAGGTGACATCCAGTTGCAGTACTCACTCCCTCCACTAGGACGAGCTGTGTACTGCCAATAAGGGCAGTGTTAACCTTGACAGCTTCTTCTCTGAACACACGGATAAGCTCCTCCAACCGCCTCTTTTTCACCTCCCCCTGGACATCGTCCTGAAGACGGTGGAATGCATGGGTTTTCTAGGGGAGACCCAAGAACACAGGATCCGTGTCAGTGTTACAGTTTTTTTCCGATTGCTTAGACACAAAAATGTAAAAAAAACACAGTTAGTGAAACCTGACCCTCAAGGAGCAAAACATAAGCCCAGACCTGCACAACTATAAGCACGTACTCATCCGCACACTATTTGCAAAATACTACACACAGTGTTTTACGAATCACTAAACACACTTTTCTAAGATTTAAGATTATGTCACTTCATTGCCTTTTTTAGACACTGCCATGTAAAAATGTCACACATGTGAACGAATGGATCAAACACAGGCATCAGGTGTAAAAGCACTCAAGTGCTTAACTGTAAACATACCAATCAGGTGTAAGCACTATAAAAAGGTAACAGGTCAGTGTACCTGTCCTCATCAAAAATGGAAGGCAATGTTGCAAGAAGAGGAAGAGGGAGGATGAGAGGGGGAGCCCGTGGAGGAAGACTGGTAGGGAGAGGTAGAACTGAAGCCGTGGAAGAATAGGGCCAACTTTACAGTATCTAATGAAATTCGAACAACATTTGTTGACCATGTTGTGAACCATGGGGCAACATTGAGAGAGGCTGGACAGAGAGTTTATCCCAACCTCAGCAGATATACTGTTGCAACAGTAATTTGGACATTTTGACAAGAGCACAGGTGAAAACTACTATTCTCTACTGTCTACAGTACAGTAAAATGTAGCCTACTATATACACTACAGTCCCTGATTGAAACAATGTACTGTATTTCATTTGCTGAGTACTTTCTTTTGTCTCCACAAATGTATTTGCTGTGTTTACAGTATGTAGCCTACTCAATTTTAAATATGTTCTGATTTTTCTGCGCAAAACACAACCTTTACGTAGACAATGTGGAGAAATACAGTAAATATTTTCAGCAGTGTGCAGTACTAGTCTTGTGTGTTGTGGTCAACATCATGTACTTTTACGTACTCTGCTGGAACAATATCTCTGACAAAATCAAGCAGGTTATATCATTAGAAAAGAATAGTTAGTGTAAAAGTGTTTTACATTTTTCACAGCAGTGTGTAACTGGTTCAAACAGAGTCCAATCTTATGAACCATGTGTGTGGTATACGGTGACAGAAATGGGTTTTTATACATGATTGTATCGTTTTGAACTAAGTGTTTCATTTTGCAAAAGATCGGAGGTGTTCTGCTACTTGTGTGTCTAGTTGTGTGAATCGTATGTTGTGTTTTGACAAAGTGAGCCCTGTTTTCAAAATTGTGCTTCAGAAATTGGAAAAACCTGTAAGAGGCAGAAGCATCGCTAATAAGAACCGTATAGAGAGAGGTTCAGATCAGTTTGCTCACCTTCCTCATGCTGTAGGCGAAGAGGAATCCTACATTGTAGCCCACCTCTCTGAGCAGAGACAGGGTCTGCTGATGGTCCTCCTCTGTCTCACCACAGAACCCTGCTATGAAGTCACTGCTAAGGCTCACTCCTGGGACCCAGACACAAATAGAGATAAATACATTGAAAAACAATAACTAAGCCTGTTTGACTGGCAGTACAACTGATTCAGCCTTTATAACTTTGAAATTGGATGTAACTTGTGACACAGACGTGTTTAGAGTAGTGAGCTATTCTCAAGACCTCTTACTCAGTGTCTACCTGGTATTATCTTCCGGATGTTCTCTACCAGTTCCAGGTAGGTTTCTCTTGTGTAACTGTAATAAAAACAAATGGCCACATACATCTGTTCACTGTAATGAACAGTTTAGTATTTTCAGTTCAGTTTTTAATGAATTAATTTCACACAAATGGACAACCTCTTACCCCCTGCGCATGGCCTGTAGGACTGTGTTGCTGCCACTCTGGGCAGGAAGATGAATCTGTCTACAGATGTTTGCCCTCTCCTCAATTAGATGTAACACCTGCCCAGACGAAGCAAGGAAACAACATCCGGTACACTGTGAGATAACACATCCCAGGTGACACCCTGAACAGAATGACAGTAGCACCAACATAAACAGCCTGTGGTCTTCCTCATACCTCATCAGGGAAGTCCTTGGGGTGAGGGGAAGTGAACCGCACTCTCATATCAGGGTTGATGAGGGACACTCTGTCCAGCAAGTCAGCGAAGCGCAGGCCTCCATTCCGTGCTCGATACACAGTGCTGAATCCTCGACTCAGCTGCTGCGGCTGCGGACCACAGAATTGCTCCTCCGATGTGTCCCTGTAGCTGTTGACATTCTGACCAAGCAGTGTCACCTCCTTCACTCCCTGAGAAAACACACAACCGTATCCACTGAGGAACATAAAGAGGAGAGATACACAGAGACAGCTGCAGCTGCAGTATTACATGGGTCTGAGAGAGGCTGGAACTAACCTGATCAGACAGGATGCAAACTTCCTCTAAGATCGAGGCCACTGGTCGGCTCCTCTCTCTGCCTCGTGTAAACGGGACTATACAGTAACTGCACATGTTATCACATCCTCGCATGATAGACCTATGACCATGTTTTCCAAGAAAGAAAGAAAACGTCAAGGTTCATTTAAAAAATAACCTTACAGTACACAGCCTACAGACTAGATTGTATGCAGGTCTACATCAGAGACAGCCAGAGAGTGACACTTACACAAAAGCACTGTATCCCTGAGGGGTGTGGTGGATTGGCATGATGTCAGCATAGGTCTCCTCTAGAGAGAGCAGCACATTGCTCGCCTGCTGGCCACCATGGACCACAGAGAGGAGACGGGGAAGGTCTCGGTATGCATCTGGGCCAGCGAGGACATCCACCAGCTTCTCCCTCTCCAGTAGCTCCGTCTTTAGCCTCTCTGCCATGCAACCTGACCAAACACACAGAGGAAGAGAGACACTGTGACATCCAATGTTTCACCTGCATCAACTTACAAGTAAATTATTATATACCTAAAACTCCAATTTTCATTGGTGTGCGACTCTTTGACCGTCTCTTCTTGAGGGCTGTGAGTTGCTGTAGTCTGTTCCATATTGTTTGTTCTGCTTTCTCTCTGCAAATGCAGTATAACAAAAAAAGATATGCTCATTAAAAATGGTTAAGAATCCCACTACTCTTTTCCCATAGTATATGTAATTTACCTTATAGAGCATGTCACAAGGAGAATAACATCAGCCTAGAAAAGATTGGAGAATCAATGAGTCTCAAAAATGGAAAATGCTGACTAGTACCTATTAATCTAATTTAGTTAAATGTTGCTCCATACCTCAGTAAAATCACTTGTGCGTTCATAACCCTTTTTCTGCAATATGGACCAGGCGATTTCTGTGTCGTTTACATTCATCTGACAGCCATATGTTTCAAAACACACTGTTAAGCAAAAATGTTATATTATAAATTTAAACAAATTAACAATCTGAGGGAAGACTGTTTTTGAAAACACATTTTCCCACCCCTGAAAATAAGATACCACATACCTTTCCTTGAATTTCCCTTTTCTGATTGATTGGCGTGCCTGTCTGCTTCATATCTGTCATCAAAATCACCAACAGGCTTTGGGTAGACAGAAACTCCTTTAACAAAATCCTTAAAACTTGGACCAGTAGATAACTGTGTCTTGAATTTATCTGCCCTGCTTTTCTCTTTTGACGGGATACTAATTAATTTTGAACAAAACCTGTGATTAACCTTGTCACCTTTAGGTGACCACTGTTGTAGAAATGGTACAACGATTCTTAATCCCGTGGTGCACTTCATCCTTGTTATTCAACTATATATAATCTATCGATAAAAGCAAGTATTTTTGGTGTTTAGTCAGCAGCTTGCCCTTATACAACAGTAAGCAAGTCACAACCAACAACTAGCACTACAACCTTGGCTTGCTCGTTGTTCTTAAGGCGAGGCATGGCGATCAGATTTTCTAATGTTTTATAGTCTGCACATTAACACAAACGCTTCTCCAGCTTTCATTTGTCCAAATTATCCTCTGGCACGTAACATTTTTTGCGTCCGTCTAGAAAAACTTCCCTTTGAAACGTTCCATCCATAAACGTTCCATTCGCTGGGACAAACACCACACAAAAATGTAACTATGCATGATTTTAGTTGTAAACTATATTTGGTATGGTTTGAATTCATGGTTTGAATATTAATTAAAATATATCTATAATTCTGAAGTTACAGTTGATGTGATGGTTAGTTTTCTTTTTCTTTTTCAGATTACTGTGTAATCAGAGAGAGGCGGGTGCTGAGATAAGTGACCTCAACTTCGACAGAGTGTGTGTATGAGAGAGAGAGAGAGAGAGAGAGAGAGAGAGAGAGAGAGAGAGAGAGAGAGAGAGAGAGAGAGAGAGAGAGAAAGAGAGAGAGAGAGAGAGAAAGAGAGAGAAAGGGAATATTACCATAAATGATGTCACTGTGCTCTACTATTGGCTTGGTTAAAAAGGTTTATTCCGAGGAGAGTTCTATAAATCCAGTCTCTGTCCTGTGATTTGAACATCACAATTTACAAAGGTAGAGATGATTAAAAAATCAGACACAAAGAATTGATAGGATAGCAGGATAACAAGCTTTCAAACTCAAAGGATTAATCCAGGTAACATATTTAGTACATTCATACTACGCTTGACAATTGTTAAGGTATGTCACACTTATAATTAAAATGATAAACTCTTAAAGTAAACCCAATTATGATGACAGAATGAAAGCATTATTGCTGAGTGTTTTCTGTGTATTTTCACTGGAACCCAATGTCCACTGCAAAGATATGAGGCCAAGTAAGGCAAACTGTGGTTTCAGCGTTTTTTGTAATGTAATTTTAACACTGTCATTTCTTCTTGCAGTCCACTTTCCCCAGACCTTGCCATGATGATGGAAAGAGCTGCACTGCTGGTGTTTTGCTGCCTGGTCATGTCTTTATCAGGCTCCCCAGTCTACCCATCAATAAGGTAAGTCAAAGGACTTCCACAAGACTTTGGATAATCATAATTTATGTGAAAATATTGAACTAATTTGGCAAATGCCAGAAAAGTATAAAGTAAATATAAAGTTGCCTTTGAATTATGGTTTTATGTTCTTCTACAATAATACCTTAATATTTACATATCTAAAATGACTTAAATTATGTTCTTGAAGGACATAAATGAAACAGTGAAAAAACCCAGTCAAAATGATTGTCAATAGAGCTACAACAATCATCTAAAAACCATCTATGAACTGCATCACTATGAAGTGAATCAGTAGAATTTGCGGAATTCCTTATGACAACCTTGTGAGTTACTATTCAGGCACAAAGCCAATTGACCAACTGTCTGAGAACAATAATTGATTAACTAAGTATTTTTTTCATTTGCATATTTTTATGAAACAGACAAAACATATATGTTTTATTTGCAACTTCTTGTCAAATTGCTGCAAGGTTTTTGAATGCATAAGTAGTAGTATGGTTTATACTTTAACAATGGTCAACCTTTCACCGTTTTTTGTAAACTGTAGCCTACACAGTTACCCTATACTCTGTTTTTAATTATTGAATGTTCTGTCTTTGATGAGCAATGGTTGTGTGCAATAATCATATAACAATAGACTGATGAACATGAGATGTGTTTGACAAAGACTCTGTTACCATGAGGGAGAAAGAAATCACCACTGCCAGCAAACTGTCTATGAATATGATGCATTATATTTCTCATGGGTCACTCTGCTTGTCATAATGTGCCCTGTGCTCTTGTTATGCTAACAAGGGTCAACTTGTCTGTATTAGTCACTAAAAGGTGAAACATTTGCACAGTATCACAGCTTTAGCGGACAAAGAAACAGAACATTATTATGGAGATGAGGTACTGGGCATTCATGTGACCTGAATACATCTGAAATACTGGCATGTGATTATTTGTTTTACAAGTGACACTACCACAAACAGACCCTGTAATTAACACATTTGATAATTCATGAAAAAACAGAGATGCATCTGAAAGATTGAATATTGTGGTTTTCATATTTTTGCATATTTGAAAACAAATAGTTTGGTATAGATAGTTTACAGATAGTTGTCATAGTTGGTTTGCTGTATGTTGCCAGGTTTGGACAGAGGGACACATCCATCCTGATGACCTCCTCCATAGAAAATCAAATACCAGAGGAGCAAGAGGACAACACTCCCCTTACTAAAGCTGAGATAAGGTTAGTGCCACAGACAGTTTTCTTTTCTTGTTCACTATTGCAATTCTTACTAGAAGCTGTGCAGAGTATCTGATTTAAAAGTTCTGATAAAAAAATGTTTTGGTTTCGATCACATTGTTCCTGATGTGCTCATTACTATCTATTGTTCAGGTCAGAAAGACATGCTGATGCCATATTCACAAACAGCTACAGGAAAGTCCTGGGTCAAATTTCTGCACGAAAGTTTCTTCAGACAATCATGGGAAAACGGCTTAGGTAAATAGTCCAAAAGACATCCACACGTCATTGTCGTCTAATCTTAAACAAGTGTTTGTTGGCTATAGTTTTGTATCACAAGGAATACGCTGTTAACATGTGTAACTATGTGTATTTATTCTAATCTATTTAACTCAGAGAGGACACAGAAAGCTATGTAAAACGTCAATCAGACATCTATGAGGGAACCTACAAACATGATCTAACTTCCATTCAAAGACAACAGAGTTTTAGGGGACAACATAATGTCAAGAAATCCAGGTAACTTTGACCTCGATGCATAAGACTTAAAAGACATAAGCCATACAAGAGACTAAATCCATGTTTGCTCTTTACAGACTTCTATGTTGTGTCAGCAAGGGCTGGGCATAAACAGCAGGTGTGTCTGTGGGAACATGGGGCCCTGAGCATCCCTGCCATTCATCTCAACAGTTTCTTTACAGCACATATAAGCTTATGAAGAACCAACACATCCAGTTTACCACATTCTACAATACTTGTTTTCAAGACATTATGCAAGTGCAATGTTTTCACAATAAAGCAAGGAGATTTTATACGGGTCAATGTGTTTCAATTAAATTTTTTGCCCAAAGTGTTTATTTCACAAGCACTATTGTTTCATATCCAAAGACATGAAGACACATGCTTATATGGTAGTTGAATTAGACTCAAGAAAGTGACAGAATAATTCTCATTTTCTTTATTTCCTTTCATTACAAAACATCTGATTTTCTGGAATTACCCATCAGTTATTCTCTTCTCCACATGGAATTGTTTTTATCAAAGGGGAAAACATTTAATTCAGTACTTGTACAAGCTAATCTTATATGGCTCCATGAAAGGTTCTTGATGTTGACCATGCCAGTAATGACACTTTCAATGCACTTAAACATGTTGTAAAACTGGGTGCTAACTTCAGTGGTGAGACAGACATTCAGAAATAGAAAACAAGAATGTACAAAAACCCCAATCCATTCAAATTTCATAAAGAAACCATAAAAACGACCATAGCCCACTGTCAAAAAAATCACAAGATGAAGTGCAAGAATGGATAGCTTTAAAGCCTGCAGTGAGAGAATGTCTTATCAGTGAGCTTCAGTTCTGACATTTTAAGACACACTGATAACACATAAACAAAAAAGGAATTCACGTAATATGCCATTTTGACTTTGTGTCCTTCAATTCTTGGAAACAAATGTTTAAGCATCTTCAATCTTCTTTTATGTTTTGTCTTCATTTACTTTCAATTCTGCAAAAGAAAAGGCTTGTTATTTTTTCCAGTCATTACACAGAGAAAAGCAAGCAATGATTTGTTAACACAAAAGCCTATTAAATGCATCCATATATCCTGGATACATGAATCATCTCAGAGTGGATAAGAGTCATGTGAGGATTCAGATCTTCAGTTTAAATATGCTAGAATCAGACTATCAAACTCACATGGACTGTTTAACAACAAGGATGATTATGAGAAATGCCCAAGCATGGCACATCACTTCATGCACAACACAGTGATACGGTATGACCAGTATCATGATCCACCTTGATCTGAGCAGGTTAAAGTACTAACATGGAGGTAAGGAAAGTAAAAGGTGGACTATATGTGGTCAGATGACGGTGAGATGAGACAGGGGCTGGTTTGAAATCGGTATCACATGGGGAAGTTCACTGTGAATGAGCACCACCACACAGTCATGCATTAGACAGGCCAATGGCGAGGCACTGGGATGCAAACCATAGGGAAGCCCTTACTTTAACCCGGAAGACTGGCCATTTTGTATATGAATAGAGGCCTTTACCGCAGGCTCCTATATTTTGCCAATCTACTACTTTGCTCTGCAGCAATCCTGAAAGAGGAGTAAAGAGAGAAATACAGCAGGGAGAGGAAGGAGGATTAAGGAGACAGGCACTAGCTAGAGGAGACTATGGCTAGCTGAAGTGTAAACAATTTAGCAAGAAGAAAACCTACAAGCAAGAATATTCCATCGTTGCTTATAATCACACCCACAACATAATCATGTTGACTTGTGATAAAGTACAGAACAAGGCTAAGGCAGTGTAGAACAGACAGGAAAGTGCAAGCAGGGTACCTCCACAGTGAAACTGAGCGATTACACCCTGACGTCTTTAGGCAGTGACACACACTGAAAGGTCTGCCTCTGGCCTATCAAGAGCTTTTCAAATTGATGGCCTTGAGGGATTCGCCCACTCAGCTCCTCACCCACACAGATTCGACTGGTAAGACCCACTAGAGGGCCCGTCAGGCTGGAGCTCTGCAGCAGGGTCTCCACTCCTCTGCCAGCCCAGCGCAGACATGGGCCCCTGGAGAATAACTGAGGGCCGGCAGAGCCCTCTGAAGTGCCACGAGGACGGAGGCACCAGTCAACCACAGGGACATGAAGTGCCAAGAGGCCACCCATAGCATCACAACGGTCCTCATCCAGAAAGGGGCATTTTCCTCTCTGCAGTCAACAGCTCTCTAGGAACCATCTGGTTGTCGGGTACTGCTAACAGGAGGCTTACCTCTTTACTGCTTTTTGGGCCAGCATGCGATTCCCAGCCAAGAAAGTGAGACTGCCGATGATGGCCAAGTACTTCAGAGTCTGGAACATGTTGAGGTGGGTCCAGTAGACATACATCAGACCTAGCATGGCTGAAATGCAACAACATATTGTTGAGCTGGTTAAAAGCAAATTTTTTAAGAATCATGGAAACAAGCATGATGTGACACACGGTGCCTTTTCAAATGCAGGGCTCCACCCTCAGTACCAACCTGCATGGCCAATATGGAAAAGAACTGAGCTGGGAGATAGGCTGAAGTTGGAGATGTTGGCCCCTAGTTTCAACCACTGAAGAGACAGGATGAGAACAAGAGAATGCTATTTGTAAATGAAAGGCCTCATGATGTCATAAAAACTCAACGGTTTTCACTGAAAAACACTGACATGAACTGAGCCTTCCTGAGTGTGGCCATCACTTAACACTTCAAGTGCCCTTTGTGAAGAACAGATGTACTGTACTTACCATTGCTTTTGTTATTTTTAATCAAAACATGCATTGTTACTGAAAATGCATGGTCCCATTTTAAAGAGCTATTCTCGACATCCAAAAAAATGAAATAAAAACAATTTCTGAAATGAATACTGATTGTAAACCGAGGGTGTCTCTCACCAGCACCAGCAGGAGGAGGAAGGGGGAGAGGATCAGGCCGGTGAAGGTGTTGGACACCATCGTGGGAGGCTTCTTCTCTGGTTCACGGAACAGATGCTGCAGCACAGAAGAACATGAATCAACGTCTGTAGAATGGGATGTTCCCGTGTAAAACCTGTGTAAAACCAGTGTCTGACCGACCGTCTTGTTTACCTGAATATCTGGTTTTGGCACATATAGGGTCTTAGACTGGATGGTGGCTGGAGCCTCCTCATCGAGAAACTTGAGAACTACATCCGCCTTACAAAAACAGAAACCTTTATTGATACTGAGCTCAGAAGCAAAGGAACACTTGGATGATTTGATAGTTAATCCTTACGATCCAGAAACTTACCACGCTCCACAAAATGGGGTTCTCCAGAGTAGCATCTCCAACCATGAGGTGGAGAGCATAGGTTCCAGACATTGAGTCAAACTCAGACTTTCTCTCTGCGGTGTCCAGCTCAAACTTGTAAAGGTTCTTACTGTCTGGCTCTGCCACAAACACAACCTCTTGGCCTGTTTTCGGATTGTGCAGCCTGACAAATGTCTGATGAGTCAAGAGAAAGAAAACTACTGACTCCAATCTGGAAGGTAAGGTAACAGAATTGTTCTATTATACTGGAAATGAAGATGAAGTAGGATAACTACAAACCTGGTGGGGGGTGAGCTCAACTCCAGTGTTGACATCCACTAACTGGAAGGACATGGCAAAGTTCTGGTGGCCATCAGCGGTAAAGGAGGTCTTGGCCTTGAAGGGGTATTCCACCCTGGAAGAGAAAAACAGACATTGAGCAATCTATTTTGGTGTTTGGGACACAAATGGTCCTCAGGGGAAACAGCCTGGAGACTGACCTGGTTGTCTTAGTGCCAATGCTCTGGTCCTTATCCACCACAGACAAATCCATGTTAGTGATGGCAACTTCAGTAGAGACCTTCACTTTCATCTAAAAAGAAGATAGGAGAGATAGAATTTAACATAAAAGTTCAGGTTTGACATTCACATGCTAATTCCAACAAAGTGGTGTGATTACTGTCACATTTATAGTGATTACAATTCTGACATGCTTCTTGCTTCTGGCTTCATCTGTGGTCATCATTAGAGCACTACCAACGTTCCTATGTCTAATTTGCTACATAAATGATAAAAGCTACATAATAGTTTAATAGTCTTCATCAGGAACAAGACTTCATCATGACTTGTTAACCCAAAAGCCAAAGGCCAAAGAAACAAATGATTCACTGTGCTAAAGTTAGAACAGTTCATTAATGCTAGAACTCCACTCCAACTCAGACGAAAACAAAATTAGCTTGTATTTAATTTATTAAATGGTTACAAAACCAGCCAAGCCAGCTTACCTCAACTTGATTGGCAACAAATCTGCTGTCCCCAGTCACAGCCACAGTGAACTGGTAATATCCGCTAGCTGGCTGGCTGGCCATGAAGTTCAGCTCAAAAACACCACTTAAAATCAGATCCACATTATTATTAAAGCACATATTTAAAAACTGGACAGAAATCGTAAAATACATTTTCTTCTGGAAAATGCTTACTCTCTTAAGGTGAAAGGTGCCTGGCTGAGGATGACGCTCTTGGAAGCCAGGGCATTAGCAGACTCCACCACCACACTGGCTGAGGCCAGGGGCTGGGAAAGCACATTAGTAACTAGAAGCTATGGATCAAAAAGAAAGACAGTCAGTTACAGACATGGTTTCAATAGGGGTGCAAAAACAACAATAATACTAAAAGAAATTGCCTAGGAACAGACTATCTGTGGTGTACCTGGAGGGTGGGCTGGCTGTGAGACACCGTGGCAGGCCCTTGGGCACTGACAATGACTGGCACATGGAAACGGTTGTTGGACAAGGCAACAGCAGCACTGGCAACACTGAAGGCTTCAGATAGCGAATCCCAGGACTTCTTGCTAAAAACAGAGTTCACCAGCTGGATGACCTGGTCCTGTGTTGAGATTATATTTGATTAGTGTTAAAGCATAATACATTGGTAGGTACATAGTTTTGTTTTACAATTACTGAATCACAAAGATCGATATCTCCATCCCTTTCCTATTCCTGACATCTACGTGATAGTGTACCTCCTTCAAAGGGGGCTCCATATCCACATGGTCTGACAGAGAATAGGCTGCAGTCACAAACAAGGCAGTTGCCTCAAGTCCCTCCTCAAACTGCAGATATACTCCACCCAAATCATCCAGGCGTGCAGCAAGATCCTGAAAGGGAAAGTAAGGCACAACCTGTTTGCAACAACTATAATACAAATACAATAATAATAATAGTAATAATTAATCAAATATATACACTGAAGCTGCAGAGCCTACTTTACAGAGAAATAGGGCATCTGAAAAACAACCAAACCTGATGGAATTTTGAAACTCACCTCAATCTCCTCCAGGATCCCCCCAAGCTCTGCCTGCTGGGAGAGCCGAGCGGCGGTCAGAAGAGCCTGTGTGATCCTGCCAAGAGACCTTCACTAAATAAACCAATAGAGCTCCCATAATGAATAGACATGCCATTCCAAGTGATCATGTTGAAAAGATTGAGGGGAACACTCAACCTTCAGCATAAATACTCACGCCAAAACGTTGTCCTCCTTCGTAATCCTGGCAGCAAGGGCACTGACAACCTCCTGTGAGGCAAGAGGCAGCCCCAGTGAACTGATGGCACTCACAGCCCGATGGATCTGAGTCACACTGGAGTCTTCACTGACTGCTGCTAGTAGAAGGTCCCGAGTCTCGTTTGACACCGGAATCTGAAATAAGGGGAGAGGATTATAAAAGGTACATTTTGAGACTGGATGCATTCAATAAGAAGAAAAAAAAACAGAGAAATGGGACTGCAGTCCAGCGCTCAAATTGTTTTTACACAAGATACATGGTTTCAAAGGCATTAAAAAAACAACTCAATCTGCAGCTACCTCACATCCTGAAATAGCCTGACTGGACTCGGCAGCAAAGAAGAGGGAATCAACACTCGTGGGGTCAAGCTTGGACTTCAGGAACTGGCAGGCATCCTGCAAATAAAATTTTAAAAAAATTTTTTTACAACTGTCTACAAAAAACAAGGTTGATATCCTTATGATAATTGTATTACACACTAAACAAAAGGTATACAAGAAGACCAATTGCAATAGTAGCTGCATAAGAACATCGACCTTCTTTATACTTACACCTTCATCGGCAATGGAAGACCCAAGTTTACCAAGACCCACAATGGAGTAGTATGCAGATTCAAGATCCGTAAAGGGCTGCCTCATTAGGGCTTGAAGTCTCTCCACATCAGAGCGAGAAAGATAATGGGATGGGGTCAGAGCCTGGGCTCCAAGAGCCAGGGTAAGAAAGACCAAGCTGAACAATCCTGTTGATTCAGAAACAGTGTCATATGAAAGGAAATTATCGGCAATGCATGTTAATCTCCGAAATTGTCGTTTTTAAACGTAATAGTCTGGTAGAGGAAAATTGCCTTGTTTCTCACCGACTTTGACTAGCAAGCTATACGTCATGAGTGGCTACACCTTTGGTACACACGAGTACACTTACAAGCGATACCTTTAAACAGACGTGTGCATAAACGTTCTATATTACCTGGCTAAAAAACGGGTAACTATGGCATTTTAGCAGCAGAGGTTGACAGGCTAGTGAGCGTGAGCTAGCAGACTGGCTAGCTTTATAGCTAAATTGCATTGCTCGCTGCCTGCACGTCTTTTTTAAACGCATTTTTATCGTCCTGCCACTTAAAGTGTACATTATATTATACCAATTTTGCTTGCCAGAAACCATTCCTTGGAAGCGGATCAATTTCATATTAAAAACCTACCAGACAGAAATACTTACGAGGCTGTGCCATGTCTTGCCGTTTCTAATGCAGCGTCACCAAAAACCGGCGACTGTTTCCGGGTTCTATAGGTAAGACTACTTCTGAAGGGGAGGGGTGGAAGGAGTCGTAAACTATCATTATTGCTCAATGATGGAAACCTGATTATATTCTAATACACATTTCTCATTCTCCAAGATGGATAGAAAAAAAAATGCTTACTATTCTAAATGTTTGGCATAATGTTATGTCTAACCTCACCGTTTTAATTTACCTTCCCCACGATTTTGAAATGACATCAACCAACATTGGTAAATAAGGAAATTTTGAGCACCTTTGTAGTTGATGTAGACATATGTACACAATTCAACTCGATAAATATTCGCTTAATAGTCTTTCTTCGCAATATGGTGCCAATATAAAATAATTATTTTATTTCAAACATTGCCGGGTTCTTCTTTACCGGAAATTCAGTCATCAGAAATGGGATGGCGCTTTCAGACTCTGTGTTCGTTTCTCATTGGTCCCCAACATCTTCTGCTGCGCCGGCGCTACATGAAGTCGAACACACCTAATGATTCTACAACCTACAAATCATTAATTTCCAGATTGCTGTATGACGAAACAAAGAAAATACAAAATTACACTAAACAATAAGTTATGTGTTTAATACATTTGCATCATGCATGTACAGCAATGTGTCCTTTTAATTCATATAACTTACCCTTACAAGGATGGAGAACAATTATTTATTTTTGTACATTTGATCAATCATGAATTAAAAAAAAAACTTAAATACATATTTAAGTTTTGATAGACAGACCCTCCATAATTATTATATACATCACACTATACAAATATGACCAGCAGTCACTGATTCTGTTGCTATACATAGAGCATTTCAAAATGTATCTTAAATCTATAATTTGTAGGAGTGATAAAACATATGTACACAATATTGGAGAACCCCTATCTTTTCAGTCCCATTCATTATCAGTTTAACAGGTACTTAAATCATGTGGTACTACATAAACTCTGTTACAATATTTTCAAGCTTTAACGCAGAACACATTTTATAAGAAATGCTAGACTTACACAACTACATAAGCAATAGTTAGACTTATTGTTATGGCCCCTAATTTCCTTAGAAATTTTAACAGAGTGAAGTCTTACATTCGCATTTTGACTATAACCACTTTGTTCTAAATATTAGGGGATCAGGAGAAGGTTGCCTCATTTAGAGACATTCAGAAGCACAGCTGAGCATCTATTGTACTACATTTATGTACATTTTTGAACCTTTTTTTCTAACAAATCCAAAATGTTAAAACTTTTTTAAAGTGAAGATTATAACACATTCTAAGACAACAGAAACATTACAGTAGTGTAGAGTAGTGACCATCGGCTCAGGATAAGATGAGGGCTCTGTTAGGTGCATGGGACTTTAGTGAGCTAAGATAGCGTCTTGCTTTCTCTGTCATTATAATCTGGTCTTTAGTTCGTCCACAAACAACAGCCTCCCACGCCTGAGACATCTGAAAAAAAAAGAACGTATCACAATGAAATCCTGCATACTAAATGTCTATCCGAATGCAGAAGGCACTTTATTGGCTCTTGACGCTTACTGGGGTTGGCGGAGATGGACTGGGATGCATGCTCTCAGAGGGACCCACAATGAAGCCCTGGTCCAAGACGTTCTCCTCTCTCTTACTACAGAACGATGAAGAGTTTAGAGAGTCCGAGAGGGACTCTGCCTGTAAAAACAACAACAAAAAAGAGACACAAAATCAACATGCATAACAAATACTAGTACTAGTAGCATAAAGTACAGATGTAATTTGCGTTATGTACCTTAACACAGGGTTTAGCCTCAAACAGTATGGACTTGTGTCTGGCAGGGAGAGTCTCATTGCAGCCAATGACATCAAGGGCAAGGGATTTGCGCACTTTCTTCATTGGAGGTCGATGCTGAATATGAGAAACTGTGTTACAGCAATCACATTGAATTCCCTAAAAGTTAAGTTATGGCTAAGTGTTGCTAAAAGTTAAGTGTTGCCAATGATCTTGCATTCTCCTAAATTACAATCCGAAACAAAGAAATAATGCTCCTGATTTAGATGGGGACTTCTGTTGTCACTCACCACCTGTTTCCGTCTCTGCTCAGGGGGAGTGTCACCCACCACAGTCAGTGTGATACCAGCCTCTCTGAGAAGGACCTCCTTCAAATCCTCTTCTAAATTAGGAGTTTGGGGCTATGGACATGATTAGAAAGAAAAACACCATTAGAAGGAAGGTGTACATATCACATTCAAATGTTCTAACCCTCCAGATATCCTGGCAATGGTATAGAGGGACCTACCAAAGGCTGCAACGGACCAAATTTCTCCATGGCATTTTTGAATGGTGTTGGAGTTCGAGGAGTAGTGTATAGATCAGACTTATGGTTCGGTGTGACAAACCTGGTACAAAAATATTTATATAAAATACATAGGAAAAATAACAGAAAAACAGATTGTTCACAATAATAAAATGGAGGAATTTGAGGACTAATGGGTCAAATAAGAACACATACACAGAGTTCTCTTTCTGGGTAAGTGGAGTCTTGTCACGGTGCAATGGTGTTGTAACCGTGGCCTTCTGACTGCATACTGGCGTGGACGTGAGTGAGGGATTCTCCAGGTCAAAAGTGTCTTGCTTGGTCCACATGTTGAAGAACTAGAAATGCAGTCTTTAGATAATGAAGAAAATAAATTCACAACACTGTATTCTATAGTGTATTTTAAGAACTGTTACCTGTGAGGGAGAGAAGGGAAGGATTTTGACCGGTGTGTTTTTGGGAGTCATGGAGTTAGTGGAGTCAGGAGACAGGGCGATGCGACGGCGACTTCGGCGGGTCAGTATGGAGGGGGGTGTCACACCACCAGGCGAGATCGGGATCAGTTCTCCACGATTTCCCTTACTTAACTCTTGAAGCGCACTACCTTCCAAACGGAACTGGTGTCTCTCTGGGCTCTGACTTTCCTCAGCGAGATCAAAGGCTGCCAGGTTACACCACACATCCGGGTCCTGACGAGAAGCAGAAAACATTGACTATTTAATATCATGGAGGGTCTGCAAATACCTGTATGAAAGTACCACATGCAAAGTAAAATGACATTCAATTTACTTTCCTATAGGCTGAAGAATTATCTTATTCAGTGTTCTTACCCCATCCAGCATATCCATGACCTCCTTTAAGGCAGGGCCTGTAGGAGAGAGGAAGCCTGAACTATCCACCACCCAGGTGGTATTCATCTCTCCCGTGGAATCGGGGTCACTTTTGGGGCCACCTCCATCCTTTGACTGCTGGGGAGAAAAAATCCTGAGGGAACCTGCTTCTCTTGGCGTATCTGTTACAGCAGCTGAGTCAGAAGTCTCCTGTCGGAGGTGACAAAAACATGAAAATCCATTTGGAAATGTGTAGGTCAACAAACGTAAGGCCCTTACTGAAATGTTGGACCCAAATGCCCATCATATAACATTAAATGCCACACAGGATACATTACACCCCAACTATGACCACACTGACTGTTTGCCTTCTCACCTGCAGTGTAGTTTCTTGACCTGAGTCCCTGTCCATGCACCCATCACTGCTGTGCTCCATCTGTATATAGCTTGCATTAAAAAACTTGACAACAATTGCAGATTATGTTTGTTGAGGACAACATGCATGCAATATAGACTTACCTGTATGTCTTTACTGGTACAAGCAATAAACTCTTCATGTTCCTTAGGATGACACACAACCCCAGAATAGAAGCCCATCTCCACTTTGCGCTTGATGGTAGAGTTCCAGTGGTTCTTCACAGCATTATCGGTTCTGTAGAGATATGTGTTCATTTTTTACATTATAGCTGAATGTCATATGTCTGGGGTTGCAACAATATAGGACCAAAGTATATTCATCAAACATATACATGTATCAGTAACCCAAGCCCCATTCTAATTACACCAACAACAACAAAAAAAGATAACAGATTTTGAGTGATACTCCAGCACCAGTAAAAGCATCTACCTTCCTGGAAGCAGCTTGGCTATCTCAGCCCAGCGGTTCCCCAGTGTGCAGTGGGCCTTGTAGATGATGAGGTCTTCCTCGGCTGTCCAAGAGGACTTCTTCACGTCAGGGTTGAGGTGGTTGTGCCAGCGCTCTCTGCACTGTTTCCCTAGCCTGCCCTTAAGATGTTTGGCCACTATAGCCCACTGCTTGTTCCCGTACATGTTCACTAGTTCGATGACCTGTGTGGAAGTATTCAGAAGGTTTATAATGCATCTGGATAACTGGGTAAACTGACTAGATAGATGCGAGCACAAATAATGGGTCAAATGGAAAGCACCTTGTCATCCTCTTCTTTGGTCCAAGGCCCTTTGACCAGATCTGGATCCAGAACTTTGAACCAGCGGAGCTGACACTGATGTTCTGTGCGATTCTGAAAAGGAGTACATATGCTTTTTAACGAAAAACAGCTGCAATTTAATACTGAAAGGATATTGCAGAAAAGGACTAAAGGAACTCACCGGTAAAAAGCTGGCTATATATTTCCAGTCATTTGGACCCCGGCTTTGAACTAAAGCTTTCAGATTATCATCCTGAGCACAACACAAGAGACATTTTAATGTTTGGCTAGTGGATTGCTGACAACTAATAACTATTGCAAATGTTATTGAAACTCACCTCCTCCTGTGTCCATTTCACCTTCACTTTCCCATAGTCTCTCTGTTCTGCCACATCAGAGTCTGTATCCTGACACATAGCTTCCTCCCCATCATCACTGTTGAGAAGATGAACAGGTTTAGTGGAGAGCAGTTGAGTGCAGAACAAGACGCAGATTCGATTCCCCCTCGATATGTAGCTTTAGATAAAGAGGCTGCTAAATAAATACATGACTATTATTAAAAATCACAAGAAAAATACTTGGAAAGTACTTGGCTTAAGTTGTATTTGCATTTAGGCAATTAAATGTTGTACCTGTGTGTATGATACAGCAATGTACAATTATAACACAATTAGATTGCCTAGACTGCACGAAAAACTGGATTTTGACGAGTAGGGCTTGTCACTACATTCAAGCTGAGCTAGTATTAGCTAGTTTAGAGCTATTCAACCGGCTAACCATGCAAAGTGGGCTTATTATTAAATGGTTATATTATTTTGCTAGCTTTGCAGACAATATGCACATGGAACTATGCTTACTATCTATCTAAAATAAAAATAAATTCAACATTAGAAGCCATCTAGTTGAGTTTTACAAGTCAACAGCTTTGCTAAAAAGGCGGCAGTCTTGAGACATGTAGCCAGCAAGCTAACCAGCCAATACTCGAGTTAAATAAATGCTGCCGGCAGAGACTAAACATAATATCTAGCCACCGACCACTGTATAAATACAATCAAATTAGTAGATGATGAATAAAGAGCGTAAGGCATGATTAGCAACTTACCCGCGCGACCACCAAGACATTTCCCTCCCTGGTCTGTGATACAGTTTTTTACCTGGGAGAGTCGATGATGATACCGTTTGCAATCTATCTAGTTGAATACTAAATTAATATGACAAATATTTCCCCTGGCATGTAACTTCAATACAACACAACTGCCAATAGTACGTTTCTTATCTTACTGGTTGGATAAAAATCCCCCATGCATGCGCTTAAGATACTACAAACCAGCTTCTGTCTATCTGGACTGGAGCTTGCGTTGTTGTTAAGACAAGTCCCCGCTCAAGTTTCTATCTCGCGCGCTTCTCTTCTCACAGTCTCGCAGTGAGTCCTGTGATGACGTAAGAGTGCGTAAGCAGCGGCAGCCTGGCTAAATTCCATTCCGAAAATATGTTGCTCCTCCTCAACTATGCTTCACATCAGGAGTAATTTAATTGGCAACTCCGCCTATTGACAGGTGAGATCATTAGCAAGCTCCATAAACAAGCTGTGTCAATTGAAATAACTAATCACAGAAAATATGGACAGGGAGTTAGTCAGTGCTGGTAAGAAACTGTGCTGTAGCAACTACGATACTACTCGATGATGGGGTTTAATGTTTTTTGTTTGTTTTTTACTTCACAGATATATCCAGCTTTCAGTTGGCATCGCCATCTGAACTTGACCGAGGTTTCTGTGTTAATCAAAGTTCATCTGTGTATGATCTATCACTGGAGGGTTCAGTATCCATACCTTCCCATGAAATCGTTTGTGAATACTCTGAGACCAAACCGTCATTATCTACCATCCGTGATCCATTCAATACTATGTCACCCTCTCAGGCACCCAACATGAACACAATGTCGGTGGAGTTAACTCGAACCCCGATAAGGACACCTGCACAGTCCTCTACTCCCTGTATGTTCCTCCAAAAAACAAGTTCACCTGACAAATTGTGTGTTGGCTCCACAGCTTCACATGTATCCTGGGAGTTTTCTTTTATCAAAACGGACATCAACAACCCCCAACTCACCTTGGGGTCTAGCACACTGGAATCCACCTGGAGTCCCAAGTATATGTCTGGCTCTGCTTCCACCTCTCTTGCTGAACTTCCCTCCCTGATATGGTCTGGCACATCACAGCACATTAATGGCACAGATGAGTATCAGAAGTCATGGAGTGAGGACTCTGTGGGTTCCAGCCAGACATCTTGTGGGTCTGCACCAGTAGCTGAGGATGGCTGGCAGAAACAAACATCCAGCCCTGCTTGTGTGGATAATAAAGAAAAAACGGATATGTGACTGCAGGAATAACTAAGGTATGGTTCTCAAATGGAGTTTTGTCTCTAGTACCCTTTTTATATCTCCCTTTTGGGGCTTTGCCATTGGCTTTCAAAACTGTTTTTATTTCACTTTTGCAGACATGGGACAAGCCAGAAGACCACCACTCTGAACTGTGTTTTAACATTTAAATAACTTGACAAATAAAGTATTTTTTTTTACTGTGAAAAATAATGTCAAATATTTTCAGAATATAATCATACTTTTATTACAAATTTCTACATTTGTTATGACAACACTTTACAAAGATGTGAAAGGCGTTACGTAAAGATGGTAGTCTTAAACAAGTTGAATGCAAACAAAACTGTCATATGACGAGTTCAATGGAATGATTTAAATACAAATATAGAAATAAATACATTGTACAAAACGGACTTGAAGTGGTCAATCAAAATGGGGAGAATCTTGTTTCTGTTGTGTCAATATCATGTTCCTGGAAAGAAAGGACAACCATTTTTAAAACAATTTAACTTGGTAAAACCAACCATACGTTTTGTATGTTGGTTGGTTTAACTTGCCTGATTTAGTTTCTTGAACTCCACAACTTGGAAAAAGATGTGCTCCAAAATATGTTTGGCATCTCTCTGGTCTTTGTCCAACTTTGCAGCCACACCCAGGATGTCTCCACATTTTCGCACATAGAACTCTAGGTCATCATCTGTGCCTAAGGGAACATTACACATCTATTAACATGGCTACTTTTTCACCCAAGTGTTGTGACAAATACAACATGTTAGAGAAATGTGATGGAAGATAGTCAAACACTTACATTTATTTGAGAGCTGTGCCAAACGCACTTTCTCAGAGGAGAATGTTTCATCAAGGTCAAACAAGTCAAGCATTGGAGGTGGAAGGTCTCTGAATGCAGGTGGGAAAACCTGCTCAATGACACCAATATGTGCACACAAAGATCAACAAGTCACAAGTGTTTCAAAAGAACATCTAAAATCACTTAGGAAGAGGTGTAGAGAGATGAATACTTGCACAAACAAATTAGGCTGTAAACAGACTGAATCGCAAAAGAATGTGTGGACAGCCAGCATATGAAAAAGACATGCATCCTGTTTATGACACACCACTGATACATCCCCTTTTTGTACATTTACTCCCATGTTTTTTTCATTTAGGAATGAAGCCTAGGATGCAGAGGTACAACTTACAGCAGGCTGCAGCTGGGGAAGAGGAGTCTCAAACTGAGGCTGAATTAACTGGAGTGGCTCGTGTTTCACATTCAGCTGCTTGTAAGAACTGCAGGGATGAAAAGCACATGAGAACATGTCAGCAACTCACTAGTTTGGTTTCGAAAACATGGAATGAAACTGGGTTTATTCTCTCCAACACATAAAGGGGTATGTGAATGTCTCTCACCCAATTACTTGGGGCAAAGTGTTTGTGGATAACTTGAGCAGTGACATATCGAAGAGGGAGGTGAAGTCTCTGGGGTTTTCGTCTCCCTCTTGCAAGCACACTCTGAGTCTCTCTGACAGGCAGCCAGTGTCTGGTAGCATGGTGTAATCTGTAATCTAGACAAACCAAAGTAGGGTCTGTTTAATTGAAATTGAAATAGTAAAACTGCTGTTCCAAACATGTGCCTGCTTACCTCAGGGTCCTCTGCATCTATCTGGTTCAGTTGAATGTTGTCAGTCATGAGCCACTGGAACACCACATCCTGTATGATGCAAAAAGTATTGTGAATTAAAAATAATACTAACGACTTGCATAGAGCAAAGCAGATACATTTCAGGTTTTATCAGCCTCAAAAGGATCCCAGTTTTAATCTATACGTGTGCACTCCTATGTTTCTTAACCAGCACTAACCATTATTTTACTATTCTCCTCCTTATCCAGGTACTGGTCACTGAACATGTGGCAGGACCCCAGCACTGCCAACTTGCCCGCCTCCTTCATAATGAAAGAAACATTTGTAATATTAATGTACAATAATGTATAGTCATACTGTTCAGAAGTGAAAGACAAATTGGATTGTGTCCTCACTTTGACCTGATGGAAGGCCAGGACAGGCCTGTTGAGAGGAAAGCACACAGAGCCTGTGGAGAGAACAGCCACAGCAGGCTTCATCACGGCCAGGGTAGCGCCGTATGGGTACACAAAAGTCAGAGCCCTGTACAAGGACACAAATACTATTATAAGGGTGTAATGGGTAGAATTAGTTGAACCCAAACAGAATAGATCCTTGAGCATGATCATATATAAGGGGGGATCTTACTGTGCATTGTTACCAGCACTTTCATCATCAATGATTCCAGTTACCACCTTGCCTGCAGCCCGACTGATCTCTCTAAAGAAAACATAGTTACAGAGAGGCTGAAAACATCCATCCATATTTTGTAAGTGACTGGTTACACAACCTAGTATTTCATCGAGATTATCAATAGCTAGTTGTAACTAACCTGTTAAGCACACCATTGGACACAAGTGCTTCTTTTGGGTGGAAATACTTGTAATATACATTTCTTACCACAGCATCTGCATTATTTATAAAGGAAATATTAAATTATACAGCTGTAACAACCCTCAATAAAAACAATATTAAGAAGTGAGTATTACGATAAATAACAGTTTCACTTCATATAGTATACTATACGCACCATTGTTGACCAATATCCCGAATTCTTCGAGCAGGAAGTTAATATTAGTGTCATACTTCATCTCCCCCCCTTCACCAAGCATCACAAGAACATCTCCTCCTCCATCTAAGAATTGCTTAAGAACCTCCAACTGAAATTATATCAATATACAGTGTCTCATACGAGAAATATAACTGTACTGATGGTTTAAGTGGAACAGGTATAGGGTTAGCCCTAGCCTACCTCAGAAGCTGTGAACTTTTCCCTTGGTCCTGCCGTGATCCACAACTTCACACCATTTAATTTCTCCAAAGACAACTCCTCCTTTATACTTAACATGATAAAGGGGAAAATGCTTAACGAATTTAAAAGCAGCACACCATCGTAACAATATAATAGGGACATGGTGCCTACCTATGAATCTTCCACTGTGCCCTCAGACGCTTCTGCACTGACTTGTATCCATTGTTGATGGTGAACAACTCTCTCTTGGATGCATTGAAAACAACACTGTTGCGCTGCTCACTCTCCATTTACGCTTTATTTGTTTAAGCACATTTAAACCTGGAAAACAGACAAGGCTATAACTGTACAGCAGCACATTCCTATGTTGTCAATGAACTTTACGTGGTTTTCTGTAACTAACTACTACTGATGTAACTAACTACAGTATAAGTAGACTAGTGTAGCTAGGCTAGGCTAACTAGCTAGTATATCTAGCCAGCGAACATTTGGCCTATACAATTAATGCTACTTGATGCAACATGGACAAGATATAGCTAATATCAGTTGTCTTGCGTCGAAATTTAGATTTTCTTAGACTATCAGATATTGTTATACATTAGTTTTGCTTAAAAAGCACTATCTAGCTAAACTAAATTACCTATGAAGATTCTTAGCTTCTGTTCACTAGCTCATTGGGGTGCATTGTGGGTATACACATCTCTCCCATAGCAACGGTAGAAACTGCCTTGTCCGAATACAGACTCTACGCCCTTGTTCAGCCTACACATTTGAAGGACTTAAAAGACGTAAACTACTATTAATAAGGACAAATCAACAACAATTAATAGTCCAGTGTATTTTAATTTTGTATTTTACACAAAGAATCAAGTGCAAATAATGGATGAACAAAGTTATGTATAAAGAACCTGAAGCACCCCTCAAATGATGGCGTTTGTGGAAAATGTACTAGGCAGTATGTAAGGGTGTCAGGTGGCTGAGCGGTTAAGATAGTAATCTGAAAGTTGCCAGTTCAATTCCCCGCCGTGCCAAATGATGTTATGTCCTTGGGCAAGACAGTTCACCCAGCTTGCCTCAGGGGGAATGTCCCTGTACTTACTGTAAGTCGCTCTGGATAAGAGCGTCTGCTAAATGACTAAATGTATGTTTCATTATAATCAGGTGCTGCCCTAACTGCTAAGGATTTGGTCATTTACTGATAATCCTACTGGATTAGAATTCAGACACAATAGAATGACATATGTCATATACAGTAGACTCAATAATGACAGCAAAATAAAATAAGGACCAGTGTTTGTCTGAAGATTACTGGATTTTGCTATGGAAGAGCTCTTACAATATACCCAATTACGTAGGCTAATCTCATGAACGATACATCAGGTATCACTGGCGTGACTACCGTGCCCAGTCAAAATGAGTCCCAAAAAACAATAATTATTCAATTATTATAAATTACATCACTTTACCAAGATGAAATGCATAAATATTATCTACAATTAAAATGTTCTTGTCTTAAAAACTCTCAGAGTTGACTCTGTGGAGCTGATTGTACTCGTAGAACCCCTTCCTGTGCACAGGAGGCAGCCAACACCCCATCTCTCCTCCACAGACGTCCCTGAACTAGTCCTCTGCTGCCCCCTGTAGGATAAAACACATTCTATTATAGGACAATCTGTGAAAGAAAAGTTTAGTAATGGACAGATTTTGACGGAAACTGTAAGCCCACCTGCCCATGGACTCTCACACTCATACAACATCCACTCATCTGCCCGGAAAGTGCTATGGAACCACATGGCATGGTCCAGAGAGGCAGAGAACTGGGCCTTGTGTTGTGGGTAAGGCATCAGTGCGGTGCCCAGAAAAGAGTAGTCTGATACATATGCAGCAACACAGCAGTGCAGCTTCATGTCGCCTTTACCTAGAGAAAAATATGAACAATATGAGTCCAGTGTTCATTAAGTCAGCCAAACCTCCTTCAGTTTCCCTTGCATGATGCTTGGTGACAGCATCTCACATTTAATTCAGCATGCACAGTGCACACAAACACCAACTCCATTTTACCAATATGTCCTCTTGCCCGCACCCAGAACAGCTTCTTTGGTTCCATGGCTAAACGTTTGTAAAAGCCTGGTGGGTTGACAGGTTTTATTTCAATTGGGACCTCATCAGCCAATAGTTTGTTGAGTCCTTGTTTTGCATTCTCAGCCAGGTCTGGATTACTGTAAAATACCATGCAGCTCTGTTATTTTTGGTCAATTCATGAAAAAAAATATAGAAAGCTCTGGCTTTGTGGATAGTACGATACATTACCTGAGGTAATGCTGAATGAGTTCCTCCACTGTGAGCAACTCTTCAGGCTGGGGAACGGTGGGCATGGTAAACTGGTGTTCTACGGGACTAGGCTGCTGCATGTGAAAAGAGGCCTGGCAGATCAAAATAGGTTGCCCATGCTGGATTGCCCTCACTGATCGCACAGAGAAACTTCGACCATCTCGTGTACGATCTACCTGGTACAACACCGGAACCTTAGGGTCTCCTGCAAAATCACGAGACAATTACAGATCAGTATTACTAATTACTTTATGATTGTTGGGAGCTCAAATTGGCTGTAATCGAGGGTGTAACCTCACCTGCTCGTACAAAGTAGCAGTGAAGGGAATGTGCAAAGACATTTTCACTGACAGATTCAGCAGCAGCCACAAGTGCTTGACCAATAATCTGTCCCCCAAATAGACGCTGGGTGCGGGGTACCCAATGGTGCTTTCCTCTGCAGATAATACCCACATGTTGTTGACTTAATTACATTTTATACTTAGTGTATCAGAATGAAATGCTTTAACTACCCTGTTACTGTAACGATGTGTAGTAGTGTTGTGCCTTGAACTACATCTACTGAGCTATCTTAATTGTGTCTCTAGTGTTAGCTAGCTAGTTAATTTAACAGCAAAAAATGCGCACAGTATTTCCACATCGTTTCCAGGTTGTAAACTGAACAAAGATAACCCAATGAAAGCATTATGAAAAACTAGTGAAATGCATAGCCATAGGGTTTTGGGTAGCTATACTAGCTACCTACGTCAATAAGCTAGCTCTAGCCAGAGCCATAGAGAGAAAAGGCTCTGGCTCTAGCGACCTACTATTAGTGAAAGAAACAAGACTTATTTTTTACTCTTTGCTATTAGTATTACTGTATTATTACTTAAGTCTTGACAGGTGGGTAGCCTAGCTGGCTAGCTATTTTACGCACCTGTAAAGGTCTGTGTCAAGCTTTTCCAAATTTAAAACACTAGTGACCAACACACTTCTGAGATCTTGCGTTACTTTGTCATCATCATAAACAATCATACTATTTTCAATATTAGTCGCAATTGTATCACTTCTTGAATCTTTGCTTTCTGTGTCCGTAGCCATGTTTAAAGTCAGTGACTTTCTTTTCGGACTACTTCGTCTTCTGAATGTTGAAATGTTGTCAGATTTCAACTAAGGGGTGCATCATCGCCACCTACTGTTCAGGAGTGTGAGTTGAATGTGCTTGGAAAGACGATCACTACTTCCATGGTTAATTGGCAAAAATGGTTTAAGGGAAATAGGATGCCTGTCATTAACGTTTTGTACTGGGTCGGGAACTGATAAATCAAATTCCCATCAACCTTGTGGTTTGATGGGGATTTGTCAACGAAGAAAATGTCTTGATTGAAAAATTAGGAATTTGTATTCAACAAACAATTAACCACGGGCGACATAGAGCCAACCTACAGCCTTAACAGAGCTACTATCGCTAAATATGAAGCATCTCTGTCCGCAATACATCGACACGATTCGTGAGCGCGCTTTTGAATGCACACCACCAATGCAGAGAGGAGCGCGCACTTCCAATGGGTTTTCCCGAGCATTCCCTCTTGGGTACCATGAGCTGCAGTAGTCCAACCTAATTCAATCTGTACTACTACTGGATACACGTAACGTTGGCTGACGCTGGAAACGTTATCAATATTTCATTTTGAAATAATTGTATTCTCTCTACATGGCTACATCGGATGAGGATTGTGTGTTGCAGAGGGGTAGATCTCAAAGTGACCCAAGCATCATCACGGAGGCTCGTATCAGTGAGGCGCACAGAGCAGGTAAACCTCATTGAATTAGATATGTATTACTGTTCAATTTATGTTGTCTGAAATTGGTTAGCCTATTAATGCTATGTTTCTTCTGGGTTATAGCTGTCACGCGCTTAGTTCACGGATTGTCATGCATCAAACGTAGTGTACCACTTGACCAACACTGAAAAGGCCACCACCGTAAAAAATAAAAAATATATGCAAAAAGCTAAAAAGCTCTAATAATGACATACATTTATTTTGTATACATAATACAGGCTGTATATACATGGAAATGATTGCATATGCTGGTCTACATAGCATCTGAGACGAACCTGAGATGACACATTAGGCCAAATTATTATAGTATCAAAGAAAAACATAATGTACATCTCATGTATTTTGCTCTGTAAAGTTGTCAAAAATGGAGGCACTCATTTCTCCATTTGAGTGTATAAAAAAACACATCAGTGTTCAGTCAATATACATTGATTGTCATAATTTGCAGACAATATTGCACTACTGCAATGGAAGGTAAAGTCTATATTTTTTCTTTCATAATCATCAACCATATGCTCACTCACTGCCCTGCATCCTTTTTGAGAACACACCCTTGAGAACATATTACACTCTGATGGACAAATGAGTGCCTTAAATGTGTCATCACACTGAATTGAGTGTAGTGAAGAGAAGCTGATGACAGTGCTCGTTGTGTATTTAGTTGTTTCTATGGTGACAGAAAGGGCTGAGCCCAGCACTTGGAACCTCCACTGTAAGATGAGATAGTGTTTATCTGGCTACTTCAGTGGTGAATCTTTCCCCTTTACACTTGTGTCCAATGTAGTCTTGAGTATGTCAACTTTGAACATGTAAACATTATTTGATGTGAGTTCATGTTCATTGGCTTTTCATTTCCATGGTAATATTCTGCATAAGAGCAATGTGGTCATGCAGAGTGAATACGAATTTGGCATTATTATTTATGCTTTAACATTGTTGCCAAAGCAACAATCTAACCCCAATGTTAAGTGAGTGCTGGTCAACCTCAAGATCAATACACGACCATAAGCAGCTATTTTTTTTGATTTTGCTTAAAAAATTGATCAGTTACAAAACATAATACTGCTTCTCAGGTGCCAGCCAAAACAAACAGAAAAGCAATACTGTTAATGAAAAATGATCTCAGTGAATATTTGTACTGTGAATGATACTGCACAGTTGCTGCATATGTACAAACAAAAAGCTTGTAACACTATTCAATTACTGTAACTCTTGAGTTTGTATGGGATGGACCTGTCACATGTCAGCGGTTACCATTCTGCATGCTCATCTTCCGAGGAGCACAGCTTGATAGCAGCACAGCATATTTCCAGTGTTAGCAGGCTTCTTCCCTGGCATGACCAGCTGAAAGGGCAATGCAGCAGTAAGAACCTGCCCTCCCCATCTCTCCATCTCCTTTGCTTGCTGCTAACCCTTTCATCCCCCTGGCCCCCTTACTGCAGCTGTGATCCTGCCACCTGAACATGCACTTGAAGAATAGTGTTCTTCTTAATATTGGTTTAATTAAGAGACATGAGAGAGAGAGAGTCCTCAAAGAAGATACCATTGTCACTTATATTTCTTGCTGAAAAATAAATGTCTTCATATACAAAAAAAATGCTTTGCACTACTTGAGCAGAACTATAAACTGTCGGTTCCCTGGGAATATTAATATACTGCAATAATGAAAAGAATATTCAGCTGTGACATAATAACTTCACATGCATATGTCGTCAGATCAATGCGTAGAATGAGGCAACTGCAATGTCAAACCTCTATGTTGCTCACTTTCACCCCTAATAAGAACATATTATGCTCTTTCAGTAGGGCCTGATTTAAGTAAAATCATCTCAGAATCATCGGTCTCACCAAGCCAATTCATAGATTACAGAATTAGCACACATTAATTTACTACAGACTACATACTGATTCATGGAGTTATCGATTGTGTACCAAACTAATTTCTTTCATAGCCAGGAATTTAGACAGTCGGTGTGTGTGTATGATGCTATATGTAGGGTTATTTATGTGTTGTATGATGGAAGTACGATGTTACAATCATCAGGCATTGACTGAGTTTGTGGGTGCGTTGTCAATTCAGCCGTCCCCATATGAGCTGATCCTGTAGCTCTAATCTGACATGCTGCTGTCACATCAAAGGCTCTCCCTTACTGGACTCTGTCCATCCGTCTTCCATTCATTGATCCTCAAGCCACTTTTTGCTGTCTCCTTTCCTGCTCTCTTCCAGTGTAGGCGGGAGGGCCTGATGAGGGAGATTATAGGACCCCTTGTGTTTGAATCGACATGCTTCATGTTTTCTTAATCAGACGCCCTATATATAGCTGGTGTGCCTTTTCTGCAGTGAATATTCAGGGTTATGATTAAGTCGGAGCATTTAGAGGGGAAGGCAACACAAAGAGAATAGCAAACGGTACCTGGCAGTATCCTCCCACATGTTCCACAGGATGATGAGAGACAGTGTTTCTGCTCAGCCGGGAAGCTGAGCAGAAGCTAAGCCCCGGTTCCAGCTACACAAGTGGGTTATTCTCTCAAAACATTGCACCTACAGAGGACTATGGAGAAAACATATGTGCATCTACATGATGTTCAAGTATAGTATGATGGTATTTACCATCCATATATGTGTGCTTATGTGTGCATATGGGTGCTTCAGAGAAATTGTGCTGTGAGGCTAAATGTCCCTAACAGACTAGTGTTCCTGACAAACTGACATCTCCCTGTCAGCATTGCTGTCATCATCTTCTTAACAGTTTTGGCCTTGTCATTGGCCCTGTGGAGCTCTGGCTAGGCCGACACAGCTGGGCCGAGACAGAGACCCAGTGGTCCATCAATTGTACATCTACAATTTCTAACAGGCCGCATAGACCTACAGAAAGGGACAGTGAGTGAATACCTAACCTATTTAGAAAGAAAGAGAGAGAGAGAGAGAGAGAGAGAGAGAGGGAGAGAGAGAAAGCGAGGAGAGCTAAATGTGTGAGGTCAAAAGAGTAAAGCACGGAAATCTGTTTCAAAGAGTCACAAAGTCACAAGAATCTACCTGTTCTAATCTGGAGGTTAGAACAGGTAGGCACTTGCTGCATCTGCTTCATCTGGGATTTTCTGTCAGGTAGAGCAGGTCCTATGCCACCTATGCCAACAGGAAGATCCAAAAGAGTGCAGGATTCACCCAAAGCTTTGAAGGTCATTTGTACATCACAGACCAGTTTCCTCTGGTCACTGGACACTAGTTCTCAACTTCTTTTAAATCAGAAGAGAACGAAATCCAAAACTATGGTCCTTGTCATTAGTTCAGCAACAGTGGTAAAATGTTATGCTGTTAAAGTTAAATATGTGCATCAATAGACACTTTTAGTTTGAATTGGATGTAAACGTTTTAGGGTGATTTGATTTGAACAGAGGATAGCTGGGGATGGGTAAAATAGATATCAGATGAGATGAGAGCTTCCTTCTCGAGGTTAGTCTATTTTCTCAAAACCTTTCACAAGAAAAGCTTGGTAGATCATTATGAAGCTCTGTTTGAAGGTTATTTTGAGCAAATATGTAAATAAATTAAAATTACCAAGAAAAAATGTCATACTTAAAAAATTAGGAACATCTAAGAGCTGTGTTGATTAGCTTTTGCTTTAGAAGAATGAAAGTGATTTATGTGGGGCATTGCAGCAATAATGCTGCCATACCAGGGCTATTTATAGTGCAGGTTAGTTGGAGGATTTTAATAAATACCTGATCTTTTTTTTTTCTCTCAGTTTTTTTTTTCTTATTGATTTTAAATGCAGAGTCAGTGGCTCAGCATTAAGTACTAAAGCAAGGCCACCTTTTTGTCCTCTACCCCATGTTTCTGAGCCAATCTTGTCCCTGGAATCAACTGACTTCAGGATCACAGACAGCAACACCAAAAAACAGGGGGAACCATGATGTCATTGTCCTCCAATCAAATCAACGGACACATAAATGACAGGGCATCTGTAACTCCCATTGGCCAAGCTACAGACTACAGACCATGCTTCAGTGCTGATTAAGGACTGAATTGGACGGGGACAGCCAGTCTTATGCATCAAGGATAAGAGATTGGCCAGCTTGCAAAGGCAGGCTTGAGAGCACATAAAAAGAATGAATTGAGACAGCCAGTCTAGTCGTACAGTTCATTAGGCAGCCTGGTTTTCTCAGCGCCTGGCAGCAGAATTTCAGCAAAGTCATACAGCACAAGATTCCCCCAAAATTAGGCTGCAAAGAACGACAATTAAAAAAACTAGGCTGTAGAGCATCAATGCAATTGTTAGGGCGCTAGAGGTTACAAATTCTTCATTGGTACGTCAGACACAAAAAATAGCATTTAGATTCATAATGATATCACTGGTTTGTGTTTCATGGCCTGCATACTGTACACCGTGTTGGGCTTTGTTTTATCCACAGTGTCCTTGATTTCCTAGATTTTTGCCTGTATACATACATGTATTCTTTTCTGTGCTTATTTACTATCCCATTATCCTTCAACCCAATGTTTCTGTATTGTTTGTTGGAATAGAAATATGCTAGATACAAATGACATGTGTTCATAGACCAGATCCATATTGTATTTGTGCATGTCTGAGTGTGTTTGTGTCGTGGCGGCAAGAAGAGGGAGGGTTTTACCAGGTTACTGGGGAGTGGACACGTCTGCTTCTTGGCGAGGCAAGTTGAAAAGAGCCGTCAGCCATTTACTCAATGTATTTTTTATAGCTGTTTCATGCTTTGACCTAAATCTTTTCAGAGCTCAATAGAACCAATATGTTGCAAATTTGAACATGTCTGAGAAGCCGTCTGATCCCTTTGACATCCACATTCTGCTTTTTCAGTCACAGAAGGGATTTGGAGTCAGATAATATTGATCATTTTATGTGATTCACAAAGTGCAGTAAAGGAAGTGCAGACCAGTACTGATCGTAGCGTATTGTTGTTAATAATGTGTTTTCAAGAAGCCTACATCCCACAGAGATAGGGATTGAAACCACCCGGATTTTATCGTGAAGGCAAACATTTTCCTTTTTGTAGAACTGGCAAATGTAATTAAAGCAACATGCTAAGCTTGGAGTGGGAGTGGAAAGACTGATCTGTCACACAGAATTGACTCACGCACAGGAAAGTGTGAGGGAGGAAAGTAGCAGCTACATTTAATCTTGTGGGACTGGGCTGTGGATTTACAAATTAGAGATTTCTGGTAGAATTAAGTCTTTGAATGTGTCAAGATAAATGGAGACTAACAATCATTGATGTGTAAAAACAATGATAAGGTGGACTTTGCTCTGGTGTATTCAAGTAAAGACACCAAATTAGGCTAACAGTTTTAGAAATTACGTATTTTGAACATTGTGTTTGTGTGACTGTAGAAATGTCGATGTTCTATAAGATCAACTGAACCTTTGGAACTTAAGTCCCACAATTGTATTGAACTAAATTAGACTCTAAAATGTAGGTTGACATCATACAATAAAGAAATCAAATGGTTGTGTATCCTTGCATACAATGTCTTCAGTGATGATGCTCTTCCAGGCCTGTACTTGCAGCAGGCCTCAATTACTATGTTCTGTCTTCTGTTTCCTTCTCAGCATGTTAACTACTAGTGTTTGGACATGTTTTTGTGTGCCTGATTGATTTGTTATATTATGATGGCAACTTGAATTTGCATTGACACTGCTGTGTTTCAAAATCATGTTGTCTGCATACGGGATTATTGTCTTAGTTTTCTCAGTACATACACCAATGCTATCAATAACCTCATTCCGATTCAGTTATATCATGGTTTCAAAGTAAAGGAAAATCAATTGTAAAGTACTTTGTACAAAATCACTATTCCACAGATGGACACTCAAGCTGCAGTTTTTACTTGTGTAAAAGAACTGCTGATAAAGTGCCTGGTTATCTTTCCTTTCCCTCCCCTGGGAGTTAACAATTCAAGATATCCGTATGGAGTGATTCTATCTTGACCTCATTTGTCTAGGGAACACATCTAAAGTATTGTAAATATTGAATGAGATATTGTCATGTTTTGTGTGTAGCAGGTGCTTCACTGCTTCACATCTTAACTGTACTTACTGTTCCTCTAACCCAAGGGAGAAATATTCATTCCCATCTCATGTTCTAAGACTACTTTAACCCTGTAACTTAGTCTAAAGATAATGTCAAGGTGCTATATACTGAGAATGATTTGAAACCACAGAAGGTTCTATTTCCCCATCAATTGATTACTGCCACAACAATGTCGACAAAGCGTCTCTTAGGAAGACAAAGGAACATGCTTATGTTAAATGGCAATTATGTACAGTGATCAATAGGCCTCCGTCACATCATTGTACAATAGGCTGGCCTATATTCTACATTGATGTGCTTGAAACACACTAAATACGAGAGAAATATGTAAGTTGTAAGTTGTTTGTATGTTACATTGCCAAATTATATTCCTTTCAAATAAACAACTAAAGTCTTAGTGCTCCCTGTAGCCTAACACAAGGGGTGGGTAGCCTGCATCACCAGAACTGAATGTGAGTGCGGCGGGACAACATTTGAGTTGAGGAGAAATGCCGGCGCTTCATTGACGTCAAATGACAGAGATTGAACAGAATGTTTAGTAGGACCATTTATCATATTTGAGGGAGTTCTCGCGGCTTTTATCTGCCGTCCAGCTCCTGCTATTTTTGTATACCACTACACGCCTTGTTTTCCTTTTTATTTGGCATCACGGGATTAGATAGCTAGGTCCACGTAGAAACGCTTGAAGATTCAATTACCATAGCACGTAAGTGTTTTCCCTCTTCAGGATTCAAATGTTTGATGAAACGATAAAACCTATAGTTTCCTTGTTGCCTCTATGTTTAGCTGTTGATTGAAGGTGGCGAAAGATGTGCAATATCATGTTAAAATCTTAATGATAGGCCACGACGCCGATGGAGGAGTCAGGCGGCAAGTTATTTTAGAGTTTATGTTGCTTGTCAGAATGCAAAGTCTCGATTAAAATAATGGAATGGTTACAACTGAGGGTTACCACTGATTCAGCTTTTCAAACCTATCCATGATACATGAATGGGAGTATATTCAATTTTATAATAAAAAAAGACAGGCTACATTATTATCCATACATTTATTTTCGTAATGAGAATGATAAGTACACCTCTGTATTGTGATGATGCCATTGCTGAGCATACCATTCTTTGAAACATACATTTTTCTCTTAAAAACACGTTATAAATTTACTATAACAAGATATTCTAAAAACAAAAAGGGAAATGTTAGTAAGGAAAGGTCAGTCTGTTTTACAATTATAAACCAATTTCAACAACTTGCAACATTTAAAATACAGAAATTCCTTGCTTGCATTATGCATTGGTTCAGCTAGGCTGTGATTGGTTCTTGTAAGGTTTCTGTCTATGAGGCAACAATCTTCTCATCCACCCAGCAACCCCGTATTCCTCATGCTCTCTTGATTCTGTGCCTCCTAGGGCCTTTTCTGCTGCATCCAGAGTGGTATCCATGGTAACGGTGGTCTGACCCTTTATACTTACTGCAGTAACTAGGCATGACCTGGATTCCATACATCTGGTTAGTCGGGCACACAGGACTGAGGCAGCTGATCTGCTTCCCATTGTTGGGGGTCAAAGAGTTGGATGACTGTCAGTTGCTTTGGGTGCACAGTTGGTTATGTGCAGATTTGTTAAAATAAATATCATTATTTTTATGGAAACATTGTATCAACATGTATACTCTTTGGGTGTGGAATTTGAAAGGTTAGAGGGACCTGCTGCCACTACATGAGTCAAGGACACGTTATAATATTTCTGTGCTGAATGCAGCTATTTCCCATATTTTTCTCTGGCATTGAGTGCTTTCCACATTCCATGACTGCTCTAGAAAATTAACTGAGGTCTGAGGTATATATACTTACAAGTTTATTCAATTGGAAATCTTGTTTAAATTATCAGTTTCTATTTATGTTCAAAATTTATTTATGAATATGTAATGCGAGGCTGAGCTAATACTGGTGAATATGTATATGTTGTTCTGGATTGTTATTTTCTTTTTATAACTACTGTTTACCAATCACTTTTTTGTGGTAAATTGTCTGAAATAAATTCATTCATTCATTCAATATAAGTGCTATTTTTATAAACACAACAAATCTTACAGATTCTTTAAGTACTATCAGGGCCCTGGTTCCTTTAGACCAGCAGTTGGGTCCAGCTTGAATGTATATTGGACACAATTTGGGATTTAGGATGCCCATTTTATTTAAAGCTGTCTGAGACTGAACCATGCTTTCTTTTTACCAGTATCCTTCCATTCTCAGAGCTGAGGCTGCAGTGGTAAATGTCTTTATAGTCAAATGAACTGATGTATCAGTGAGCTCGTATTTAGAAAGCAGCATCTCCCTCAACAACCGACGGCTCAGCTGCAAACTCCCTGAGGTGTCAGCTCGCTGTTTGAGCCAGACTGTGTGGGAGGGCCTATTTCTGTCCTTCCTCACAGGGGCTGAAGCCGTCTCTCTGTCTCTGTCACCCAGTGCAGCATAGTGACAGATGAGGCAGTCAAAACACAGCGCTTTTACATGAGCTCACACTGGATCCTTTCCTTGAGCCAAGAATGCAGGCAATGCATTCCAGCACAAGGAATCAGTACTATTTGAGCAACATCAACTGATGTCTGTTGGTAGAGATACATACTCATACTGGCTATTCTCTACACTATCATTGTTGTGTTGTGTGTTTGCATGAACACAACCAAGGACGTTGAGGTGCGACTCATCACATTTTTACTGTTCATAGGAAATAAGTAGAGCTGCCTTTATTTCTCCATGCGCTTTAATAATTTGTGTTTAGAAGCAGTCCATTGTTTGAGTGTGTGGGTCCAGAGGGTTAGCCTTGACCATGTGAGTCACACTCAAACAATATCCTTCTCTGTCCTCCACACTGCTCAGTTTCCAGATGTGAATCAGGCAGTCTTTATTAGTCAATCACCAAAAAAAATCATTCGTATTTTGCTCTCTTAAATATGCTTAAAATCTGCCATTTACAGTCTTTTGACATTTACAAGGTAATTACAAGAGCTGCTGATGACCCTGCTGATTGTATTGTACGTTATGTTGTTTTCTAAGAGCCCTCTTTCTGTTCTGTGTTTTGTAGATGTCATGGAACAACAGAGGGCCCTCCACTCTGGTTGTCTGGTTTCAGGGGTAAGAACCCCTCCTGTTCGACGCAACAGTAAATTGGCCAGCCTGGGCCGAATCTTCAAGCCTTGGAAGTGGAGAAAAAAGAAAAATGAGAAGCTTAAGCAGAGTTCCACAGGTAATTAATGTAGGAATGTAGCCAGTGTAAGGCACATAATTCAATATGCAGTTAAAAACAAATTCATATGTAACTGGAATGTTGTTGTGACTATAATGCGTGTGTATGGATTGCTCCATTCAACCAGATAAACATAGGTCAAATGCTTGTGTCTTGCAGCCATAGAGAGGAAGGCAGCTGCTCGACAGAGTCGGGATGATGTCACCAGAAGAGGCCTGGGGGAGGCAGAGCCAGGTGTGCGAGTGCATGACTGGACGCACACTCCCAGTCACTCACACGTGCACATTCACACAAACTCACTCATGCACACGCCAGTGCCATCTAATATTCACAACACACTATTTTGTTTTGTTGCGTTGTTTTACTTATCATTATGAAAACAATATAGATACATAATACGTCGCTGTTTTCTGTCCTATAGAGTCAGGTCTAGCCTGCGGGGGCAACATAGAGGACCCAGACACACCAACACATTCAGATGGGGAGGAGAGAGAAGAGGAGCCCATGGCACCCCTGGCCAACACGTCAGAGGACCAGGGAAGTGATCTGGATCGTTCCACAGGTGGGCCAGGACATTTCTAAATGTTTACTATCGTTTTTGTTACCATATAGTGGGTACATTGAAATGTCAAGGTTTAGGCTGTCAGTACATTGTGGAAAACTCCATGTGATTCCTCTTAACCACCACTTGGTGGAGACAGAGATTATTAATTGGTTCGAAATCGACCGGTCAAGAGGGAAAATAACAAAACTTTGTTTTTCTTTTGCAGTTCAAGATTTGACTGAGGATTCAGAGACAATAGGAGATCATAGTCAGAATGAAGAAGGGGAAGAGGAGGAGTCGTCTTTGACTGAACCCCCTGATGACAACTCCATGGGGCCAGGGGACCCCCCTGAGGGGCCCAAGGAAGTCACCAAACCCCCTCCCCTGAGACGCGCCAGCACCCCTCCTCCACCCAGTCTACCTGTCAAACTTCTCACCAGATTAGGCAGTTTAGACGGTGAGACAGTTGTTAAAATGTCTTGCTTTATCTTACAAGCGAATTATAATATTACTATGAAAACATCTTTACGTGTGCAATTTCCACCAAAAAGGGCCTCATCCCATGGCAGTGAAAAAATCTCCCGCCACCCTGCCAAGGAACTTCACCCTTCCCAAAGATCCACAGGGATCTCTGCTGAGAGGCCGGATCTTCACCCCAACAGGCTCCCCCCACCTGGGCTCCCTGCACCCACAGCTGTCCCCGAGCTGCATCATCGAGGAACTGCACCGTGCTCTGGCCTCCAAGCATAGACAGGACAGGTAAGGTGCCTAACCTCTCTCATTACATTTAAATTTAGCAGACGCTCTTATCCAGATCGACTTACAGTAAGTACGGGGAAATTCCCCCGAGGCAAGTAGGGTGAAGTGCCTTGCCCAAGGACACAACTTAATTTAGCGAGGCCGGGAATTGAACCGGCAACCTTCTGATTAACAGCCTGATTCCCTAACCGCTCAGCCATCTGATTCTCCACATAGCTGTCGTAGAAGTATGTTGAGTCTGATCTGAGGCTTAAATCTGTGACCTCAGTTTCCAAGGGAAGGAGATACGCTCTTCCCCAAAGTGCCGCCCAGATGGACGTCTGCCCCGTACGTCCAGCACAGAGAAGGAGCCCTCTGGAGAGTCCGAGAGCAAGAAGGAGTCAGACGAGAACAAAGAGAATCGCCGCCTGGATGAGTACTTCAGCGACCAGGAGAGCTGGAACGAGTCTGTAATATCTGGTAGGTTTTCAAATCAACTTTGTCCTAAGGTACAATAGCACAGACAATCCACAATCCTGGTGTTTCTCCTACAAGTTGTTGTTTTTCTGCAGGGTAGTTTGTTTTAATGTTATGTTGCTTGATGTTATTTACTCCGGATGCACATGTGGGAGATTAACAATGTAGCCAAAATGAAGAGAGTCATTCGACTGTATTTGTCAGCGACATCTGTTGAGCTGCCCTACTTCCTGGGCTGATGGGTGATGATGTCACCGCATGTGGGTCATCAGGGAAACACAAGCATGTGAAATAACCTTGTGTAGCTTACTGTTGCAAACTGAAACGTTTACCCAGTGCAAACAAACTGGTCTCTTGTTAGTGTGATGAACAGGATTACATTGTTGACAATTCATAGTATACAATGCATGGTGTGTAGTGAGCCATGGCACCAAAAACAGTTGCTGACCTTTGTTTGTTTGTGTGTGTGTGTGTAAACAGGGACATTGCCACGTAGGATGAGGAAAGAACTACTGTCTGTAAAGCTGCGTAACCGTCCCAGTAAGCAGGACCTGGAGGACAGGAACATCTTCCCAGTACGCAGTGACCAGGAGCGCCAGGAGATCCGCCAGCAGATAGAGATGAAGCTAGCCAAGTGAGTCTCTCTCTGTGGCCCAGCTCACCCCTCATCAGCCCGCCCTCTCTCCCATGTATGGCTGTTTTGTTGTCCCACTTTCCATCTCCATGTTTGTAGAAGGTTATGTTGGCCATGTCTGTTAATGAGTTTGATCACCTGCTTCCATCATCTCTTCATTCCATCGACACAGTTTTAGCCTAACAGCATTCCATTCCATTTCTCCTTTCTAACTGTCTCATATTTTCTCTCTGCATTATACTGTACATTTCTTTGAAACTACATTCAATGTAGAGATGAAGAGTTTTCATAGATTTGGGAGATTTCATGATATTTTGATTCAATGCCAAATGTGCTTATGATGGACAAGGTAGTCCCTAGAAATGATGAGTTTATCCAATAAATTATATTAATTCTTTTCAGAAACGGTTTAGAAAATGAATACACAGCACACAGAAAGCTATTACCCTCAGGGACTTAAATTTGACTTGTGACCAAAGACCGGTCTCTAAAAGGCTTGATACTTTGGATTAGCAGAAATGTACTTCTGAACATCTCTGATAGAATGTATTGTTAGAAAGTATATTAGTTTAAGCTCTTGTCTACCAAATGAAGATTGCATTTCTATGGGGTTTACATTTGATAGTATTATAGTGTGCTGATAAACTGGACAAGTTTATCAGCCAGTGGGGGGAGCCAGTATCTCACCACAAACAAATGCCTTGAAAATAACCCTCACTATTTCTTGCCAGTAATATATGATCACATGACTATCTGATCTTATAGGATTTTATGTTATTGATATGAAAGTTGAAGGGATTATCATTTTAACCTGTCATTCATGATATTGTAATGTGATTCATTTTTGGATAATGGAATGGAATGGAACAATGAGAGTTGTCCTGGTGAATTTGGTGGGATTATTCCATGCTTCGAGAGGGATTTTTGTGGAGGTCTAACACTTTCAGTTTTTACACTGTGGTTGTTATCCTAACAAAATTCTGGATTTGCCATTTTGGCAACAAAAAAAACACAGCAAATTTGAAAACACAAACAACTCAGGCGATATGTGATAGCTCTGTTACAATAAAAGTAAGGTTTATAGATTTGGCATCATATACATTTTCAGTACTATCCATGAGCTGTAGTACAGTATCACTTGTTTTTATCTCTTTGGGTGCTATGTATAATTAAGTGCATACCACTTAGACATACAGTGGTCCCCCCTTTAACACAAGTAAATATATGACAACATCAATAATTGACTCAGACAGTAGTCTTTGCAGGAGGGCTCAAAATAGCTTGCAGACACTTCAGGGTAGGAATCAATAGAGCGTAGGTGTGAGAAGGAGAGGAGCATGGAGGGAGTTAAGCCCAGCCACCCTTCTGTCTGGAGTTAAGGACTTATGGTAGTTATCCCAACTCCCTTTGGGAATGTTCTTTCCGCACTCAGTTAGGCAATGCTACTCAGGTCAAAAGAGCTAATGTTGGGTGTAAACACCAAGGCAAGAGAGAGTAAGAGAGGACAAGTGGGCTTGTTAAGTGTGATAGTGTGCTGTGATAAGGCTATGTGTTTTATGTGTTTGGATTTTTTTAAGTGTCAAGACCCTCTGCTAATCTGTTGATCTTGATGAATATTACTTCACTTTAATGTTTTAATTGAGTGTATTGTGTGCGACGGCTTAGAAGGAGTGTGTTTAGACTGCCAGAAGGCCTCAGATCAATGTCTGTGAGGTTCTCTAACCCTGCCATCAAGCTTCCTCACGTGTGCTTTGTTCAACCCCACCCGTGGGCATCTCACAGCTGCGTGCCAGTCTGAATGCCAGGAGCAGTTAGCCAGTAACAACAGTGTCATCAACGCAAGCATCATAAACCAAAGCTATTTTTAGCCCGGGCCATGATCACGAACTGTTGAATGAATTAGAAAAATTCCATCACTTCAGTGGAGATATTTGGAATGTTATTGTTCCATCCAGCACACCCCTGACATGCCTCCATCCATGTGGATCTCCACGTGCTCTTGTGTGACTCTTAACACTTGCTGAAAAACGTGCCGCTTAAGGAAAAGGCTGACTGGGGAATATCAGAAATATTACCTAATGAATAAATGACTACAAACAAATGTAATAGTATACGGCATGTCTTTATAAATGTAGGAAATTACATATTACCCATAACAATAATTACTCTGCGGAGGTAATGCTTGGAATGCATACAAAATTAACTTGCATACAAACCAAATATAGTGGGGTTATTGTAGGAAATGAGACCACATCAATTGTTCGCTGAACACAGACATAACTAGTCAACAGCTTACATAAAGTTGACTTTTGAGTACGCTTACATAACTGGCAGGAAGTGATTGATCCTGTGTAATGGAGGGAAAGTATGACAACAGGAAAGTCTGCCAACCAGGGTAGGACTGTGTATGGATATGTCAGACAAGGAAAAGCATCTTAGCATCATACTAGGATAGACAATTATCCGATTGTGTTTTGGTGCACTTTTGGTGAGTGCACCAAAACAAGTAGCCATGTGAAAGTATTTAGTTGATGACGTAAGAGTTATCAAAGTAAATCCTTTGGACCATGTAACAATGTTTAGCTCACCACAACAATGTGAGGGACAGCTATGTATCCAAATGAGTAAAACATATTGAAGCAGGGGGATGGCTTGCTTTCATCCTAAAGTTGCATAATGATGTGATCGAGAGCATTTCATGGAGGGACGCCTGCATCAGGAATGGCGTGTGAAGACCACAACGCCATGTGGGTCAGCCCCGTCAGATGGCCTTATAGTGTCCTCTACAGCCTGCAGGCAGCACAGGTGCTGGGGGGCCTCTGCTCCAGGGCCCAGGCCAGGTTGTGCTGCATCACCACTCCTGGTCTGCTGACAGAGGGACAGCTGAGACATGTCATTGTTTAAGATGAGAGCACCATGTGCTCGGCCATCCTGGCTGGCCAGAGTTCCAACACTAACATGGTGGTCTTAGAGTGGACCTTAACGACTGAGCCCCTAGAACGGTGGCGAACGATAAGCTTCCACTTTCCCTCCTCCTTGTCCTCTCTGTGTTCACCGACTATTCACCTCGTACCTGCTGGTGTCTTCAGGACACACACAGTGAATCCTAATGAGTGAATCAGTTGTGCTTATTGAGGTGGCGGCACACTGTGCCTTGTCTTAGAAGCTGAGTGTGGGTTGAGGACCCACAGGGTGAGCAGCTGTTGTGCTCACCGAGTCTGTTCTCCATCAGAACAGTGTGGTCTTCGGAGCAGAATAGCAGCAGAACAAACAGCCAGTTCCTCCTTGGCTGCGGAGCAGCTTGGTACAGGGCCTGTCACACAACATGATGTAAGGACAGCTTTCAGAGTCAGTCATCAACAGGGCGAATTCATCCTCTAATCTGATATCGACCAAATTGTTGAATAGGATACCAATCAAGCTGAGATGTGTTAATTGTTCTAAAGTATGAGACTTGTCTCTTTGTTGTTTGGATGCTGACCAAAAAAATCCAGCTCTATTACAAAACCAAGACAATTCATTTCACCATTACTTAGAAGAATACATTGTAGGCATACAGTATACAAACACAAGCAACGATGTGTGCATTTCAACAATTGTTTGTGCAGGTGTATTGTGTGTTAAACAATATATTTCCAATATCCATGTATGTTTTTCAAAATAGGTCTGATGATGCAACACAGAATGTCATTCTGTCTGCATTGTGGAACAAAGCCTCCAGCCTGTATGGAACAGCTTTGATGTACTAGGTTGCACCAGCATTCAGAACAGTAGGCTGGCCCAGGACAGGGAAAGGGAACCCTCTGTTGCTAAATTTAGCTCAGATCGTTGTCACTGGAGCTAAAATACTGCGGCACCAGCTCCGATCAATGCAGTATGTACGTCACAGATAGGGCTGTTTTCCTATCCCTGCTCAGATGTACAGATTGCCTGTCCTCCACTCCCCTCTGATTGAACCACCACATTCCCCAGGGAAGCTTTCTGAAATTGTGGCCTTGACTTACCGCAGTGATCTACATCTTTCTGGCTCTGGCCCAGTAAGCTTTCCACTGTCACTACTGCGACTGGATTGGTGGTTAGGAAAGAAAGGTGGTGAGAATGGGACCTTGTAAGACTAGTGGGGGAGAGCCTCAGTCAGTGGATGCCTGTGCTCTGTGGGTGATGACCTTACTATCAATAGCCATCTCAGAAATGCTAATTGCATTAATTCCTATGGAGACGCTCTTTAGCTATTAATAGACAAGACAGTTTATGAGTTATTCATGGCCACACACATACCCACGCACCCTTTTTCACATTTCCTACCCCCAGCCTCACCAAGGCAAGTGTCTGCCGATCTTGACTGAATCTGCTCGAGAGGGACGGGGTGTATAATGAGGGAAACTGGCAGCAGTGGTGTGGGAGGAGACGAAATAGGCCTTTGTGGCTCAAAGTTTGTTTCGGCCACAGCTCTAGCCCGGCTTGTCAGTGTGAAACAGGACTCAGCGAAAAGAAACCCACACACAGCTGCTCCCCTGTGCCCTAAATATATGTTGAAATGTCTATTTGTTGTGTGATTTTACAGTAGGTATCCTTATCGTACAGCAATTCAGCCATTTTTGTTGTGTCAGTTTATGTCATGGTCATTACCTTCTCAGTGGTCTCCACAACAATACACTGTCAACAAACTGTAGGGATTCATATTTTAGCACTCTAGGCAGACTCACAAGGAACACACAATGTTTAAACTTTGGCAAGGTAAGCAATTTGGAGCAAAGTAAACCAGACCAACATTTTTATAAATGTGAACCATTTGGAACAAATGTATACATTCGGTCTAGTCTACAAGCAACAAGCCAACCTAAGCTACATCCTCTAAAATATGAGGGGCAGCATCTTGATTCACTTGATTCCTTTGAAACTTTTTGTATTGTCGTGAAAATGTACAACTCTATTGCAAGCAACAGCAGTTGCCAGGTAACACAGGGTATTTAATAAGCACTAGATGCAGTTTCCTGTGGAACATCATCTGAAATATTAATGAGACTCTGCCAGGACTTCCCTTCCTCCCTCCCCCCTGCAGACACACCATAGTGATTGTTTTGAACACATCTGAGAATTTTTCATTTGAGCTCTCTTTGAGAATGATGAGAAAATGTACAGATATCCTCTTTTCTTCTATTGATAAAAGCAGGTCAGATAGTATTAAATGCTGTACTGGATTTCTGGAGCAGCATGGTGAAGAGGTGTTGTTGGCCCTGAGTCAGAGTGTGCATGTAGTGTGGAGAGGACACACGTGTAGGGTGGAGAGGACACGTGTAGGGTGGAGAGGACATAAGTGTAGGGTGGAGAGGACACACGTGTAGGGTGGAGAGGACACACGTGTGGGGTGGAGAGGACACGTGTAGGGTGAAGAGGACACACGTGTAGGGTGGAGAGGATACACGTGTAGGGTGGAGAGGACATACGTGTAGGGTGGAGAGGACACGTGTAGGGTGGAGAGGACACACGTGTAGGGTGGAGAGGACATACGTGTAGGGTGGAGAGGACACGTGTAGGGTGGAGAGGACACATGTAGGGTGGAGAGGACACACGTGTAGGGTGGAGAGGACACACGTGTAGGGTGGAGAGGACACACGTGTGGGGTGGAGAGGACATACGTGTAGGGTAGAGAGGACATACGTGTAGGGTGGAGAGGACACACGTGTAGGGTGGAGAGGATACACGTGTAGGGTGGAGAGGACATACGTGTAGGGTGGAGAGGACACGTGTAGGGTGGAGAGGACACACGTGTAGGGTGGAGAGGACATACGTGTAGGGTGGAGAGGACACACGTGTAGGGTGGAGAGGACATACGTGTAGGGTGGAGAGGACACACGTGTAGGGTGGAGAGGACATACGTGTAGGGTGGAGAGGATACACGTGTAGGGTGGAGAGGATACACGTGTAGGGTGGAGAGGACATACGTGTAGGGTGGAGAGGACACACGTGTAGGGTGGAGAGGACACGTGTAGGGTGGAGAGGACATACGTGTAGGGTGGAGAGGACACAAGTGTAGGGTGGAGAGGACACACGTGTAGGGTGGAGAGGACACACGTGTAGGGTGGAGAGGATACACGTGTAGGGTGGAGAGGACACACGTGTAGGGTGGAGAGGACACACGTAGCTTATGAGGTCTGTAACTGCTTTCTTTGTCTCAGGGCTTTAAAAAGTTCTGAGTAAGATTTCCCCCCTCTCTTTTTAAGCAGACATTTTAGTAGTCAACTTCTTTCCTTCTTCCTTTCATTCCTTTCCTTTTATTTCACTTTTTAGCTGTATAAGCAGGCATGTTCTCCCATTTACAGAATGTGATTGTGTGAGCTTTATAGCTGATGGCAACATTTGCTATTTGAATTTGGGTCCATCTGAAACCTATGTATGTCTATATAAAACATTCAGAATCAGAGTTGGCAACACCCAATTATATTGCTGCTTTTAGAAGCTACGCTCAAGTTGTAGAAGTAAAAAGTGCAGGATATCACAGACTGCACAAAAAAGACCCGTACAAAATTATACACTGCCACCATGAACCCCCTATTCCCACAAGGAGTAATTAACTATGTGCTCCACGGGTTGTTCTCTCTGATAATCAGCCTTGCCATCTCTAATGGCAACAGATGTTGCCATTACATGTCAGATGTTGTTACCCCCATTCAGATCATTTTTCTTATTATTTTTACCATGATGTTGGGAATGGCATAGACATATATTGAGGAAGATAAGGATTTGTCAGATTCTTTGTTTTTGTGCCACATGTTGATTCGTCAACCATTTGTATGGATTTATATTCTCAATAATTCTGATAGTATTGTGATTATTATTACTGTAGTTGCTATGTATCAATCTTGGATGGAATCGCTACACATTATAGCTGATGCACTTTCACATTGTTGGCACAGGTGACCACTATTTGATGCATTTTGAAGATGACTTCTCGTTGTGGCCTCAGCTTGCCTGTTTCCTTGATCTGTAGACCTACTGTGAAGTTCAGACTCAGGTTCAAACAGCAGACTGCATTAATCATTTATGTTTGACCTTACATGAAGCTCTGAGCTTGAACTGAGTCTGAACCTGATTCATCTTTTTGAACCCTCCAGAGTTTTGAATGGCATATAGGGCCATGTAAGCCAATCCATAATGTACAAAAAATATATACCTTGACACATGCATTACAGAACAGTTGGGTTGTTCAGAGTTGGTTCAGAGGGAGCAGGCTTCTAAGTAAAATGAGGTGCCCGGCTACACTTGGTCTATCTCCCCATACCAAGATTTACTAGGAGAGACATTTAGGTCAGGACTCACACCCACCCAAGGCATGACATCCAACCCAAGCCTTTTCAAAGTTATATAAACATAGAAAGGAAGATGACTTCTTTAATTATTCCTGGCAACTGTCCGCCTCAGGGTGTCCCAGCCACACTTAACTGGTTCTCAGACACCACATCGAGCAGTGGTGTGTTGGTCTCAGACCCTGTCACGGTTACCCCAGGAGATGGACCAGGGCATTAACACACACCTCAGCGGGCATTAGTAGGCCTCAGCCACCACTCCTGACTCGTGCAATTTTCCTCCACTTCCATGGGCTGACACTCCCATCAGCCTTGCTTCTGCAGCCGGCTCATGGCTTTGACATTCTGGTGAGTCATCCAACAAATCAGGAACTTTCACATTGTACCAAATGGAATGGAGTGAGGAGTGAATGCCTAGGAAGTACAAATGACAATAAGAACCTTTTCCCTGTGAAAGTCCATTTAGATGGGCTGGTAAGTTAACCATCCCCTGATCTGTACCACTTTGATACAAAGTATAGTACCATATTAACCTTGTGGTTGGTGCTCATGTCAGGACACTTGTCATGTCCATCTCTGTGCAAGTGATTCTGTTTTATGATAAACCCAATGTGGTCCCAGTCACAGATGAGGCTATTAAATGTGTTCTATTTTAGGCTTGGAACCTAGTTGCCATCTGTACACCTACTATTTCCATGACTGGGGCCATAACAATCAATGGACTGAAAATAACAAAGGTTTTTGTGGAGTTGTCATTTTTAAATGTGTCAGGGTGAGAAAATGGACTGTCACCCCATCAGCACAGTTCCTGCAGTTGGAAACATGGTCTATACAGATGTTGTGTTTAAGGCCAAGAAAGAGGTGAGGTGGTCCATTTTCCCAAATAAGAGAAATAAGTAAGTAGGTTTGCAGTGAGGCTTCATTGTATTGTCTATAGACAATATGAAGACTTTTAATATGAAGTTTGAGGTCATCTTACTTATGTTTATGGCAGTTGCACAAATGTAGAGGATGGGCTGGTGTGGAGAAGAAAGAAAGGCATTTGTTTGTGGATTTAGTTTTGTGTGGCCCGGAAATATTTTAGCAGTCCAGTCCATTATAGTCATAATTATTTCCTGGCCTATAGCGTGGGGTATTAAATATAATTGCATATTGTATCAAAACAGTAGTAGTCTATTGTCTGTGTATTCCGACAGCTCATGTCTAGCTTCAAATTACGATGTAAGTTATTGAGGAAATCGAATGGTGTAATTTTAACTACGAATCCACTTTAGCGTCAATGCTAAGCATGTCTGTCTGGGTCCTTCTCGGTGCACATCTATAGGCAGGGGATTCCCTCTTTGCAGACCTTATTGATAATTGCCACACCGTGTTCCTAATTGTAAACAATACGGAGGTATCGCTGATCTAAGGGCATAACGATCTAAAAATAAACCACATTTTACCATAATCACCATGTGTGTAATGAGCCTTTAACTCGGAGAAATATTTTGGACTATTTTTTCATTAACCATTAGCTCCACTGCATCGTTCTGTCTGCTTTTAAATTCCTTACTGCAGCAGTTTTCAAGGCGTATTCAAAGTGTGCGTGGGAATCTCCTGCTAGGCACCGCCCCCAGAAATTATGCATGGAGTGAAAAGGGAGACAGGCTTTCCAGCATCACACCACTCTAAACAGCGTCAGGTTGCGAGGCAGACTTGACAGCTAAGCGCTCAGCATCTGCAGTAGAGAAGCCCGGATACCCAATTAAGTCAAATAGGCTACTTCTCTTTGGGATACTTAGCGAATTTACTGTGTCGTATTATTGTCACAACAGTAATTTTTGGACGGCAAGTGCTGCGATTCATACTCAGAGATACATATTAAGGAAGAATGCTTGTAAAACGGATTTAACGCGTGATTAATCACACCTGGATCTATTCCCCGATGTTGAGTTTGTCGCGATTTAGTAAACGAAGTTGGTTTATAGACTCAAGAAGGGACTCACGATTTTGTTTTAAGATGTGTAGATCTTGGTGTTCTACACATTCTTTCCGGCAAACAGCGTGCTAGTACCAGACTGCAAGACTATTACTTGAGGGGAAAGTGGATCAAAATGGTCCAAAACGTGATTCTAGTGTTTTTCCGTAGGAGACTCAGCCAGAGGCCAGCTGTTGAAGAACTGGAAAGTCGGAACATCCTGAAGCGTAAGTACTGGATTGGCAATAATATAATCAGGGTGTGATCAGGTTCTTATTGTTATGTCCTCACTATATTTAAACACTTAAGTATTTGCAATACTATCTGCAATACTGGGGTTTAGGAGATGATGATGAGGCATACTACCATCATTTTGAACAATTTATTGACATAGCAAAAGAAGTGTTCTTAAGTGTATTATTCACAATTTAGATTTCATATACATAGCAACTATTACAACCCTTTCACAAATCTGTGCAGTTCAATGAATAGCCTACTAATACTACTAAAACTAAAATAATATTGAAAAGTTGAAATACATCAAAAATACGAGAACTGAATAGATGATCATTTTCATCAAGATTGATTACATTTGTTACATTTCATTGACCCTGAGGAGAGTGATCTTGCAGACTTTTGCTTTAGGCGACAGAGGAATGAACAATCTGTGAAACTGTCCTTTTACAAGTTGGTGTGGCTCTGTGTTTTTTCTTACCTATGGTTGAGACTTTAATTCATGCTTGTGGTTTAGAGGTGGCATCCATGTGCTCTACACTCTGGCCCTACTAAGCACCTGTCTGATGTTGAGACGAGCCACCTTCTTCCACAGTGTCAAAATGCAACACACAATGCACTGTCAAATCACTGGACTAAAGACCATACACTTCTAGCAAAAGGACACCTGTTCCAGATCCATGATGCAAACTATGGATAGTAGATTTGCTGCTTCTTATAATCATACTGAAGTGACATTCAGCCTCTAAAGTATTATTTATTTTTGATCCTCCTGCAACAGATTTGATAGAATCTGATGGAGACACATGCTGACTCCACCTTTACTCCAGTGGTACAGCACAGTCCAGACTCACTTAATCCATCTTGTGGAGATTATAAATGTTTCTTTTCTTTTTTTTTACTGGAATTTTGTGCACATTAATCAAGTAACCTCAAGTAAGTCTGGGCTGCTGTTGTTTAAGAAAAAAAATTATACAGGCAGACACAGAAAATGTGAGGGCTTGAGGCCAGTCCTTGTTTTTGTCTATGGGAACAGATGCCAAAGCGTCCCCATCTGAAGTGAGCTAGATATTTTGGCATGGTTTTTACAGACAGTTTTGATTGTCACATAATACCTTGCTTTTCTGTGAGATTGGATTTACTAAGTGTCATGACCAATAACTGCAGACCGCATTACTTCTGCATCACTAACTTGAAACCTTGTCCTGACACCGTCCATCACTTGTTTCCCTGTCTGTATGTATTTGTGCTTATATGGGACTTCTCACTTTGTGTCTTACAGAGAGGAACGACCAGATAGAGCAAGAAGAAAGGAGGGAAATTAAACAGCGTCTTAACAGAAAGGTAAGCAGGACATCCACCTTAAGACACCAACATTTACAAACTAGAAACATGCACCGGACAATACACTGCCCTTCCCATCCTCTCCCCGAGGGACACATTCCCAAGGTTAACTGATCAGTGATGAGTTACAAAATAATAGAAACAATGTTTCGGCTGACTTGTACCATAACAAATACCACTGTTTTTATTCCTTAGCTTAACCAGCGACCCACAGTTGATGAACTGCGGGACAGAAAGATCCTTATTCGTTTCAGTGACTATGTGGAGGTAGCAAAAGCTCAGGATTATGACAGGCGTGCTGACAAGCCCTGGACCAGACTGTCAGCTGCTGACAAGGTATGCCCGAGAGCACCCCCTGTTGAGCACTGTGCTCTATTACCACTTGAGTTCACTTGAAATGGTCATTACATACTGTACCCATGTCAATAGTAAAACAGACACTAAGGAGCTATAGCTTACTTTTTCTATAGATGCTCATCTAAATTCTCAATCAGATTTCAGAACAATTATAGAATGATTAGGATTGAATCATCAGCATTAGCCTGGTAGTACTGTTATGTGCAAAACACATACTGTATGTACTTTCCTCCTCATAATAACAAAGTGTAGCTTGGTGTCCTCAAATATTTGCCTGACATTAAATAGCTTGTCATTTCATAGTTGAAATTCCATTTGAACGGCTTTATAACTTGATCCTCCGCATGTACAGGGCCACACCCAGGGGTTTACTTTTGTTATTGATTGTGTCTCACAGGCAGCAATACGGAAGGAGCTAAACGAGTTCAAAAGTAATGAGATGGAGGTTCATTCTTCGAGCAAGCACCTGACAAGGTCAGTGCACACTTCGTTTGATGTGTGCAGGTCAGTTTGTGTGACAGCAACAAAGTTAAAACATGCACTGATTGCTTATTGAAAAATAGTTCAATTATCTGGTGGTTGGATTATGTCAAAACACTGTGGGGAATCCGTTCAGAACTCTATCTAGTGTGTGTGGTTCTCTAAATACAAACACAGATATAACATTGCGGGTTCTAATAAAAAATAACCGTCACTGGTGCTAATTAGACGCTCCCGCAGTCATTCTTCTTAACGGGGCAGGCCCCCCTTTCAACACATTATTATTATTATCATCATTATCATTATTTATTTCACATAATTGAATATGCCCTGTACTGTTGTATACAGGGTTGTACCAAATATAGCTGCATTGTCTCCTCTGGGAAACCGAAATCTGCACACGTTAGCACACCCTGACAAAAATAATAAATGTCTGTACAGATTTAGCTTACGTTCTGCTTACCCTAAACTTGACTTTCAGCATTTAAAAAAAGCAGAGTATGGTCAGAATTATACTGGGATTTGCTTACGCAAGACCCCATTTCTAAAGAGGACAGCCTGAGAGCACTGTCCATTGAGCTATTAATAGAGCTCTGATTGATGAGGCCTGTGGATGTGATCATGGCGCTTATGTTCATTGTCCCCTCTCTCTACTTTGTAGGTTCCACCGGCCTTAGCAAGGTTTCTTCTGTGAAGAGTTGCTGATATCTGGTTCTGTCAGTGAAGACCTTGCAAGGAGTCTTCCAGTGCCCTGGCCCATGGTCCCTGAGTGTCCTGATATTTGGGCGCAGTGAACCTTGGAGGCTATGTCTCTAGTTGGAGCTGCCAGCAGAGGAGGTGCATGCAGCAAGCTCCACATCTGCTCAGAGGAACATTACATTACCTTCTTTTTACATTTCAGTTGGAGCAGGGGCGACAAGGTCTATTTGCCATACAGAGACTTTCTTTTTTAATCAGACTCTTTTGAAACATGGCCTTTTTGTTGCCAGAGGAAAGATGTGCATGTGGCCAGTTAAACCTTTCCCACTCCCGTAACGTCGGTAGTCACACCTCAAGTGTTGTGGGGTCTCACTGAAGTTAAATGGATTTCATATCAACTGTGTAAGTGTTGTTCTTATTAAGAGGAAACCATGTCTGTACACAAGACAAAATCCCTTTGTAAGCACTATTTATTGTCTGCACAATACAAGTTTTGCATTTTTAAGAAATATAGTTGTTTGTCCTTTTTTTAAAGTGTAAATGCAATGACAGAATGTCAGGAATATTTAAAATCAGCTCAGAATTTAGATTGTACACGTAGTTATGAATGTCTGCAGTTATGTGAAGTACATGGTTTTTGTATGGTTATCAAAAGATAAAAAGTATATGAAGCCCACCTGCCTACATACCGTATGTTCCCAGTCAGCTATCTTTAGTGGAAATAATGTGACCCGGTAGCGTCACTTGTGCCTGAGTCTGCATCCTACGTCATCCTGGCTGCACAAATAGAAATCAGGTCAGAGGTTTGTGGTGCTTATGAAGATATTTCGTCATATTATTCCCCAGGCCACTTGTTAAAAATAAGGCTGTCAAAAACTGATTGCAACCCACAGCCCAGCAATGAAATAAGTTTTATATGGATATACTTATTCATAGTTTAAACCCGTCTTATATTGTAATGTATTTTCTTGCGGCTGTAATGATATCAAATGTTCTGAGTTACAGCCGAAAGTATTAGTTATACAGAATACGACACTGTAAACCAGTTAACCGTAAATCAGTGCTTCTGTTAAGAAACATTGCTTAGATCAACAAAAAGCTGTATGTGATTCAAGCTGTACAGCTTAGGACTATAGAGGAACAGATGGCAACATCCTTGATGAGGCATGTACACCCAGACCCCTGACTGGCTGGAATAATGAGAAGTACAGCTTCCGGCCAGAAGTCCCACCGCAGGTGGAGGGCAGTTCTCCTGAAAGTCCTGGCAACCATGGACGTGAGTGTGTGGAAGGAAGGGAATTGCTCTTGTGTGGGAGGGATATCCTGCTCTCAGGATAACCCTCAGCATTCATACGCTACGTCGATAATGACGTAGATAATGTGGAACAGTTGATGCTCATGCACAAAAAAATACACACAGGTCAAAAGCAAGCACGAGTTGACCCAATTTGTAAATGAACCTGTGGCTAAAGTCTAATTTACATTTTGCAGACGCTCTTATCCAGAGCGACTTACAGTAAGTACAGGGACATTCCCCCGAGGAAAGTAGGGTGAAGTGCCTTGCCCAAGGACACAACGTCAGTTGGCACGACCGGGAATCGAACTGGCAACCTTCGGATTACTAGCCCGACTCCCTCACCGCTCAGCCACCTGACTCCCAATATTGAATGAAACCAATATTAGTTTCTTAAGTGATCTTGTGACCAATAAAACACATAGTATATCTGCATTAAACAACCATTTCTGGAGACCTGCATCATGTTCAAACATAATTGTTTAGACCTTAAATGGTTCTTTCTCTTACACTGTGACCCACAGCATGGATTGGGTTACAATCCAAAATGTAACTGATGGCTGCGTAATGAAGCAGGACTAATGAAGCGTAGAGAAGCATGGGACATTTTGTCTGCAGTGTCTCCTCTGCTCTCAATGAAGGGGGAGATAACGTCCTGTTGCATAAGTCCCATCCACACACACACAAGACATAAGGACTGGAAGAGCTTTTTTTAGCACCATTACATTTCAGAGCAATGTTTATCATCCTAGAAAAATCTCAGACAATCATTTGTCTAGCTTAGAGCTCACTCCAAGCCAGACAGGAAGTTTCTGTAAAGATATCGACATATGATGATAGCAAAAAGTAATATTATGCTTCTATTTTTGTTTCTATTACACTGTGTACTATCGTGGCTAATGTTGTGAGGTTATTGAGCCAGGAACATTCTACACAATGATAGCATGTCTATAACATTATATAAAGGAAGTATAAAAGATATACGTGACCACTCATTTTGGTCAGAAGCTGTCACGTGTCTATTTATACAGTACATGGTCAAACAACTGCTCAGGTTACAGTCATTAGAGCATTTTTGCATCTTCTCTCCTTTTCAATTTTGAAATGGAGAGAAAGGGCAATCTGTTCCTATTGAACAGGGATCAACGTCTGCAATCAGACTTGATGAGCTGATTCCCTTCTGCAATTTGCTCCTCTTAATCATGGAACTGAGCTAATTGAAAGCACAAAATACAAGTTTTGTCATATATTGAGTCACACAAACATTGAGCTCATCATTTTACATTCCTGAATTTGAACTGAATTCCACTGAAATGGAAGATTTGACTCCATCTAGTGACCGCATACAACAAAAGAACTCTAGCACAGTTTTAAAAAGACAAATGTGTGAATTGAGCTGAGGTGGTATGTACACTCCTATTCTGACACAAAGTGTTAGATATATGTTGCCTATTTTAATATCAGCATCTCAAATTGTGTAAAATATCTGACATGACAAAAAATTTGAAATGAGAAGTCAATTCAGTACAATGGGCAAGACAAAATCCTTCATATAAAAATGAAATGTTTCAAAACTGTTCAGCAAGTATTAGTGTGCATTTTATTTTCCACAGCGTTTCTATTACACAACTCATGTTTGCAGCATGCAATGTGCTTCTAGTACAGCTGTACTAAAAAAGGCACATGAAAGAATGAATTTCTAAGATGCCATTCCATTGCACTGCCAGAATCCTAACTCTAAAGTGTTGGGAAAGGTCAAGTATACTTGTATGAGGTCGATTACTCTTAACCCAATGTTCTATCCACATCTTACATTTAGTCATTTAGCAGACCCTCTTACCCAGAGCATAATCTTAACAATTACCAAAAAAATCCATAACTTTATACCATGTATACAAACCGTGTCAATCTTGAAGATCAGTCTGTTGATTTTGTTTGTAAATATTTTATGGCATTATAGTGTACACTGTAAGTATGTTCCCATAACATTGAATCAATTGTAAAGACTACTATCTTAAGCTTGCAGCTCTTGTACATTCACCACAAACTACTGTCTACTGCAGCTGTGTCATAGTTCCAAACAGTTACTTTGAGGACATGCAGCCTACCATGGAATTGGGTTACAGGCCTTGCAGAAGTGATACATGAGCAAACTCATTAGTAGTACCCTTAGACAGGTGGTTGATGCTATGTCAAATACACACACACACCACCAAGACAGAAATATGGGTCTTGATTCTACTTATGGACCACAAAATTCATTGAAAACGTTTTGCTCTATATTACATTTCTCTTTTCAGTCAAACCTCAATGAGTCATTATTCTAGCTCCCATGGAGTAGTACAAGTACGAGTTATAGGTATTCCCACCATTCCAAGCAAACCTCAGATAAATGCGTTGGTAAAACTGTGGCCATTCATGTGAAATGCACCATACTGTTCTCACATTCTTTTGGTACTGTCAACTTGTAGCTATGGCATGACAGCATGTAATTGCGCCCATTATTATTGTCCCAGTATTCACAACCCATGACTTGGTAGCAGATGGAGAACTCCAGGATTGCTCCAGGCTGCAATATAAAAGGTGGAACTGGAAGGCGAAATCGGAAGACATCGGATTCTGGCCCATCAGTGGCCAAACGCTGTACGGTCGACACCCAGCATGCCTTGGTGTCAGCCCAGCTCCTCCAGTTAGTAAAGGAGTAATGCACTATGACATTTTTCTCAAAGGCTGAGTTAATGACTTGTATGGTACCAGTTATTCCCTGCTCTGAGCACAAGACATGCTCCAGACATACTTGCTGAATGGATAGGCGCGTCATAAAATCCGGCTGAGCTCCCATGTCTTCAGCAAAGCAGGGCTTGAAGTAGGGCAGAGACAACTCTACTGGCTTCCCTGATGCCACCTCCGAGCTCATCAGCAGCCTAGAGATGACATGAGGGGGTATTGCAGGGTCCTCACCGACTTTAAATACTTTGACATCTTCCAGTTCGAGGCCCAGTGAGTCCACAAAGCGCACCTGCAGGTTTCTTGGACTTTTCTTCCTCTCTGTGGATGAAGGCAGGGACTGGGCTCGCCTTCTTATGATGGGCTTGGTCGGTGGATTGCAAGAGAGACTGCGCCCAAAAACAGGCTCCCTAGATGGAGGAGGTCTAGGACTGGGAGGACGTATTCTGACTGGTGGTTTTACTGGTTCAGGTTTAGGGTCATAGAGATCCCTCAAACGGATTGTTGCTTTGGGTCTGGATACACTGGTGAACTGCATTCCAACTTCATTCGACCCTGGAGAGGCTTTCTTTGTCTGCCGTACCCCAACCTTGTTCATTCTCATTGAAACTACAGAACGGGAATACAACTGTATGAGGAAATTAACCAAACGATAACTACTAGGTCTTAAAGGAAACTTTTATCCTTGTGCAAATATTGTTTCTTGAGCATATTTAGGTCAAATGCACAATTTAAAGGTTTGGTTAGGCATGCATAATTTTACGTTAAAAAAAACTTACTTTTTGAGTTCCTTAGTCAAGACCATCTGCAACTGGCAACAGTCTTGATTGCACTGCTGCTCAAAGTGTTTGTTACTACCCCAATATAAACCACGACTGACATCAGTTCCCAACTGCTTGAATAACCTCTCAGAACGCTAAGGATGCAAAAGTTGAAAGTTGCCAGTTTGGGGTTGTGATCTTTCTTTATGAAATGAGAGGTACAAAACATTTCAGCAGCCAAGATATCTGATACCCCCAAAGTCCTTACTGTATAGGTCACCTTTGACATTTAGCAAGACTCCTACTGTGGATATTAATAGCAAATTGTTGTTTTGATCTTGTACATGCGTTTCTAGGCTAGTGCTTGCCTGGCAGGCTATAGGATGACTGCAGCCTTTAAGATTAGCGCTAGTGTTGCGATAAAGATATTTCATGCCCGTTGTGTCCATAGCCCAACATACCTTGTTGTGGGAAGCCTCACCACGCCTAGACGTAAGCTACGGTAAATGACTACATTACCCACAACGCTTCGGCCCATGTCGATGTAAATTACAGGGTGCTTGAAATGAGAACAACAAGATGCTCTTACACTCTGGTGCATGAAAGATTCGTCATGCAACATAGTATTTCTTGTCCTACATATGGATACTTTAAAACAATTAAAATGCTACATTTCTGTTTATGATCACCCGCTGGCCGCTGGTCCGTCGTGGCATAGCTCGAAGCCATGTTCTCACGCTGTCGTTAATGTTTAAAAAACGCATTATTGTGAGATGCGAAAAGATTATGTGCAGGAAAAAAAACTAATTCAGTTAGCATGCACAAGCTTGGTTTATTTGAAAGTGTTCCAATTGTTTTTCATCGATGGGCACAATCCTGCTGCAACGTACAAGTGGTTACAGCAAGGTTTCTTTCAGGGAAAGGTTGGATAAAATATCGTGGGATGCTGATACAGTGACAAGGTATGCATTACATATGTCGTCCTTGTGAAACGAGTTGCCTATATTTATAGTATAATTTGGGTTACATTTCTCAAACTCAGGCTACATGTGGCACCAGTGCCACATAGCAATATTATGTTATTATAATCGGACATCTGTTGTCTGGTAGCCTATATTTGGTAGTTTGAGCATGTATTTCATTATCATACTTTGAAATGACAATTTGAGGCGACATCTTGAAACAATACACCCTACCCAAACCATTATTACCCTAGTCCAATTTTCTTTGCAAACACTTCCTTGTATATGCTTGTATAAATTTATTTAGGGCAGGCCTAAATTCAGATTAGGTTACTTATTTTGTTCCTATAGCACCAATATGGGGAGGCGAAGTCAAAATGACAAGACCCATAAGTCATTGCAACCTGTGAAAGCATCTCAAGAAAATTCTCTGCCAGTGGATAAAGTAGGCTAATTTCTCTTTTGTAGCTTTTAGCTATAGCCAATACCCAAAAAATTACATTGGAAATAGACATCATTTGTAGAATTGAGTATTTAAGGTTCATAATTAAATCAGTTTCTTACATTTTTTATATTTGTAATCATAGCAGTCTCTGCAGAGACGACGAAGACACAAAATTAACAGCCCGTCAACCAAGCACAACACATCTCAACTCAGGTGAGAGTAACTGCACATCAAAGACCATTTTTTCTTATTTATTATATATTTATTATTGTAACATGAATATGTTTCAAATGTTTACGGCTTTCTGTCCAGAACCCAGCACCAACCAGATGCAAAGCCCCATTCATTGCCCTCTACAGGGGATGGGAAGGAGCACAGGGACCAACGGGGCCCTCACTACAGCCATCACAGAGAACAGAAGCACACTGGTCCTAGGAAAAGTAGATGTGCACCAACTCCACTTCTTAGCTCCCCATCAGAGCCAAGCTCAGACCCACAGAAGGACCAGGCACCAAACCCAGAGACTGTGAAGTTGAGTGAGTATGGACAGAAAAGCAAAGACAGTGACAGTGACCTTTCTGAGTCAGAGAGGCTTCCTGTGCTCCCCTCCCACTGCACCCCCCCTCAGCTCAACCTGCGGGCTGAGGTTATCGACTCTAATGATTTCTCACCACATACCACTGGAAGAAGACGGCAGGGCCACGACAGTTTAAGTTTTCCAGACTTCTTGCCTCCACCTTTTAATGCTTGGAGTCTGGGGCAGCTGGCTGTGTACTACAACATGGAGGGAGGGGGACCCCCTCGCCCCAGGCCAGTCGAGCCACTGGAAAGGTATCTGGAGAGGCTTCTGCAGCTAGAATGGCATCAGTTCCAGACTGTCCAGGAGGAAGGTGGTAAATCCAATGACTCAATTGTAGCTGGTTGTCACCACCGGCCTCATGTTGCTCTCTCCTCCCGCCTAAGTTGTCCCAAGAGCATCCTCCAGTGTCAGCGGGCCTTTCCTCTCACATTCCTCTCCACCCTGGCCAGTCACACTGTCCAACTCTCTGGTTGTTCCTGCACAGCCTGCCGCACCCTGTACACTACCTGCTGTCGCTCCCATGTTCAACACCGCCATTCTCAACTCAGTCCACCGCAGGAGTCTAGGGGCCGGGCCTACCTCCCTCCTAAGAGGAGTTACAGTGAGAGCCGGGCTCACTCGCCTGATAAGAGCATGACACGCAGGGCCCAGAGGTTTGGGAGCCCAGAGAGAGGGAAGAGCTACATGAAAAACATGCAAGCATTTGGAAACATTCGCAACCCTGTTTCGATTCCCACAACTAAGCCTCAGTCTGTAGTAAAAGGTTTGAGTGTTGGGACTGAAAAGAAATTGGGTTGTATTAGGGTAGATGATAAACTACCTAGGGATCACAGGCAGGTTGGTTTAAGGAGAAGTGGTTCTGAGCAGAGAAGTGGGTCCGAGAGGAGAAATGGGTCGGAATGTTTAAGGAGTGGATCTGAACGAAAGAGGAGTGGCTCGGAACGAAGAAGAGCTGCTGTTTCAGAAGCCCGACAACCAGATGTTATTGGTGCAATAGTAGACCATTTACTTGGATCCAAGAATTTAACCATAGTAAAGCCAAATGGAAGGCTTAAACAGGTTGAATTTACAAAGTAATGTCACAGCTTTGATACTGGCATTTGCTATATGTTTACAAACATTGCATAATGTTTAAAAAGGCCAAACAAAGGTTTGCCACTGTCACCTCTACTCTTTCTAATAATACAGTGTTGTCATGGTATTTATAAAACATTTTGACTATAGTACATCTTTACAGTTATCATTAATTTTCAACAAGAAAGGGAATTCAGTCTTCTGAACATGATGTTTTGACTTCTGTCTTGCTGATGAAGTGATTGTTGTAGTTTTATAAACACAAGGTGCTTACTTTTTGGTGCTTCCCTTTCATGTGAATAAAGAGATTAAGAATGTAAAATTGTACTTCCGTTTCAACACACATTTTGTATCACTGTCCTCAAATTGTTTGAACTCCTCCTAAGTATTACTTGTGTGAATACAAAATTGTACATTTGCAATTGGCATGATCTAGGATAAATTATTTCTAGGTTGTATGTTAAGGCTGGGATTCCTTACACTCATATAGCTTCAGTGTACATTTCAGTGGAATGAACACGTCTGTTACTCTGTCATATGAAGGACCAAACCTGCAATACTGCTCATGACTGGTGCTCTGAAATAATCGAACGCGGAACTATTGCCATCCGCCTTTGTATTACGTGGGACATACATAAATATGAACACAACATAATGGAGACGGAATCGCAGCGCGCTTTAGAGTATTTGACAGAAATAGAAGAAGCAGCTGAAGATGTCCTTGCAAACAAACAACAGGTAAAATATTTTCGATCCATAACAAGTGGTTAATGAGATCGTGTTGTCAGTCATTTCAGCAATTAATTGCAATTGGCACCAAAGATTCTGAAGAGAAGGAACGTGCATGAATATATTGGCTTACTACTTTGTCATTGCTGAGCTAGCTAGTTTCGCTTTTGTCCATCATACTTTTTATTTTAGATTGTGGATCTAGATAAAAAGAGAAATGGAAACAGGGAGGCGTTGAATGCTTTGCGTAATCCGAACTCATCAAATGGTAAGAGATTTTTTTTACCAGAGGTTTTGACGTAAAAAAAAAAGAAAGTGTTTAAAGCTGACTGCCTCATTTGTTTTTTGTTTTTTCAGAGAAAGTAAAGGTTTGCTTTGGAAATATGTTTATAAAGTTTCCTAAAGCCAAGACGACTGAGATGATTCTTAAAGGTTAGCCATAGCTTCTTATTTTTTGTCCAGCCACTTTTTACGCTACGCATGTGCAACCATTGCAGTGCACTGAAACATAATTTTACTGTTTAGACCAAGACCAACTAGACAAAGAGATAAATGATCTCCGTAAAGTGTTGAAAGCAAAGGTTAATCGTCTCAATGAGTTGCAAGGTAAGGATTTTTTTCTATAGCACATTTTTCAGCTACCTGGATTGGGGTTCAGCTTTGCTCTCAAGTATTCCGGTATTTGTGAAAATGGTCTCTTACCTTACACCTTTGAATGTTGACGTGTTTTATCTCTATTTACAGGGAAGCCTGAGCTAAGGGGCTACAATCTGTCTCCTCTCTCTAATGATGAGATTAAAGCTATCAACAGCCTGTTGAAGAGATGAGACACAACCCCACACAAAACACAGACCAAGTAGGCCTATGCCAGTTTTTCACCCACTCCCAAAGGTGTAGATGTGCCTTCCTTCTCTCATTCATCTCCTTACTGACCCATCCAACCTCCTCCACAGTTTACCATAACCTTCAGACTTCAGGCTGCACCCTCCATAGCTGACAGTGCCATTCCCAATTCAGTCTTGTGTTAGAATAGAGGCTCAAGTGGTCTTTGGAAGTGGAATATTCATCCCATCCTAAGCAGTTGCTTTAAAACTTTAAAATCTTGTTGCAAATGCTGCCACAAGATGGCAGTGTCCATTGAAGAAGCCTTGCAAATTGACACTAGAAATATATGGAAGATCCATCATCTTTAATCTTCAGAATTTGTACTTTGCATATGGTTTACTGTAGCTATTTATATAAATAAATAACCAAAAACCTTTCTTCTTTTTGTTTTTCTGAAAGATTTGTATTGTTCTCTGACATACTTTGTTCCACTGGCTATTTTGTGAAAAAACATGATCTATATTTTTTATTATTTGGAATACTCTATTTAATTTGACTATAGTACTAGTGGTCTGTAAGAAGTGAACAAGATTAACATGAATAGGCATTAGAAGCCCAGAGACTTATACATGTTTTGGAATGCCTGTGTCACTGATCTGACAGAGGAGATGGGTAACAGCTGTGTAGAGAGGCACATGTTTTCACCTATCCACTCAAGTAAGATCAGGAACTATTTTAGAGGGAGAGGAATGTTGGAAGGATGGTTGTATGTGAAAAACACAAACAGGTCCTGAGGCGTTGTTGGAGAGGGAGTATACAGGAACTGTCACATGATTGACAGCATGGCACCAACTCATGTCTTTGGTACAAGTGGCATGCTGTGGCATGGAGTTATGGAACCAGTCCAGAATGAGGAATTGGATGACTCATTTTAAGACTCAATAAATGTTAAACAGTCACATAAAACAAGGCATGCAAAGGTACTAAAGGAGATAAAGAGAAGGGGAGCGTTAACAACATGCCTGACACGGTATAGTACAAGGACTGGACCGTTTATAAGTGTAAAACAGGGTTGCGGTGGCTTACTGGGTAACAACATTTTTGGGGGTTACATCTTAAAATGAAGTCCCAAAAAAACCCAAATCAAGCGGAGCTGGTTCATGCAGGAGACTCCAAGACCATAGCGCTGTCAGTCAGCATCTCATATCACACAGTCCGGGCACACCTACTTTAGCAGGGCAGTATTATTTAGACCAGGAACTCACCCACACACCTTCATTGCTAATGCGACATAGGATGGTCAGCGCTTTACTCCTGCTGCCTCCACACTTGGTTCTATGTACCCTCTTTCGAGGGGGAATGTGTATCGCAGCTCTCTGTACGGATGTCGATACAGTGTCTCAGTTGGGTGCGGCAGAGAGATGGTGCCGACAGTCAATGTGTTCTTTACCTACTGCTTGAATGCAAAGTCTTCATTTCTCAGAATGTAATATTTAAGCAATGGTACAGTTTGAAACATTTCACAAGCAGATGGGATGGTGTCTTAACCCTCGTGCTTCCTTCGAGTCACATGACCCAAAGGTTCATAACGAATCATCGTTGTGTTTACCCAATTTTACCCAATACAAAAACAAATAAAAATAATTTTCTTTTAACCTTCGCAATGTGGGGGGTCTGAGACAGCCCAACAGTTAAAAGAAAATGCTTCACTTTGTTTTTGTATGCGGTAAAGTTGTCGCAATACGACGGTGGGTCACAATGACTGATGGGTCAGAACGACCCGAAGATAACACAAGGGTTAACTATTACAGCAGGGGTGTTAAAGGCCAAATAGGATGGACACTTACTATGCAAGTTGTAATTATAAAATAAAGTTTGTAAAATCTGAATAGGGACAAAACCAAAGATGTGGTCCTAGTGTCAGAACTTTAGTTGTTTTCTAACATGTTATTAATAGCATATTGCAAGTCAGACATCACTTAAAGCAACTTCTATGACTATTTGTTTTGTCTGATTTTAGGTTGATGACTCAACTTCTATTGCAGTTCACCTGGGAGTGTTGTCATTGTTCAGACAATTAAATAATTGTACTCAGTCTCAGGGAACCCATTATTGGAATGCTCAAGAACTTTGACAGTAAATCAACATTTAACAATGTCCTCTATCAATGGAAATAAATGCACGATAAGCAGAGAAGAAAATAGCAATAGGGCAAATGCTGAAGTGCATAGAGCATGGTACAGGTAAGCTAGCAGAAATACATAGTTTCTGTTTCTGCAGAGCTAGTAGTGCTGGGGATGTTTCTTCCTTCAAGTCATTCTCATGAATCTGATATTACTATGGGTGTGTGCGTTTCCACAGCCGTTCTCATAACGGAGGTGGTTTCACAAATTAAGTGTCCAATGCACCAAAACCCCTGAAGGGACATAGTATGAAGCACTGTAGCCAAGTTCTGTAGCCTTAGCCAATTAACTATATGAAAGTTTAATGTGGGGACAGCAACAAAATCCTAGCTATAACAGACCAATGTTTTTGCTGCCAGTTTGTCAGTGGATTATTGTACATAGTTAAAACCTGTACTCTAGCCTGTTTTATAATTGTCTAAAGTGTCATAATAAAATAAAACCTTATGTAAGTGAGTACTCGTTTTAGTCAACATAGTTGATTATAGACAGGTCAGCTCTTGCAGGTCACTTTAGAGCACATTAATCCAATAACTAGCTCACCAAACACACAGTCTCACATAGGCTACATTTGGATAGCATTCTGCTATTTTTATTCTTTATTTGTGTAATTTGACTTTGTTTTACCTGGCTGTCCTGGCATGAAGAAAGCCTCTTTGTTTAGAGGGCCTTGGTCCAGCTGTAGTATCAGCGTTTTCGTAAATCAGTAAGACTATATACAAAGGTATGAGTCTTCAACAGAAGACTATCAGATTCAGTTGAATTATACTGTTTGTAACTTGAATCAATTTACAATATTATTAAGAAATAATAAATGCACTGTTTAACCTATGCATTGATGTAAACTATGAACTGCAACTGTTGCTACTTGCTATGCATCATCAAGAATCCATCCCTAAATTGTATATCTAGACTCTTGATAAACTATTTGAGGATGAATTGGCTCATTAACATATGTATAAAGCATTTTGGATTCATAGGCTACTGTATGTTGAAGAAAAAAGTTGAATATGTTGCATGACAGTAATTTTTTTTTATCAGTATAAATAAGTCCACACACTATCTTTTAATTACAAATAGACCAGGTCAGACATGTAGGCCTATCTCTTATTTTTCTTTTGATTTTCATCCTAAGCCATGAAGCACCAAAAGTTTGGCATATGGAATCTGTCTCCTCTTTAAATTGCTGATGTTGGATGACCATCGCCTCGTTAATAAAAAGTTAGTAGAAAATGTAAAGAAACCTTGTTATTTCTCACTGAGGGTGGTAAGGGTGGTCCCTCTTAGAATCAATATCCCAAAAATGTTAAAATTGTTTCTTGTAACAAAGGGGCTTTATATGATCTATTATGGGTTTAGAGACTCCTCCTGAGCTGTTATGCTCTTTCGTGATATTTTTCAGAGCATAACAGATGAGCATCTACCATCAAAATGTTGTGCTAGCCTTCAGTATGGACCTACCTGGCACAGACAGGATGGTAAGGCAGGTCAGCATGCAATTGATGTCAGGGCAACACACTGGGTCTAATGGACATACAGAAATTAGAACACAGTTATGAAATGTCTTATTAAGCACCTTCTTCAATCAAAGTGCTTAATCCATGTAGCCTACATTTCAGCCTTTGTACTCAATAGGAGCATTGAACCGTTGTTTCTCCATTCATTTATTGATTTATTGATTAAAATTCCAGATTCACTGCTGAAATGTAAAATACACCAGCCATGCCAAATGCAAAAGAATATTCTGATGTGGTTTGATGTCAGTAAAAATTCTGTACTGTACTGGGGCGCTGTACTGTGTCCTGACAGATCAGGCTCTCCTCATCAGCTTGCAGCCTCTGGTCTCCATCACTTGACAGGGATGTAGAGGAAACATCTGGAATCACTTTTCACAGTGGAAACAGGCTTGTGAAAGAACTATAGCAACAATGTCATGATAAAGCTACTGTAGGCATCGTCTTCAGGGAATCATTTAAAGGCGGAGTTTGTACTTTCTTAAAAATGTTATTTCCTGTTTGTAGTTGAAATGCTGGCCATTATCTACAGTGGTATATTGTGTAGCTGATGATATACTGCATATGTTATATGTCAAACTGAAAACAACTTTACGTGACATGCCAGTGGGCATAAGCCTAAACATTATAATACTTTCATAGCAGGCTGTACAGACTTGGTTTGCCAACCCGATTATGCTCATAATGTGCATGCTGTGAATATATTATATTACCAAAATGTGCACTGAGAAAAGGGGTTAGATTGGCTGAAAATGATCCCTGGTGATCTGAACTGATACCTAGTGAAACTATGACTTAGAGTTGTACTGTATACTGTTTTGTGTATTCCCCTCTCAGTTTTTATTTTGAGAAGTCAAGGTCTTAATTTTGGGAATTTTTTGGCTGTATTTTTCTTTTGTACCTCTTGAGAACTTTGTTGATACATTATGTACCTGCCATTATTTTGGTCTATCAGGGGGATTTGTGCAATTTCTTAGACATCCTGTCTAATCCTCTTGGATTAGGTTGTGTATCGTCTAGTCTTGGCATGATAGAGAATTATTATAAACATCTTGAACTACATAATAAAGCTGTAGTCGACTGTATGCTGTACATCATAGTGATATATGGCTGACATGAGACAGTGTTTCCTGATCTGCTGAAATTCCTACACATAAGGAGGCTTCATGAAGATGTGCCTGTGTGGGGGCCATCTGTTGTTAAATATTCAATTTTGTACAAGCCACCTTGCCAAGCATTTTAGATTTTGTATTATGTGTAGGTTAGAAAGATTCCCTTTTTTAAATATTCTATGATTATAGTGATTAGCACATACAGCACAGACTACACAGTATTTAAAGTAATTTAAATGTATTAGATCAAGTGACAGTCACAAACAAGTTCTTTAGCGATATTTACCAGAGATCCAGTATTGTGGGTTTGACATTGTGTGTGAACTCAAACTCTTTTTTTTCTGCACCTGGTTGGGAGTACAAATGCAAGTGGTTGTCAGAATTATTGACCATGCACTTGCATGTGATGAATCGCACCAGCAAGACCTGCTGCTTCCCTTCCCCAGAGTCAGAAGCCGTGTTGAGGTCGACTGTGAAGCACAATAAATAAAAGTGAGAGAACTTCGCTTGCTAAATCCTCATTCAGTTTTGGCACTTGACAGTAGATTAATTTAGATATTCCGTATTTTTAGACTCCTACATAGGCCTACCAATAACTGAGGTGGAATCCACTCACCTCAGTATGTGTACTCAGACGTCTGTTCCGTCCTCGACGCAACCTCAACTCACACAGGACGCGTCTGCGGCGGGACCAGGTTTAGTTGTCTTTACAGCATTTCAGAAGAGATGCTGCAAGGCAGTAGCCTGGTCCTAACCAGACCCTCGTACATTTCATTTGTACAGAGGGTCTGGGATTGATCCATTGACAAGCGTTAACTTCCTTGAAGGCGGGTACTCTGTTGAACTTTAAAACTATTGGATCTGCTAGTGTTCGCCTTAGCCAACTCCTTCACCACTACTGTAACGGAGCTAGCTGCCGTTGCTGGAAAATCAAACTTTTCCCGAACCCCGTGGGGAGGAGGGCCACAACATCATGGCCACCAACAAAACTCAGCAAGGATTGTTCTTGCTCCGGCTTTAACTTATGGATATTCGGCAGCTTTGCCACAACAGACCCAATAGTTTCGCTTGCATCTTTCTCTGACGCCATTACTGAACTACAACTCAAACGAATGCACGATATCAACGTCATCGTTCTCAGCCACTCCCTCTGTTCGCTGATTGGACCAACAAAAAATGTGTTTCTGAAAACCGACTAATACACTGAAATCCCAGACCTAGTACAGAAGCAAAATCTAAATTGAGCGGAAGTACGTAGGAGGGCAGAGCCAGGCTAGCACAGCTGTATTGGCGAGTTTGCTGCGAGTTTGTGGATTTGTGGTGTCATACAACTAGTGTTGCTCAACTTCTTCGTCGTCCATGATGTAAAATCCTTAAATGTCTGGCCTTTTGCCACCGATGTAGTGAAGTGAAATACAATCGGGAGTCTGCACACGGTGTTGCACAAGGTGTTTTAATGCACTGTGTTTTTATTTTGAACTGACCTGGGGCCTGTTTCATAAAGCGAATTTAAGCCAGGCATTTCATTGTCCGACTCGTTTTTCCACCCGTTTTCTGAAATGTATTTTGTATTTTAGCTTGCGGCTTGGACCCAAAAGTTACCTATCTCTTGCGAAGCTGCGCCGAGGCCCGTGTCTGTGACGCTTCTGAAACGCGCCGCGGCGCGTCTGGTGTAAACTGCACCATTGACTCGAGTCAAAGAACTTATATTGATATATACTCTTCTTACTCTTTCTATTCTCTTCTATACTCTTTGCTAGAGTGGTCGCGATCAGCCGCGATCAGCTCCGACATCCGCATCGCAGCTGTACACCTGCAAACGGACTACCTGAATTACAACTACTTTTAATTTAAAATTGCTAATATGAACAAGAGGGTATTTTGAGTAAAAAAATAAAAAAATAAATAGCCTATGTATTCATTATGTAAATTCCTGTATTTCACTAATTTCCCTTTATTAACAAGTCATTGAGTACCATACTGTACATGCTTTTGTTGATTAAAATCTTTTGATGTTTATCTTGTATATCAGCAGGAACTTTAGAGAGGACCTGATGAACCCTTTGGAGAGGAGGTCAGTTTTCTTTGGCCAAGATAAACTGCTATAGGTTTTGGGTGGCAGGAGATCCTTATCCTTCAAAGAACACCTTTGAAGAAAAACAGGCCATGTTGAGACCGCCTCTTTCTCAGGATGAAAAAGGAGACATTTTCCTCCTCTGCACTGCCTCTTGTGACAATCTTTATTGGTGCATGTCTATGAAATAGACATTTGTTTTCCACCAAGATTTGAAGGGAGTAAAATATTCAAGTGCACTCTATGGAGACATTCAGATGTCGATTTTGGCGAGAGTTTCCTCCGTCTTGAAGTGAACCAGTGTGAATACCATAGCGGCTGTGTGGGATCCGGTGTCCCCGCTGTGCTCCCCTTCACTTCAAACAGAGGAGCCAAAACGGGCCTCCTTCTGCCATCAGTCAGACCTGTGGTTCAGAACTGTACATCTCTCATGTTGCAGCTGATACCTAACACTCATCTGTCCCCTGAGATAAATGAAACATGGAGCCAAAATGTGAAATGAAGAGCAAAAAACTTTGCTCGCATGGAACTCTATAAGTCCCAGAGCGGCATGCAAAATGTCTCAGTCTCCTGAATTATGTCATCTCAGACTGAAGAAAAGTATGTGTGGCCGAAGCCTTAGTCCTTTGTTTTTTGGATAATTTTCAGTCATCATGTATAGTTTGCTGCATGCAGAAAAAAGAATGTGAGGAACTCTAATTCACCATTGCTGAGGCTAATGTACTTTTAGAAGACTTAGAATATTTGATCGAGACCCAGCTTTCTGTGGAGGTGGGCTCTGTGTTGAACATTGAACTGCAAAAGGTAACTAGCCTTTTGAAACCGCAAAACTTTGTGTTTAAACCTCAGTTTGAATTTCTTTGGAAGTTGACTGAGGTGCTTACTCCCCCATTCAAACAATCCTTAGCAGCAGTCAACGATCATGTTTTCTCATGTGGCCACCAGAGAAGTTAGCTACAATGCCATGGGCCTTAAACGTCCTGATATCATCGTACACCATGGAAACAGCAACTTCAAGGTTTTTCGAGATATTTGTAGCTTTAAGTTTCTCACTACCATTATGGTGCATTCTTTGAAATGCATATATATGCCAATATCTTTGACCACAACTACACCAACAAGTACCGGTATGTTGTTGTTTAACTATGTTTTCTATTTCTCTTTCTTTCTGTATTATATACAAACCGCACTCCTTAAAATCATGATTTGCCATCCTTTTAGGTGTATTGTTCAAATCTGTTTAGAATAAAAAATGACTAACTGGAAAGATATAGGGAGTTTGAACCACTTAGTGGTCATGTTTGAACTCAACGCCAATGGAAACAAAAACCCAAACATTGTTTTGAGATGTGAAAAGAATTTCTACCTGTCAAAATTATGGAAATAATCTATAGTCATTTGTTTTGTTTTTCAAGGGATACCGAAGTTCAAACAAGTGATCGAGAGTTATTTACTGTTAAGTTCTTAATTTGTAACCATGGACCCTGTGCTCAGCAGCAGAGGCTCCTCAGAAACAAATGGTTTTGTCTGTAATGTTCAACAACTGTAAGAACCAAAGTGTCCAAAGGAAAGGGTCAAATAAAGTCCATATTGAACCAGGTTCACATTACTCCATAACAGGTGTGTCTTTTCATGTGACATAAGCTTTTGTAACTCTTCTGGCTGTTGGGCTCTCAGTATGATGCACCTGGTGGAGACAATATTTATGTGAAACAGAAGGACCCGAGATTTTATAATACTTAAAAAAAAGTGGAGCTACAGATATGACAACTAATGATATACTGACAAAGATTATAGATATGAGGCTGCAGCTTGGATTTTGTGACAGGTCAGAAGACATTGTTATAAAAGACTTGACAACCTTTACAGTATGTTATGGGTTCCTTCATCAACCAGGCTTTGTAGTTTCTTCTCCAACATGCAGACGTGTAACCACTGTGTGGAGAAAACATTGTCTCTCCATGGCTACATTATAATTTCATTGTAGGACCCTTGATCCTCCTTTTCCTCTCCCGACAGACTGAATCTGAATCCAGCTATCTGTCCTCTTCCATGTCAGTGACAAGCAGATGCGTAGGTTTGGCTCCGAGAGTAGGCGGAAAAGAGCGCCCGGATATCTCTCCAATCACACACTGTGACAAAGTGAAGGAAACAAGTCATCTACTAAATGCCAGTGGGGACATGGCTGAAAACACAACAACGTCAGCTTAGACCTTGCTGTTCAAAAAAGGCAATGGGTTCTAATACTTATTTTTCGTTCTGTGTCCACTGTGAGTTTACCTTGTGAGGAGTGGCATGACATTAGTCAAACATTCCCAATTAGTGATGGGGTGGATTTTTCTGTGGGCAACAGTTGCTGTGTATTGTGGCTCCCGCATCAAGTGTCTTTGGAGATTATTTTTTTTAGCCTAACCTGAGGGCTTATGTTGTTTACCTTAGAGTATAGGATGTGGACCAATAGGAGGGGACCTCTCAAACCAGGCTGAACTGAGGCACAATGCTGAGAAACTGTTCCATGCTTGGAGCAAAAGAACAGAACCAAAATGAAAAGATTTGAAGTGATCCGTCTTGCAGATAATACAGCAGGGGGCTCTTTACTTAAGCAGTTTTATATGTTGTGCTCTGTGATCAGTGCTTACATTTAGTCATTTAGCAGACGCTCTTATCCAGAGCAACTTACAGTAAGTACAGGGACATTCCCCCCAAGGCAAGTAAGGTGAAGTGCCTTTCCCAAGGACACAACGTAATTTCGCACGACCAGGAATCAAACCAGCAACCTTCTGATTAATAGCCCAATTCCATAACTGCTCAGCCACCTGACTCCCCTAGTGCTTGTAACTATCCTATCACAAAGTATTTGTAATTATTATTATTATTTTAAGTACATGATTTATCTTTGATTTGTGTTTCAGGAACCAATGAAAAAAAATTGTTTTCACAAGTACTGAGTTTGTCTGGTTGAGTCGAATGTGAAATGCCAATCCAAACAGTTTTGTTTGACTATACTTCAAGTAAATAAACAATGCATTGAGAATGTAGTTTTTGGCACAGTTTGTTACATGCTGTTGTGAAACAGCGTGAAAGTTTTCACACTATCAGTATGAGTTAGAATCATGAATGTCATCAATTAACAAAACAATTTGACTCATATTTAGAGATCAATGCAAAACATATATTTTTTTATATGGCCGGACAAATAATCTAAAAGGAGCATAGGTTTAGTATAATTCAAAACAAGTAGATATTCTCCTAATCTTTTTCACTACTGAATAGTTTTCATTCCGAATATCACACTGATTCAGAATGGTTGTAAGGAATGCACAAGTAAAATGTTTCATGTGGTCTGGTGCTTATTGTTATTGAGATAACAAATCTAACTTTGATGAAATTCTTGTAGAACCGATTTAAACCATTTTGAATGAGAGGCAACAAGATCTCCATATCAACCAAGCTAAATGCCTAGATTCCATACATTCAGATTTATTCAAAGTACCTGTACAGACAGAACAAAACACCTAGTTTAGTACAAAGAGTGCAAACAACTTGTGCCCCTAAGCATCAACCTAAGCATCAACCAGCATAACCTTAAGTGTCTTCAAAGGTAAACCTGGGCTCCAAACCCCTTCCCCAGATCCCCATCCTCTAAGATGATCAAGCTGATCACAAACCCACAAACACATACATTTTAAGAGATAGATTACTGTGGATCAACAAGGGCAAACACATTGGTGAGCTCCAACTAAAAGAGATCCTGTTAATCTATATTTACAAAGATTTAAATTCACTATGCAGTCTGGCAGTACTGATACTGTACAATCCGGGCAACCGGGGAAGTGGGTAGTGTCTTGGGGAGTCTGCATGTCAACTCTGTACAGTTCATTTTGACCGAGTTTAGTAACTAGAAGGCCAGAAAGGGCACTGAGATGTCAAAGCCTGTGGTAAGTGTCCTTTCTCTCACCTTTGCCTACTAAAGTGATTCCTAGGCTCTGTCAGAGACTGCTTATTAACATGGCTGAGTCATGACCACAAGTCTGGAGAAGCTGTGTGAGAACGGATGATCCCACCAGGTCATGTTCCCTGAGGGATATCATTACATCCGGATAATGACAAGGATGCAACCAGTGGAACTGTATGTACTGTACGGTGGATACCCATAGGCATAGGTTTTTGGGGTAGACTGTAGGGACATGTCCCTTACAATGTCAAACAGCCAATGAAATGACCAATAATTAGCAGCAGAGCATGGGGTACTGTTTGTATCTAGGGTGATGAAAGGTTTGTTAAAACGAAACCCATGCACATCCATGCATTCATCTTACCAATACAATTTAATAATAATATGTAATAATAGCTAAAGCAAAGCCACAGTATATTGAAATATGTTTTTAATACAAGAAAAATCACGTCTGTTTGCCTTGTACGGATGCTTGGATGTTGATCAGTCAAAAGAACATAATTGTTATCTGTTGGACAGACTCAAAGTACTCTATGATTTTGCACTTTGACCAACAATAGTATTTCCACTTACCAGACAAAATACATTTGCTGTTCATGTATTACTTGACAGAATGAATCAGAATCAGAATTCAGTTCATGTATTACTTGACAGAGAATATTGTTAAGTACTGGATGTTTGTGTGATTAGAATGCTCCAGTCACTGATGGGTTATTTTGAAGGGTCAGTGTTTGACCCCATGACTGCACTGTGTGGCCAAAGTTGTTACACCCATCCATAATAAACAGCTACAGATACCCTGCCAACACCAAAGCCACATGCTGCTCTTTGGAGAAAAATGTGCAAATTGCATCTTTTGGCTGGATAATAGAAGGAGTTTTATTTCTTTCTGCGTTTACCTTTGGATTTTAGGCTTGTGATAAAACTCCCTCCAAAATAAGGAAAACTATTGTGTGCTCTTCTATACTGGAATATGGAATTGGCCCCAACAGACTGATAAAAAAAGTGTTCCTTCCACAGTGAAAAACGATATCAAACATTTATAAAAATGCATAGAGACTACATATTTATGAACCATAAGTTTACTAAAATAAAAATAAATAAAATGTCGATACATATTCTGTTCCAACCGAGATGGGGATCTGCCATTGAGTTTGACACATTTAGTAGATTCTATGTAAAGACAACCACATTGCCAAAAACAAAAGCATGCTAAGACTAGACTAATTTTCCTTTGACATAAAGTTAGACATATTGGTTGACAAATGTTATAGAGTTTGTAGTTTGCAGTTCCAAAACTCTGATTCTGTGAACAATTTCATTGGAAGTCCTTGACTCACCTTGACTAAGCTTCTCTGGCCTAGGTTAACTGAAGTAACTTTACATCAATCCTGTTTTTAGCTTCTTGTAGTTATTACAGTTGTAACAATTGTAATTGTACATTCTACTTCATGATGTGTCTGAGAATAAAAAATGAATTCATCTTCAAGGTACAAGGTACAAATATCTCTCAGAGAAGGATGTGAACTAGATCTGGCTTGCAGTTTCTGCTCTATAGATGGATTAAAGCAAAAAAGAAATTTAATGTATATCTGATAATAGGCCATCCATTAAACAGTAATATATAACTCTGTCCCTCTGCAAGGGACAGAAGACTGGGAGTCATTTACAAGATGAATATTTTGCTATGTAGCATAATGACAAAAGTGGAATGTACTTTTGGATGTAATTGACTAGCATGAGATATTAGGGGAAAACTACACCTCCTTAAAGTTTTTTTTTTTTGCTGCCAAAAGCAATCTTAGTATCTTTTTCTTAGCCTAACCAAAGAACACACATCTATACTGTAAGTATTTGATCACAGTTATACATGTATTATGCTCATATAGGTTTACTCCCATTATAATATTTATAGCTGAATACATATACATATACAAAACAAAATACAGTGATATCCAATCTTTCCAAAGTGAGCCTTTGATGAATGGAACATACACTTGGTTCTTCTTTACATTGCCAAACTTGTTCAACTCACTTGCGAGAAAAGTTTGTTGACAACAGTGGTAGTCATTCAAAAAGTGAACCATTGCCAATGCTTTTTTTGTTTCATATTTTTGGATGTCACTAGCTTTGTATGTCAGATTAACTGGAACATGTTTCCAATCATGTTTTTTTTAATCTGCATATGTGAAGAGATGCTCTGCTTAAATCATTTAGTTTAAGCACAGCTTCATATCTTGGAGACTGAATGTGCCATTTCTGCCAAAAGCAATAGCACTAAGAAACAAAGGTAGGATGATATCTAATTTATTTAACAGAAATCTATCATGCATGTACCTGTACATATAATATAATGTAGTTGAGCTCCAGGAGCAACAGTGTGCTTCCTGCAGATCCTCTCAGAGGCACTGACATAGATCCGAGACCAAAGTGTCTGCACTAACCCACTGTATAATGATTGCTTCCAATCAGGGCACATTTATCTAAACGTAGAATGCAGTCTAAAGAATAAAATACTAATGAGCCCCTTGTGCTGGTAGTTGATGCCCATGCAGTACATAATCATTATTTTTTTAAAGAATGTTGCAACATTCATTTGTCATGGATATATCAAGTCACAAGACCTAACAGTAAACAGTTTAGATACTTGAGTCAGACTTATTCTGCAAGGTAGTACTATTTTTTTATCTTCTACTTTTTTTTTACTAGGACTTGTCCATAAATGACCATACTGGGGGAGAAGCATAAATCTATAGGAAAAGTGTTTCAGATTTAGATTTAACATCAAATCTGACTGCCGGGGTATCTGAAGTATTCGAATTGTTGTTTGTTAGTAGCTTCTTGCTAAGTAATGTACTATGTTAAAGATTACTGGTTATTACTGTCTCCTCTGGGGGTCAGTTGGCTGAGCGGTTAGGGTATCGGGCTATTAATCAGAAGGTTGCTGGTTCGATTCCTGGTCGTGCGGAATGGCATTTTGTCCTTGGTAAAGGCTCTTCACCCTATTTGCCTCGGGGGGAATGTCCCTGTACTTACTGTAAGTCGCTCTGGATAAGAGCGTCTGGTAAATGATCAAATTGAAATCAAAATTCTCTGGATCACTAAACATAACATCAGCTTGACAAAACTACAGTAGTGATCTACCAGTCACAGGTTGACATACACTCCTTGTTGTACAATGGGGCAATTCAGGATTTATTAGTAGACTATGGCTCAAATTGTTCACATACATAACATTTTTGGAAGCATAGCATCAACCTACCAGTACTGTACATTTTCCAAACCCTTTCTTGACCATTTGACCACAATTAATGATTCATGAACAGAGCTGTGGTAAAAATATAGTATTATGTCCATGTAGTATAATACCTTCCATTATGCCCATGATATTGATAGAGATTCCTATTTTATATCACTATCCTGCAGACAGTATACAAACTGGACAGGACAGTATTTGTAGGTATGTTTCTCGTTAACTTTGTAAGATCAGAACCATAAGCATCCCAGTTCAGCTAATTAGTGGAACAAAAGGATAACCGTGTTGTTTCCTGCATACTCATAAAAGTGTAAACCTTTTAACTACCACTAAACTGATCATTTTAAGCATATTTTAATTCAAAATCTCAATTGACATTTTTGATAAAATGTAAGACTTTAGGAAATTCCACATCATCTACCTAAAAAGGCAAGAAAGATGATTCTTCCTTTTGTCAGAGAAATACTCTCTATAGAAGGTCTGTGAATAATCAAATGACTGCCCAATACATAAAACCCAATCTTCTGCCATTTGATCCATATCAACAGAGCTGTGTTAGTAGTTACAGATAGTTTAGCATGTGTAGATATTTTTAGAGGTCTACTTTAAAGCATTCCCGATAAGAAATACCTCTATGGATCCAGTGACATTCTGTTTACATGTGTTAAGCCTCAGCCAGGGACACACTCTGTGGCCCCCCCCTTTAAGTACCCTCCCTCAAAACACCAGACTGGTGATGGTCATAGTCATCCAAGGTCTGATCACAGGACTTCCAAAAGAATGAAAAATTAAATAAAAAATACCTTTGAAGTTTAGATTATTATCGTAATGGTTAGTATGAACCAAGGCCGTAATCATAATGTATATTGAGGGGGACACATCCCCCCCCAATATTCAAATCTGGTCAAAATGTCCCCCCCAATATATTGATATACAAATATAAATGTGCTATGCTACGACAGGCAACCACGCGCGCTGTCCCAAATGATCACAAAAAATTTAATTAGTCCCCCCCAATGTTGAATCCATGGCTACGGCCTTGGTATGAACACTTTTACTTTTTACATGGATCCAACATGATCTTGTGAGTCACAGGATGTAGTTCTGGCATATTTTCTTCAAGGAGAAAACATGTAACTTGACCATATGAATCAAATATGAGAGACATCCAAAAACCAATACCCCCCTCAGATCATTTTTTGTCCACTTCAAGTGCACCGGCTTGCCAGTCTTGGATTAGTGTAGATCCACATCAAGATAAAAATAGGAAAGTCTTAGCATATATTTATTATGATGATGTTTTGAGGGCGCACTAAGCACCATGACAAACATTTTGTGTATAAGTCTTTCAGGTCCAATGCTCATTGTCCATATAGGCCTTTTTCTTGGTCTGACAGTCTTGCATATCGAAGCCAGCTGATGGAGAAATAATGAAAAACACCTCCCATCTGAGGGGCAGATACATGGAGAGATGGACAGAAGGAGCACTTTGTGAACATCCCTCTTCTCCAGTTTCTCTCCTAAATGTCAAACTTGAAAATAGAAGATTTTCGGCCATCAGTCCTTTAGTTGGCTGACAAGACAGTTAGCTGTGGTACAGTCCAGCAAGGTTCCCACTGAATGACATGTCCATGACTGGATGTCTATGGAGGTATACACTTGATATATTACTTTACCTAGGTTTTTTAAGTGTACAATGTCACTGTGGGATCCTATAATAGATCTCTCAGTCAGGGCGAAAGGCTCTTTAAGGTGAACATGGCTGTGTCATGACCGGTAGAACTGATAATCACAGAACGGCTTAAGACAGTTGACTATGGTTTCCTTTCCCTGTAGAAAAGAAAGATACAGAAGTAAGTTGCTGTACAGATAAAGCATCTGCCAAGTGTAGACACTTAAGTTCATTTTGTTTCCTATGTCGTGTCTGAAGAGACAGTAATGGTAACCCCCTCTAGTAGTCACAAAATTGTAACACTATTGCTCCCTTAACAACTATGTACAGAACAAACATGTAGTTGCATGTCGTCACTTATTTGTGTGGTTGTTTTACCTGTCCTTGCAGAAGCTGCTGCATGCCGTGTCATTCTGCAGTGCACACGCACAGCGTCGGGACTCGGCCTGCTTCCCTCCACTCTCTGTCTGGGTGGAGCGACGCACACGCTCTGAGCCTCTGTAGTTGGACATCCCATAAGGAACAGTGTGCCTGCAAATATAAATGTTATTAAGAAATATATTTTGACCAGGCAGGTTAGTTAAAACCCATTCTTCATGGCATCAGCAAACAAACCGCAGGAAAACAGCAACCAACTGTGGAAACTAGCACACAAGAAACCCGACATAGACTTTGTAGAGGCTCTGGGAGAGACCCTGTGTCTGAGAGATCTTGTGTATGACAGAGAGCATATCAATGTAGCAACATAACATGGTATCAGGACAACATGGTAGCAACACGCAACACACGGTAGCAACAAAAACACATTACCAGCACAACAACATTAAACATACAGTACAATGTGTGAGTACAATTATAGAGACAAGAATGTTCTCTTGTGAAATGATATGTGTATGCAGGAGAGACTGATTGAATCCTGAATGAAGGGGTGGAACGAGGGATATGTGCTTTGGGAGCCCAAACAGAACATGCTTGGCAAAACAAGTTTGGGAAGTTCAAGGTGTGAATTATTACAGAAGTAATTAGTCTTAAATAGGGCACAGTGAAGAGAGCCTTGAGGTTCTACCTTGGTGACAAGCTGAGACATTCACAAACATGTTTACATTTGAAAAATACTCAAAGGGATACTGCTAAATGTATGCCTTTGTTTGACGTGAATTGTGATAAAAAGGGTTAAAATACAATACACAAAATTTATTTTTAAAGAACCGACGACTACCTCTTGGAATTGTAGAAGAAATCAGAGATTCATTATGTGCTTATGTTAATCACAATAGTGGATCATTGCTGGACTACTGTAACTCACTTTTCGCTGGTCTTCCCGAGAAAACTACTGAAAGACTACAGCTCATTCAAAACTCTGCAGCTAGATTTTTAACCAAAACTAAAAGGAGAGAACACATTAGTCCTGTCCTAGCTACTTCAGAATTGACTTTAAAGTCTGTCTCCTCACATACAAAGCTCTAAATGGACAAGAACCTAGCTACATTGCTAACTTTCTTACTAACTACACACCAGCTAGAACACTGCGATCATCAAATTCAGGCCTATTAAAGGGTCACCAGAGAAGCAGTCATAAGAAGATTGGTGATGCGGCCTTTGTCAACTACACCCTAAAACTATGGAACACATTACCCATAAATATTAGGGAAGCAAACAAGCTACACATTTTCAAAAGACAGATTAAAACCTAATCTTTTTACCAAAGCATTTTATTAATTTGATCTCAGAAGGGTTTTATTACTTTTATAATTTTTTCTATTGATTTTCATTCCCGCAAAGACTGCGGCTTGTGTTTTGTTGAGTTACATTTTATTTATATTGGGAAACCACAAAGACTGCGGCTCGAGATACCGCAAAGACTGTGTCCTGTGTCTTTTGGATTCCTGCAGACTGCGGCTTATGTTTTGTTGAGTTACATTTTATTTATATTGGGAAACCACAAAGACTATGGCTCGAGATACCGCAAAGACTGCGGCCTGTGTTCAGAAGGGTTTTATTACTTTTATAATGTATATTATAGTTTTTATTGATTTTATGTAAAGCACCTTGAGCTGCAATTCTTGTATGAAATGTGCTATATAAATAAAGTGTTATTATTATTATTGTTACTATTGCCTTATTATCTGATATTGTATTCTGTCTTTTTATTCATGAATATATTCCTACTGTAATCTACCATATATTCAGGGTCAGTTCTACACAGGAGCCTACAGAGGCCAGTGCCCCTGTAAAAATGTCCCTGAAATATAATTTGCTTCCGTTTTTTAATGTGCCCCTCTGATTAAACACTGGCCCCTCACTCCCCCCCCCCCCCCCCCCCCCCCAGTAAAATTTGTCTAGAACCGCCACTGCGTTTATTATGTTCTGATGATAGTCATGGGTCCATGATGTAGTGTCCACATGTTGGCTGTGTGTTGTCTTAGTTGTTCCCTTTCTACTATAAATTCTGTCCTCTGACCATCATGTCTCAGAAAGACTTTGTTAGCGACACTGTGTGTGTTAGATTTCAGATTCTCTATCCAAACTACAGATTTCTTAATACTCATAAACCCAGAACGGAAGTGAATAGTCACACCGTTCCTGAAAAGAAGGACAGAACTGATGAGGCTAATTAAAGTGTCCAGACCGCACATCTCCATGAGCTTCAGAGCACAGTACTGCTGAGATCAAATCAAGACATTGAGCTGCACTATTGCCATTTCACAATGTCAAGAATTATACATCAGTCTCTAATGTTGAAGCAAGAGCCTGCTGGTTAGTTTGATTCAAGAGGGGAATGAAAGCTCTCTAGTCGTGCATGTCTTCAGCAGATGCTGTGCAGGGTTAGTCCATTATTCACAATAATTGCATTTAAACTGTGCATGTAAATAGAGGATGGTCTCTGAGGATCTCTTTGGATGTTCTGCTCTAGTGGCTGGCACAGTTGTTTACAAAACACAGGAGGAACCACATGGAGGAACTCCCTCTCAAAGTCACCAGGGCGGTGGAAAACCCAATATATCCCCCCTTCATTCCTTAACGCTGTGCTTGACTCCTGTTGAGCAGCATGTCTCCTGTGGCACTCCCCGTCCACCTGGTTTCTTAGAAAACCGGACAGCTACATAAAGTGCATAGGATGCCTTCATAAATCAAAGTGAGGATAGAAGGCTTGTCTAATGTCTGTACAGACAGGGTGGGAGACCTGGCTCCACTGTGTGACAGAGGCTCCTGCTGTGTATTTATGGTCTTCTCATGAACCATCTGGCATCTGAGCTACAATACATCCTCAATCCCAGGGACTTGCTTCTCAAAGAGTAAAAATAAATATCATCACCCTTGTCATTTCTATCAGAACTTAGACTCAAATCCACCCCAGAATCCCGCCAGCTAGACTCAGACGCCAGTCAGAAACTATAGTGACCCTTTGAGTTTAAGCGGTGCCTTTGGCCTTGACATACAGGTTATATACACTCACACCCCAGGAGCCTGTAACATGAGTTCAGGCAATATTCAATGAATGGGGTGCTAAAAACATAAATCACTGAACAGCTAGCAACACGGCTTGTGTTGAAAACCTTTTTTCAACATAAAATTTTCTTAGTTTGATAGCAATTTTACAATCAATTATCACAGGAATGTTAATGCTTTAAGTTGCTCTTTGAAGTGGGGAATTTCATGAGCTATTAGTTTCACAAATTTAGTCCATTTCAGAATTATCATGGTATTTTGTTCATGTCAGGGTATCTGCAGGGCTTTGCTGGCTTGACTAATAACAAGTACTGTATTTGAAAAGTAATGTTAGGCAAGGTTGGAGGGTCATGTAATGGTTAGAAAAATATGAATCTGGATAGAGAAAGAAAGAGAGGGATAATTACATTTATTGTAACGGACAGGTGTATAAAGGAAGGTAATATTTGATTACTTGTGAAAGATGTTAATTTCTCTTTAAAGGTATTACTGCTTAGGAGATGAAGCCAGTGACTTACTGGATATCTGCCACATGCTGCATACTGAATTTATTGTGTAGTAAATACCATACATGTGTTTGTCAGCACTAATAACATTGTCATTACATTTTCAGTATTCTGGTGCAGAACATTAGTGTAGTAGCAGTTTGGTAGCTACATTACACAAATCTACATATTGGCAGAAAAGAGTTCAAATTAGATTATCATAAATACATAAATCATGGGAAAGTTAACATGAAGAACTTTCATTTAAGAGCTGTTTGGCTTCAGAACATACTAGTAATCTATGCATAGGCGAGTTAAGGTTGTTCTGGTGGAGAGCTTGGGAACTATTACACTATGACATGACTCATTAATCTTATATTACTACTAGTACTACTCCCAAGTTTATAATGCCTTCAAAACTTAAATTCAAAAATAATTCCTGACAAACACCTTACATTAAGATAACATAAACTATCATGTCACTACATAGCAATACCGTTAGTAACAACATTGTAGTTACTGCCATGTAGTTACACATCCTAATGGTTTAGTGGTACAAGTTATTGCACATGTGAAACTTGGTATGGGGGAGGTTAGGCTTTCCAAGGGTGAGTGAAGATTAACATCGATCTTGGTTCGGTGACACAACCTTCACTTGCCCCTTTACAAGATCCACTCTCTCCTAGTCCTAACACCCCTCCCCCATGCTGTGCCTTCTTACACTTTTGTTATAACCTATCCTACTAACACTTAATAATTTAATGAAGTTTGTTTTACTATGGTTATTGACGTAGGGTCTAAACTAATAGCTCAGTATCTTTTTAGTAGTTAACGTGTAGCTTATGTCTTAATGTGGAAGGAATATTACCAGGACAACTGGCCCAATGTCACAGTAATATTTCATATGAATAGGGTTAAGATCATGTTATTGCAAAAAAATAAAATGAATTAGTGAGAAATGTTCATCACACTTACTCTGGTGTGTTGATCCAGATAATATCCAAGTGACAATAGTAGACACATTCCTTGTCTTTGTAAGTGTAACATGTGCATCTCTTGGCACGTCTTCGCGGCTGTGACAGCTGACACTGGGGACACTGTGAGCCATCACTGTTGGAGGCAACCCTGCCTAGCTGCTCTGGTGAGGTCCCAAGGAGTTCACTCATTTTAGCAAACACCAGCTCTCTTCTTTGACTCACATCCTTGCGTGTTGGAGAACCTAAAAAAGATTTGGAAAAAGATGTGTTAAATGCTAAATATGACATTAATAATGTACTTATATAAAACCTAATATTTAAGATTAATGCATATGATTTAATTTGTATTTAATATGTCAAGAAAAAAAGGGCAATCATTCAATGAACTAGAACAGCTATGGAAAAAAAAAAAAAAAACAGCAAGTGGCAAACAAGTGATGATGGGTTGAGGGAAAAAACAAAACTGGTGCCACATTCACAAATAAAAAGTGATACGTTTCTTAACACAACAACGTTTAGTGAATTTCAATATTAATTTCAGAAATGTAGTGAACATGTATGTTCGATACATCTACATGGTTTCCTCTATTTCTTACCGTGCAATCACTTTTTACCATATTATTGTGAATAACAATTACACTTAGCCTACCATTTGCCAAAACAGCTGTTAGCCCGATAAAAAGCAAAACTTTCAGATCCATCTGTGGCGCACTAGCCATGCGTGAAAAATTTCAATATAACAGATATAAACAAGTGACAGTAAATTTGCCGTATCCGAACGTAAACCAGCTGATAATTCTCGAGTCTTGAAAGTAAAATCAGGAGATATCCGGGTTGTTTCTCAGAACAAGCATTTTACGTTTCTTTGAAAGACTTGTTGAGTGAAAGACAGCTCAATAGTTCACGTGAGGTACAGAACAGTGCAAGACAGGCTGTTGTACTTCAGGCGCACATTGAAGTAAGCCTTTATAGCCTGTGCGGTGAAAGCAAAAACAAGACAACCACATACCGCTAGGGGCTGTGGTACGACATCAATCGCGCGCGCACACTAGAAGATGGTTCAAACTGACCTATGAGTCGGAGTGACCCTAAGTAAATAGTTAATGACCCCACTTAAAGTGGCTTTGCCAATTTTAGTTCGAAATGAGTTAATTGCAATTACATTGTTGTCAATATGTGTGTGTGCCTGCGCGTATGCGTATTTTATCAAAAGAAAATGAGACAAAACTAGAAGAGTACTGTAGGCCTAAAACTCAAATGTCAATGTTTATCAGTGAACTGCATCTTTTCTTGTCTTGTGTTGTGAAGTAAGTAAAATAATTGGCTCCTAAATTTCAGTCTTACTGAAGCCAGACAATTTGTAACCCACCCAGGGCACAGTAATCTGAACTATTGAGGCAGAGATGGGTGAAACTATGCCATAAAAGTTGTCTTATGCACCAAATAATCTTTTCAAGAACTCCACACAGTTACACAGTCACATGTTCACTAAGTCCAACAGTGTTTGGACAGTGATTTAACATGCATTGACGTTTCCAACGGACTTTTCAGAAATATTCATTACATAATTGCAGACGCATTGTACAATCAGAGCAGACAATAGCAATATATGTTTTTTAGCATTTTAGTACATTCAGGATACCTAAATTACATATAAAGAAAAAAACATTCTTAGGACATTTAGGACAAACCTCAAGCATCATGTGTTCATAAAGTATGTCAAGAGGATTTTAACTTGATACAGTACTCAACCAGTCAGTTTGATATTAAAACCCATTTAATCATTGTAAATCCAAGATCTCACGATACTTTGTTTGGAAATGTATATAATTTCTCTCTCCATAAGTGCCTTTCTGTGGAACTCGATTGTGTTTGAACAGGAAACACATTGGGAAAATAAAGTCTGAATCAAGGCAATGGTTTGGTGGTTGAGGGAGGACCTGCTGAAGTTACCTTGTATGTCATGGGAATGTAAGGCACATGGATTAGAATCCTCATTCCACATTGATCCCGTTGGGAAATTAATCTTAACTAAACAGCTACTATGGGGCCCCTTAGCAGCATCAAACCCCCTCATATTTCTCCCTGAATTCAAAATGTTGCTTTGGTTGTATTGTTGAAAACTGAATAGATCTGGACCCGCTCGCTTGCTAAATGTATGAGGGTGTGCAAGGATTTACTGCTTGGTAAAGTACTTTGTAAATGTATATGCATCGATTGGTAAAGGTTTATATTTAATGTAATATTTGAAGAGAAATCATCAATCATTCGGTTTATCCACGTTACATGATTTGGGAGACTTGGAGTGCATCAGAAATGTCCAATAACTAGCCTTCAGATTTTTTTAATAAAGGGTGGACTCTGGGGGGACTGGGTTAAATTAAGAATGATCCAGAAATGTGTTATTGTCTGCTTTGGGATAAACATCTGAGGCTGTCATTAACAAGTGTTTGTAAAAGATCAGCACAAAGCACCACAATTGAATAATTTCAGCAGGATTTTCAGAGGGCGCTATTGCTGGCAACCCAATATTGTGAACATTTCTGTGGAAAAGCAGTTTTCATTTCTCTCCATTCAATTTCCGGAGTTGGAGAGTTGGGGGCTATGCTGATAGTATGAGCTTTATTCAAGCTATTTTATGCAGTCCAGTTCTGTCAGCTCTTGAGTTCAAAGAAGAGATCGCCAGAATGAGATGCAGCTTGGAAGCACAGAGAAGACATTAGTGCATGGACCATAGTCTTTGTTGTTTAGTCTCAGCTGCATTGACAATGAAAAATATATCACAAACATGAACTCACTATTAAAATCATGCAACAAAAATAACACAATTTGGGATTTATAAACAGTTTTTCCCTTTCCACATGTTAAATGTTCTTATACAAAGCCCCAGAGCTAGACATGGGTTGAAATTGATGATCCAGCTTTATTGACCCTGGATTAAATCCTGTGTCTGTGGACTCTCAAAATCCCAATATTAGAGAGTATATTGAGGGACATTTATAGCAGGGACATTTTAACTGAAGCAAAAACCATTTAAACAATACTGGACCCCAGAATAAGTGTTTGCAGAATGTATGCTCAACCAGGTTCTCTGGTTACTGGCCCTTTCTTGATGATGAGTCATGGAAGTGAGTTCCTCCATGCAGTGATTTGTGGTTTGCAGACATAATGGGGGGGGTGGGGGGGGGGGGGGTGGGGGGGGGTCTGTTCATTAGTATAGCCACCTTGGTTGTGGGACAGCTTGGGTGCCTCCCAGGCACACAGGTGTGGGAGCAGGGGCGTCGTTAGACACATTTTACTGGGGCACGTGCCCCAAGTTTGAGTTTTAACAATTTACTTTATATTTGTCAGTGCATTAGTTTACATTGATAAAATAAACGAAGTATCCCAATCAACGCTTGTAAAATCAAAGCAGTTTAACCGAAAACACAAACTGATGCGCGCAGAATTCCATGTCAGCGCGCTCTTCTGAGCTTGCCAAATAACCACTGCAGCACGCACACAGAAGTCCAGGTGTTGGACTCGGCACACAAGTCAGAATTTAGGTAGGCTAAGAAAACATAAACAAACTAAATAAAGTTTCTAAATGATAGGCCTACCAATCATCTTATTTTGGCTACAAAACTATATTACATGAAGCTCAAAAAAACAGTATTTGCCCTCAAATGAATGCGACCCTGAACTGTTGTATAGTGGGTTAAGCAACGGGAGTTTATATTGCTGAGTAGTGCATTGTGCGCAGCACGCTTGGAAGAAAAAAAAGGGATATGAATAGGGGCCTGTGTCCAAGTAGAGTTTTATGTCTAACAACGCCCCTGTGTGGGAGTCACAGTTTAGATGGACAGGCCAAATGGAACAGACTTCAGTCAACATATTTTATTCCAACTACCATCATATACATATACATAAAATAATATACAAAATAAAGGTATGGCTTCACCAACAGTGAGCTGTGGAAAAGCTAAACACAAACTCCCTTTATGGAATGTAAACAAAAACAAAATCAATGGAAATCAATGAAGAGCTTATTAGTTATCAGTTGATGGCTGCTGTCTAGTCTTATCCACCTCCTTCCCAAAGGCTGTCACAGAGATTATAGTGCAGTCTGATGCCAGGAAGATGAATGCATGTGCAGGAGCCCAGTCTCTCTGTCTAACTGACAGACTTGCTGCAGGAATGTGGCTTCTGGCTGATCTACTCTCAGACTCCAATAGACCCTCCACGAATCAGCCGAGACAAATTCCCCTCTGGCCTGTGCTCGTCTCCACCAACTCATTGTCTCAGCTTGTCTGCTTGGTCTCTCAAGGTCCTATTATACATTGTTCCTTTGGGATGAAGCCAAGCGCAACCAGCAAATCTATTACTTTTTAAATCACTGAACAGATCATATAACACATGTCAGACCAAAAATAACACTAGATAAAAGCATTGAAGCTACATACAGTACAACACAATGTCCACCTGGAGTTACAGTACATCATCTACATGTTAGGATGTAAAGAACAGACATGATACAATGATGAACTCTTTGACACAACATGGACATGCTTACAACCATTCCCTGCATATCATTCTAAAGCTCCTGGTTTGGATGTTCTACTGCTGACAAGATAAATGTGGATCGGAATCATAGCTGCTTCTAATTGGTCCCTGGAGGTCTGTCTATGTGGTGTAATAGGCGGCATGAAAGAAACGTTTGGCAGTTTTGTGGAACCCATGACACTTCAGTTTTCATATAACAAATACTATGATAATTCACTCTCTCTGTTTCTACTACGACTAGGGAATAAACAAAAAACACAAGACTGTCACACAAGTCACAGGCAGCAACATGTCTGTTTTGCACTGCATGGTTGTGATGTTTAAGCCAGAGATTGGCTTGGAGATTGGCAATTTCATGTCCTTGGAGATTTGTTTCCTTTGTGAGTTCTCATAAGGATATGTCAACTCTCCTCCTCATTCCCTACATACCAGACAGACGACAGACATTTCCTCTACATTAAGACATTAAGCCTTTAATAGGAACTGATTATATATGATTGTGGGATTCATAATTTACAATCCTTGGAAGATAGCTTTATCATTGTAACCACAATGTATTTCGAAAGAAAATGTTTTCCGAGTTAGTGTACATTTCAGATTTTTTATAATGTACTATTATTTGATTATCTGTTTTAAGACACATTGCACTTGATACAATTTCCAAGTAACTATTAGGACTTGTAATGTGGAAACTAAACAGCAAGGGTGAATGCAAATGAAGAGTTCAGGATGCTTACCTTTATCCATAGATTTTTTGGACAGTTTAAGACCTATGGTAATAACCATTTGAACAACCCAAGGTTTGCCCAAAGTGAAGATAGACTGGTTTAGCCATTAGGAACTCATTACAGGAATAACATGTTCCCACAGTGAGTCAGTGAGCCAACTAGTAGCTCCACAGACATGTTGACAGTAATTCTTCTCTGTTACACACTTTAGACCAACATCTGTTTGTCTGGGTTGTGATATCTTATCAGAAAATGAAGAAGTACTGCATATAGAATGTAATAAAATAATGCTAACTGTATATCACACTGAAAAAACACAGTAACAGTCTGTAAAGATAACATTAAATAAACATAGTTATTTTAATTAAACCTATTAGGGGGAATACTAATAACTTATGGAGGAAATTATTGACATTAGCAAACAAACTATGCAGCGCCTCAGGAGTATGTCAGAATCTTGACAGCCTAATGCTTCTTGTCAAACATGATTCTTTTATAACTCAAAACAAGCTCAGTTTCTCTATTATTCAGTAACATTCATTTACCTTATCAAGTTAACAAGTGCAATTTGGCAATATAGAGCTCTGTTAGAGAGCTTTTTCGTATGGCTGTAATAATATCGTTTCACAGTAATAATAACCAGAATGTGTTCAACAGCATTAGCGGGAGAACAGACACACATAACTGTTTTCACTCCTGAATGTGAGCAAGCTCTCCTGTTTCTAATCATTTTTGAATATTAAGAAAACATGAAGAATGTGTTTGTGGTGATAAATTTTGTTTGGCAACCATGTATAAGAACTGTGGTGTAGCTGAGCAAAGATGATGACTCCTTTTGGTAGATTTGAACTTGAATGCAGTCATATGTACTGCAGATGGTCTGGCATGGGAACAAAACAAGGAGAGAAGTACAGCGCACTTAAAGGATAACATTTACTAGGTTAAAGATACTTCATTCCATGAGTAAGTCATGGTTTTCAAGCACTCTGGCAGTCCCTTGCTGCACAGCTGTCATTCTGAGAATCCTTTTGAAATTCTCAGTGTTATCTAGGTGACTTAAATTACCTGCCTGTTTTGCTGCAATAAACAAAATGTTCCTACTCAAATCAAGAACTCACAAATGTATTATATGTCTAAATAGCTTTGATCTTGGACACAAAGAAAGAATAGTGTGAATTGGATGACTGGCTGACACAATTGATTATCCAGTTCTCCTATCTATGACCTATGGTTTAAGTCTGGCTGTCCCTGCCTAGGGTACTTAACTGTTAAAACATGTTCAGCCAGGCCCTGAGAGGACCACCCTTTTTCTGACCCCTGACTATGCATTGTCTTCCAAAATACTTTCTAAAGCTGTATTTCCTTTCCATTGACACCAGTGCAGTAGTCATTTCCCACCTGTGCTGAGTTGGAGTTAGCTCAAACTCTAAGCCATCCCATTAGGGACTAGTGATAGTCATCACAGTCATCACTTTCAAGCCTCAATATACAGTGTTGCTATGTCTTGGGTCTCTTTGTTGTGGTTTCTAGCTTCAATTCATCAGAACAGCACTACCCATACACACCTATTCACATTCACATAGTTCATCACTTTAGCACAAAGAAATCTGGTATCAAAGTTTAAACTCACAACAGAAGCGGATTAGTTAAGTCGATCTGAAAACCGAATTTAAGATTCTTTGTCACTTTATCATTAATATAACCCTGATCAGTCAAACACACTCATTTCTTCTCAATGACCATCAAACTACCTACCAACCCCCCAGAAATCCCACTCTCCGCTAATCTTTGCAACAATCTTTTGCAATTGTTGCAACAGACTTTCAGCAAAGACAGCATGAAAGTAGTGCTAGACTGCTCTTAGTTGACCCTCCCACCCTCTGTACAGATCTCCTCTGAAACAGATGACGTATGGCAGATGGTCCAGAGTAGAGGCCTCTGCAGACACACTAGGAGAGACAGACTCTCAACCCTCCCTTATCCAACCTTTCTCTGTTCCCCATGACTGCATGCTTAATATAGAAGTGAAAGAAGTTGAGTAATTGTAAATATATATTGTGCTGCACGTGGAAGTCCCTCCAAATGTTGCTGAAATATGAGGAGTGATAAGTCATATGTGGCACTCAGGGAAGACCATCAAGCACAGATGGAACACAATATGTTATTTTTCTGGATAAGGTTTTGCATTTAAAGTAAACATTGTTCTCTTGCTAACTCACAAATGTTTTCTGCCATCTGCAACTGATTGTTATAGAATTATTTAAAAAAAGTATGCTGAGTGATTGAGGTGATGAAAAAAGAATGTGTCACGTTCTTTGCCTTTTGTTGTCTCGTAGGTGTATACATTGATATCCATATATATTTTCTATAAATGTGTCATATATGAAGTTTTTAGAAGCATGTATGCAAAAGAAGTTAGGAGTTTTGTTAACATTTTCTTTTTTCATTTATTCAGCATTTAATTTTAATAAACATTTGAAAAAAACCATTTTAAATAATTAAGCTATAAATCACAAGAGGGCATGGTATATCAATAAATCAATAATCAATCAATAAACCATGGGTTACTATGGTCATAGGCACATGGTGCAGCTATTTGCAATATACGTAGACTGAATCAACTGTTTTTCTGTATCTCCACCATAATACCCCCATAATACTGTGCTGCCAGCTTTTGAAAAAGAAATCTGTACTTTGACTTAATTAAATGAAACTTTGGAAAATTCCCAATAATCCCTGTGTCTGACCTATTTACACAATGCACATTAACAAGAGCGATACCATACAGCACAACAGACATCCACAGCAGACAGAAGTCTGATAGAACTTGTGCTCAGTTCTATGCCATATAAGGTATAAGTACCTGCCGTGGTTTCCTGTCATAACACCAACCTGATGATCAATGGCTGCCTGAGTTATGAGATTTGTTTGCATGTGCTTGTTTCCTGTGATCTGCACTCCTGTGCCTTGTCAGACTGACTCACTATCAGTAAACACAGTCTGGGAAAGGGATTGCATTCCTGTGGTGGATGGTTCTTTTCCCCAGGTGCCCTAACTGGCAGTCCAACATCAGGAGATAAAGAGTTGATGCATGATTCATATGAACAGGTGTGTGTGTGTTGGGTGGCAAGGGTACAGAGCTGCAGGTGTGAGAGTGAGAGCAGGAGCTAATTTTGGTGGTTTTGGTTGCACGCGAGAAAGACACGTTAGATTGTGACACACACCAACTATGAGTCTATCTCGGCCAGCATTTATGTCTGCATATGTTCCTGTGTACTCCCTCCTGTCTAGAGCTCAATGATCAACTTCCCCTCATCATCGCTGCTGCCGGTGTCCTCTATATCCTCCAGGCTGCTCTGGACTGCCCTTGCCCCACTCATCAGACAGTCAGGTAGCAGGTTGGTGTGAATTTGTCCAGTTGATGGTACAGAGCAATATTTGCTTGAACTATCTTGCCTCACAAGTACATTGGTGAGTGTGGTGTAGACTGGTGCTGTAAGCTCTCTGTTGTCAGGCCTGTCCCCTGGCAGTGTGAGAGCAGAGGTTCCAATGTGTAATGGGTGCATGAGACTGTCCATAGTGTCACTGCTGTCTTGATGAGTATCCATTGTCATACTCCACAGGGCTGTACTCATATGAGCTTTATCCACAGAAATTGAGTTTGGTGTTTTCTGCCCTTTTGATGCAGATAGAGTTTTGCTAAAGCCGCACATGACCCTGGTCTTGTTTACCTGGCTATGTTGAGTAGTTTCTGTAAGGCAGGTCTCACTCTGGACGGGTTGTTTTTGTATCTTGAATAAAGGTGAGCTGACATGTAACATTTTGGTGTCACACATTTGTTGGGGAATCCGACTACCGATAGTCTTCATTTCAGGCTCTGAAGTATTAGGAATGCTAGTATTACAGTCTTGAGCGTTCATGGGACTGGAAGTGAGTGTCATTTGCTGAGAGGGTTGAGAGGGGTTGCAGAACATTCCGGCCTGTGTCTGGGAAAAAAACTGACGAGGCTCCGCTGATAGTCCACAGTTCTGATGAGAATCTGCTTTGTCCTTTACCTCATGGAGCTGTTATTAAGAGAATTATATTTGCGTTAGCTATCATAGATGAAAGGAATGCCACCATAACCAGACAGTCTTATTATCCTCTTCACTGAGCCATCTTATTAGATCAGTGCAGGGGCATTTTTTAAATACTTTAAAGCTTACCTGTCCTTTGAGTTTCAATTAAAATAACTGCATCAGAATTTTAAAGAATTTTAAATTTTGCTTTACATATGGTGGATGCAGAGTTTATAGTAAAGTTACCCAGCTGCATTGTGGTAACTGGTGGTGAGCTGGAGGTATGATAAATGGAACTATGTAAAATAATGCATGTCAGTTTGAATTTGTCAGAACAATGGATAGAATTAATGACTTGTACAGAACTGTGGCCTCAAACATAAATTTTTAAACCTGTGATTAAAGCATTTACATTTGCAAGAAGAAAGTTGTTTGGCACATATGAGAAAGAACAATCATATGGTATTGTTACAATGAATAATTCATGCACGTTACACCACATACTGTATGAGTAAACATGATGCTGGTAAGCCTATTATGTTGACTATCTGTATGTTTTGTTGAATGCCAATGTGTAAACCATTGAGTCTGTGGTTTAAGTCTTTCTTTCTTTGATGAAAATTTGAATTACAAGTTGCAGTTCTATTACAGTGGCATACAGTGTCTGATATATGAAATATGTATTTGCATCTTAGCTGTAAATACATTGGAAAATGTACCAACCTCATGCCTAAACATATCTGTTTGCTGGATATGTAGATCACCTGCCTTCAGCCTGACATCCTCCCACTCCAGCACTTTGTCTCTTTTCAAACTTCTTTCTCCTCCATCCTTCTTTTTCACTCTTCCTCTGCTCTGTTCTTGCTCAGCATGTTGGTTGTCTGGTTCTCCAAAACCCTTTCTCTCCCTGGACTCTGTGGCTGCGTTGTCGGGTTGCCAAAGAGGCCTCTGAAGGCCTAGTTTTCCATTCTCCCTTTGGATAGAATCTCCTGTCAGGCAGCCTCTCTCTACATCCCCTAAGGGCACAACAACAAATGAAAAGCATTTTTATTGTGTATGTTTGTACGTGTTTGTGGAGGTTAGGGGGCCAGGGGGGCGGACATGAGTTCACAACTGTTTTATGATCCTGTCCTTCACTCATATTTAGGGTTTGGATTGTCTGGAATGATACCCAGTCAGTGAAATTAGATTTAGATTATGGAGATTATTCCACCTGGATAATGCTATGGCATTTCAGTCAGTAACATGCTGTTGAGCTATTTTGATTTGATCTACACTATAATAAGGAACTACCCATAGATACATGCAGTAAATGTCTGACTAAATAAATCACGACAAATAAATCACGACAATAAATGTAGACTTATTTACAGTCACTTTCAGTCAATGTAGTGTGCTGACATACATTACACACTATATTTTGCAATGGAAGAGACAAACCCCTTTGGATTTTCATTTATTGACTGTAACTTAATCACAGTATAGCTCCAACATTATATTATTTAAATTGTATGCCTTGGGGGCTTCCCGTGGCTCACCAGTCAAGTGTGAGTACCACATAGGCTGATGCCTTACCGCAGGGGCCTAGATTTGAATCCTCCTCAGACCATTTCCTGCATGTCCTACCCTCTCTCTCTTTCCCCTACATTTCCTGTCATTCTTCACTGTCTATCCCATAAAGCAGAAAATGCCATAAAATAAAATAAAACAAAAAAACATTACGCCTCATTGCAAACCTAATGTCAGCCAAATTAATGAATATGTAGTGATTGCATATCTGAGACTGAGACTAACATGTGGACAATATATATTATGTTTGGTAGATAGCTATGAAGGAGGAGATATAGCAATAATTGTCTTGGTGAAAAAACAACTGGTCTGATACTCAGGGTCTATTTGGTTTGGCTGAACTCTAGCGCGTGCCCCTGTGCAGAGTTGCTTTAAGACTAGTCTGCGTTTATATTTCAAATTGCCTGTCAGCTGTCTGGAAAGGAGACAGAAGCCGAATCCTCTGTTACCCAGGGGTCTGCTGTGTAAGAAGCCCCAGGGGAAGCCACTTCCTCTGACCTCCAGAGGCTCCTCTGTTGTTCCTGAAAGCATTTGATCAGTCAAAACACCACGGCCTAGTCAAGCCAAGAGGACTTGGAAGTGTGAATCAACTCTTCCTCTCTGTGCCCGGTGGGGTATTTGTTTTGACTATAGACAACACCTTGTAATAATCATCCTTTGCAGATAGTTAAAGAACTATAGACATATTCAAACAATTATAAATTATTCATATTTTTGCATTACTGAACCATTGAAAGAGATTTGAAATCATAACCAATAAAACCTACACATTCCAATAGAGTGTAGGTATGATGACTTTAGACTGGTACAAAGAAATATCCCTATATGAGACTATCTGAAGCTCAGTTGTCAACTGACCTACCTAAGCTGTAGGCTAAACTCCTGCATACACATCATAGAGGTCATGTGTTCCTAAAAGTTGTTAGCGAACCATTTGTAAAAAAATAAATAATAATAAAGAGACACTCAATTAATTGTTTGTAAAGACCTAGAAAATAATCGTTTTAATTCAACATTTAGATTTATAATTTTTTTTTATTAAGAGGGGAATATTTAATGTGAAATTAGATCCATGCTATATTTTTCCAATGCAGAAACATTCTTTGCTTTTCAGAGACAATACTTTTTTTTACTTTTTTTTAAAACGTTTTTTTGTTTATTCAGGGTGCCTTTTGAGGCAGTTAAAGATGGAATGTCAGCTGCCTTTATTTATTTTGTACAAAACTCATTGGTCTTTTCAGCAAAGGGTGTTGTGACAAGTTGTATTTCTTCTCATTTCAAAGAGAATCCCACAAGAACCATGATCATTTACTACCCCCTTGTGGAGGAAAGAGGTCATTTTTTAAACAAATATCAGATTTCTGACAATCTGTAAACTTGATTGTGCTCACAACTGCATGATGCAGCATAAACTAAGAATAAGTTATACAATTTGATAAACATCTGTATACCTACCTGTTGTTGGGTCTTGATTGGATAAAGAGACACCAGGGGCATGTTTGGGCCTTTCCTCATGAATACTGTAAGGCTCAAAGGTAAACTGGACCAGCTGTGTGTCTCTGTGGTTACTGGAAGGTTTTTCCTCTGATTTACACTGAGCCTGGCATGGCAAAGGTACATGTACATCCAGAGATTCGATGTTGATATGGCCCACACCAAATGCTTTTGATGACATTGTATCAGAACTAGAATAGATCTTTGAGTTCACAGGTTCAAATTCCATGAAACTACTATAGACTTGTATTTCTTTTGAGTCTGGTTCTCCAGAAGTTTTACAGGCTTGGTTCTGGAAAATAGAAAGCTCCTTTTTGGGGATAGCGACACTGCTCTCAGCTTTAGACTTATGACCAGAGCTTGACTGCAGGGGCAGATGGGATTCTCTAGGCATTCCCTCTGAAGTAGGGGCTTCTTGTTCCAGGGTTGTATTCTTAGTTTTTATCTTGTCCATGTTACATGTGGCTCTTTGATTTAGAGATTTGTGTTGGCTATCAGCTTCCTGTAATCCACTTCCTGAGCTGCTCTTTGCTACTGTAGAAGATGATAATGAGGAGCTGGCTGCCAGGCAGAGTTTGTGTTGGCCAGGCAGCTCATCAGGAACCTGGCCCTTTTGGCTAATAGGCTTCTTCGGGAGGACATGTTCTTCCTGTGTTTGGCTCCTTTCTGATTTCACACCTTTTGAGGAGACAGGAGCTGACGTAACCCCCGCTCGGTTCTTCTGTGTTGGCAGAAGCATGTGTTTATGAGTTCCAGGGGTAAATAATGGGTCGGGTGATGTGGATGAAACCTGTAAGAAATGTGTCTGTTGTCCTGTGTTAGTTGAAGGAGTAGATTCCATTTTGAACGGTCTCTCTGTCTGCCTTCTATTGTTGTGGTCTGTAACAGCAATGTGTTGATCTGTCTGATGAAAACTTTCTGGTAATAAGGAGTTGATGTTCTGAAGACCTTCTGAGGATGACAACTTAACCTGAGTTTGAGATCCAGCCTTTTTAGGCCCCAAATCTGCATTTATATTCACTGTTGCCCTGGCGAAGTGGCTTTGTTCTTCATGTGTGGCGTCCTTTGAATTGGCCCTTGTTTCTCCACTATAGGTAAAGAATCCAGACCCAATTGTATGGCCTTGCCTTTCAATCTGGGGCTCTATGAGAGCCAGCTGCTCATCAGATATGATCTCCAGGCAGATCTGGAGATCTGCCGTCCGAACATGAAATACATTCTGGGCAGCTGAACGCTCTGAGTCATCGTACGGAATAATGTGACAAGGTATGGCAGCTGTGTTCAACTCTTCAGTAAAACTGTTCTCTGATATTAATGAGACATTATTAGTGGAAACTGTACTGGGTGCAACAGTCAGATTCCTAACTGAGGTTGTGATAGGCGTACATGTAGCAGAGAGGTTCTTTGCATAAGCCACAACAGGTGGATGCTGTATATATGTGGTGGGTGGTTTTGCATCCCTTTCCTGGAGTAAAATTGTCGTTGTTGTGACAGTCTCACTCTCTACTAAGGCTTTGTTGGTAGATGGCTGTTTTTCAACTGCTGTTGGTGGAGACATAACTGTGTGACTCTGATCCATACATGAGGATTCTGAGGATGGAATGTCTTTCTTTCCAGTTGTTATGGTTCTTGATGTCTGGCAGGAGGACATGGTACAGATGGTGTTATGGCAAATTATACCAGTGGGTTGATTTAAGGTCAGTGTTGAAGAGTCTGAGTCTGTTGTGTTGGGTAGCTTCAGCTGGTACTTTGGTAGAAAGTTGGTTTTAGTGGCAGTGTGATTGTTAGAGGAGAATGAAGTGCTCACATAGGTTATGTTGGTCTTCATCACACACGAAGCAGAGCAGGTCATACCAACGTTGACAGGGAGCATCACTGTTTTACTGGCGTTGGGGTCAAACTGCGTCCCCAGTGAACATATGTTGTTGTCAGTTCTCTGCTTCTTAGTCTCTGAGGGAATATATCTTGTACAATTTTGATGTAGCGAGACATTGCCAGTGTGTTTTCCCCCATGCGTTACACTCTCTGCAACAGATTCAGTACTCTTAGCGTTTGCTGCTCCAGTGGTTGGTGGATGTGTTGACAGAGACAGTTTTTCCACAAAGGTTGTTTTCAGCGTGGTAAACGAGGAATCAAGATGGCTGCCTGTTTGACATACATTCCCACATGGGACAGAGGGCAGGTTGGCTGGAAGGCAGGATGGGTGACACACTGTTGCAGTGCAGTCTTTTGTAGACCCCACTGATGTGACAAGCTCCCTGTGCATTAATGAGCCCCTTCTCTGAATCCCCTGGACCACCTCATGCTCGAGGCTCATCATTGACTTTCTAGCCTTGAGAACAGTATTATTCTCAACTTTGTCTGTACTGTACAGCTTTTTAAAAGTTCCACCCCCATACATGTACCATTTGTTGTAGGCAAACTTCTGTGATTTCTTCCTGCGACACTTTTGGCTGCTTGGCTCCACACAAATGTCGTTGCTGTCGCCATCTGAGCAAAGACTGTTGGGAAAGACCTCCTCCAATGATGATGTCAAAGCGAGGCCTTCTGTTGCCGGGTTGCAGTCCATGGCTGCTTGGCGTACTAGTGGGCGATGATTGGACACCTGCTGGTCTACAGACTTTGTGCCAAAGCCTGCTGGGTATGTGTGTCCCGAGCTGCCTCTTCTGGCTAAAGTTATAAAATTTCTGTTCTGGGGAGAGGCTGTGCTGCTCCTCTCTGAGTGCTGAATTCCCACACTGAAGGGCAGGGAACTGCTGCGTGTCAGGGGAACATGTTCTACGCTGGAGGAGTGTTGGCTGGGCACAGAGCTGTACAGAGCTGCCCCTCTGTCTGCTTTCTGCCAACTTAATGCAGTATTAGAGGGTTTGCTGGTCTTTATCTCAAAGTGAAATGAGTCTTTGTAGGTGTATGGCATGGGGAGGTCAATACTCCCTTGCTTGGACAACATTGTCTTCCGAGGCCTCACGTTTTCCAGGTGTTTATCATCCACTACTGCATCATTCTCAGATATCAGTTTGGAGATCCTTTCCTCCAGTTTCTTCTGTTCCTGCTGTGATACACTGGATTTGGTCTCTGAAGTAGTAAGGTCAGGCTTGGTGGAGATGTGTGTGGTGTTAGGCTGGCTGTGGACTTCCAGACTGGACTCGACAAGGGATTCCATGCTGTGGTCAGGCAGCACAATCCCAGGACTGGTGGTCCAGGGCAGCTCACTACTCTCACTGAATCCGGAATCTGTGCTGTCATGGCTCTGGGATTTTCCTCTTGATACAGAATTCTCCCAATGTTTGGAAAACAGGGTTGCCTCTTGCCTCTGGAGGGGGAGATGACGATTTGGAGCCACTCGAGGCTTTGTATTTTCAATTGTTTTATCTTTCTCTTCATCATTTGTCTTATCAGAGTAATTCATACCCTCAGATTTTGTACATTGGACCAAAGAGACATTATGGTCATTTCCAGGTGCAAGAATAAGTCCCACCAAAGCAGCCTGGTGCAGGGCCCAGCCTGTCTCTGGACCAACCTGAGCAGTAGGGGGCAGCACAGAGCTAAATGGAGAGATGGCTTGACAGAGAGATGCACTAACCTCCATGTTTTGATTCCCAGAGTCCCCACTGAGGACATCTAAAGACAGGCTGGTGGTATAAGTATCCCCGGAGCTGCTCAAGCTGTCTTGGCTGCCTAAACTGCTCTGCTCAGACTCAGATGAGAGACGGGCGTGGGCCTGGGTGCGTTTGTGCTTGTAGAGGTTGCTCTGGGTCTTGAAGGAGATGCCACAGGTAGTGCAAGGGTAAGGCCTCTCCCCAGTGTGGCAGCGCAAGTGCTTCTCCAGCACACTGGGTTTCAGACAGTCCCGGCCACAATGAGGGCACAAATGCTTCCCTGCAGACTTGGGTCTGGCTGCAGACATGGCTGTCCCTGGGCTAGGTCCCTGATGAAGCTCTAGCCCTCCAGGGAAGTGGAGCGTCAGGAAGGGAAGTGCCTCTTTGGCATATAGAGGCGGCACTGGCAGATGCAGGTGGGCGGATTCCTGGGTGGCAGCAGGTAGCTGGGCTTGTGGGTGTATCTGTGCCCGGAGAGGTGGTGGCGCAGCAGGTATCGTGTGGACGAGCATAGTCGTCGGTGGGGCCTGGACGTGCATCCTGTTTTCACTCTGCGCTGAGACTGAGCTGCCGAGCACAGAAACATTCACAAAGCCCTGCCTGCCAGTCTCCATGGCAACAGCCGTTGTGATGTTCCAATGCAGGGCCTTTAATTACCTGCAATAGAAACATCGTTTTCATTAGGCCTTCTGCTCGGCATGATCAAAGAATAACTATTTCTGTTTGAATGGGAATGCTGCTCTGGTCTGTGGTTTATAGTGCAAGGCATACAAGTCTTCATTTTCTGAGACATAAACTGTAATTAAACTAGACTGGGATGAATACAATAAGAATGATACAAATAAATATGAATTAGAAACAAAGCATGCCATTAGAGTCAACATTACAGGTTTTTTTTTGTTGTGAAGATGATGAGGATAGTAGTGGGACAACGTTTCTGGGCTACATCAAAGCTAGACTATGCTGTCAAGGTGCAGTATGACACAATATGATTATTATGACAATTTGCAGTGCAGGCGATGCATGGAAATGAATGAAAGCTAACACGTAGACTCACACACACATACACTGACACACACAACACATGCACTACATAGCCATGAATGTGGTAAGAGATTGACTATCAGAGAGAGATAGAGAGTGAGATAGAGAGAGAGAGAGAGAGAGAGAGAGAGAGAGAGAGAGAGAGAGAGAGAGAGAGAGAGAGAGAGAGAGAGAGAGAGAGAGAGACAGCTGTGTCTCATCTGTTGAAATGTGCATGCTGTTGTCTAGATCAGTACACATAAACATATTAGCCTAAATGTATTTTCAAATGTATACATTAAAAAATATCTTTAAGCAAAAGAAGATGTAGTCCTACAGTATGAAAACAGTGTGGCTCAGTGTGACACTGTTGGTATGAGTCACAGATATCCTCATTTGCATTATGATTGTATCAGCCTTAGAATTGTTGGTGGCTTAAAGACGTCTGTTTGATGTGAGTGCAGTTAAAGCACACCCACGCCAAACACTTTCTGTGGCACATTTTACAATGTCAAGTTGTTTTCTGCTCCCCCGTTCATTTGACTTGAACATCTATTCCTTTTTTTCTAACTTATCCTCAAAATATTCTAAATTATAATGCTCAAAGTAGAGTTACACAGTCAATGAGAAGCTCTTCCTCATACAGTACCCTGCTATCATTTCCAGTCAGATATGTAAATTTCTGGCATTCATGGACATACAGCCTCCTAACCTTTACTTGACTGAAACAGATCACGTGAACACATAGCATTTAGTGACTAACCTTTTCCTGAAAAATAATACAATTATGATCAAATAGTTTCAAAGACATTTGGCTTTTGTCTATTGGAGAACTTGGCATATCTGTGTATACTGTAGGTTTATTCTAAACCGAACAAATATGAGACTGTAAATTCACATGTGTGCTATCAAAAAACCTATATTAATATATACCAACCAAAGTGTAGACAAAAAAACTAACAAATTGAAAGAAATTTACAGATTAGAAAGTTTAAAGTAACACCTGACCACAAACCAAAGTCAACAATATCTTACTTTTCCAGACAGTTGCACCAAATCCACTTCTAATACAATACTGTCCATATAGGTCAACTGGCAAGCTTACAGCATTGTTTATGCTCAATACTGTACTAAACATGCTTACGTCTGTGAGTCATGAAGACTTCTTTTAAAGCAGTTTGGCAGTTTTCTTTGATCAAATCTTTGCTCTTTGCAGAGGAAATGTTTCTGCTGAAGACGACATAGGAACCCTGTAAGCGATGCAAATGAGACCGAATATGCACTACGAGAGAAGGGGGAGTGAGAAAGAGACAGAGAGAGAGAATGAGAGAGAGAACAAGAGAGGGAACAGCAAAGAGAGACAGAGATCAACACGAGGGAGAAGGGGCTGCTTGACAGTGCTGTTAAACAAAGACTTTTGATGCATAAGTTGACAAGTACAGAGAGTGATCAGCAAAAGAAAGAAACAGAGAAGAATATGAACTGAAAAGCACAGATGGTCACATTCTGAGTATGAGGAATTGCAGAACTGAAAGTATCAACAACATTTGCAATAGAAGGAGGAAGTTCTCTGACGCATCGAGCCTTACCTGTTACAGTACATCTCTCCCAGACTGACTGACTCACTCTAACATCAACACACTGTGAGCCACTACCTGAATACTTCCTCTGATAAAATCTCTCTGCTTTCCTTCCTCTAACCACACCTCACCCACCCACTCGCAGGGCACAAGAAAGATTCAGTGGGTGTAGTCAGCAAATCATAGGGTTGCGCTGGCATTGTCGTTGCCCATGAGGGTAAACAGATAATAGATGGAAGTGTTTGCAGAGAACATCCCACCCACTATCATAACCACAGCCTTTTTTGCCAATGTATGCATAGTCCCATCTGTGTCCATGAGTATAGGTGTCTTATGTGTTTAAGAGGGCAGAGGAGTGGAGGCTGCTTTTGGGAATAACAAAAAGTTTCAGTCTGCAAATGTATTCTGTTTTTGAGGGGAATACCAATAGTGCAATATGTATTCATGTGAATGGTTACTTAAGACTGGTGTAAAAATGACAACTGCTATCCTACTGTCTATTGTATATTTTCTTCTCTAACAGCAAGATTTTTTAGTCACGGAGTAAAAACAAATTGATATTTTTCTAAATAAATTACCTCTTCTGATCCCAAAAAAGCCACAAGTTATTATTGTACAAACGGAGCACACTTGTGTCCATGTGTGCAGTCTTTTTCTCTGCTTTGTGAGATGTTGATAAAGCGAGCATCATTCTGCACTGTCTAGGCTGTAAAGGCCTAAAGGCCACTGACACTAGCCGACTGTGTGAACTAGGTCTTCAACCAGTTTCAGGTGGCAGGATTGTAAAATTGTGTCAATAGAAGAAATCAGCAGTACACCAGTCTCCAAGGCAACTGAGGGGGGATGGTTGTGTTGGCATGGTAACGAAACACCTCCTGCCATTCTCGAAATGTGTTAAGGAGTTTTGGCAGGGGACTGACTAATACAAATGTTAAAGTTATTGGTAGCTTTAGCACCTGACTATTGTCTACCACACATAAATGTCTACAAAACATAAATTATCTGGATTGGTACTTGAAATAATTCAGGGGACCACACATGCCAAGTTTGTTGCTATTCATGCATTGCATGATGCAAAAATGTGTTTGGGTGCTGATAGTTAGTGTTCTGGCATCAGATCAGCATTAATAACATTTACATTTACATTTAGTCATTTAGCAGACGCTCTTATCCAGAGCAACTTACAGTAAGTACAGGGACATTCCCCCGAGGCAAGTAGGGTGAAGTGCCTTGCCCAAGGACACAACGTCAGTTGGCATGACCGGGAATCGAACTGGCAACCTTCGGATTACTAGCCCGATTCCCTCACCGCTCAGCTGACTCCCCGTGACTCCACCTAATAACTCGAGGATTATTTTGTATTATGCGCCAAACCGATATACTGACACTGCTACGTGACTGAAAGGATAACTAAAACAAAAATGCAACAATTAGATCAAAAATTTCGGAGCAACTAAAAAATCTCATAGACAATTGCTACCAATACTTGCGCGCCCCCGTCTGGATTTCTCAGAATGCGCATTTGCGCTCTCCGTCTATGCCGTATTTATATGAAAATCGAAGTCTAATACTAAGAACTGGTCCAGAATATTTTTTGCACATTTTGGCCAATGCATTTTTTTTTACATTCGGGTAGGCCAACTGCTCCTAGATCCGTTCTTAACGTCTGACTGTGTTATGGACGACTTCCTTTCGGCTACAACGTGGCGTACACATGACGCAAATACGTTGAGTTTGGAGAATTCAACCTACGGCGCACATTTAGCATGCAGCGCTTTTGGAAACAGCGCCTCTCTTATCAAGGTAGTATTGTAACTAGCTAGCTTATTAGCTGCTTCAATTCAAGTGAACATATGAAGTAGCTACTTTAGATACTGTAAAATACTTGACATATTGATTTAGCTATTGAGGTAATCTTAACGCACTCCACAATGACTTGCTAGGTACTGTATCTATGCTAGGCTACGTTATATTAGCTGGCTTCGACTGCTGCACTAAGTGCTACTTAGCCAGCTAGCAAGTTTCATTGATTACATTTGGCAATAATACTACCGAACTTGCTCTCTAGGTAGCCATTAGCAATCCATTACCGCAGTTGTCTAGCTAGCTAGCTAGCTAGCTACAAAAGTGTGCCCGGAGTAAAGTATACAACCAGAGCAATTATACTAGCTATATAAATGTAACCAAAAAGCGTCGGCAAAGCTAACAGATATGAATTATTTAATATGCTGGTGATGACTAACGTCGTGCATGTGTTGTTTTTATTTCAGATACTTTGTTGTAATCGTCACATCTGAAAATCATAACTTGCTAATTAAGATGTATCGCCCTAAACCGACTTTAAGGGACCGACAGCACCTATACAAGCTTATAATCAGCCAACTTCTCTATGATGGCTACACCAACATTGCCAACAACCTCATCAACGAGGTGAAGCCACCCAGTGTGGTGTCACCATCTGAACAGCTGATGCAGCTTGCAAAAATTGGTATGTTGGATTTGTATAGCTTGATTTTCACGTTTCTATGCAATGACAGTAAAACTTGTAAACCTATCATTTGTCACAGGTATGGAAAACGATGATAGTGCGGTTCAATATGCCATTGGTCGGTCAGACACAGTGGCACCTGGTGTGGGAATTGACCTGGAGTTTGACGCAGATGTGCAGACCATGTCTCCCGAAGCCTCAGAATACGAGACCTGCTATGTAACATCTCACAAGGGGCCATGTCGTGTTGCCACTTACAGCCGTGATGGCCAACTCATTGCCACAGGCTCTGCTGATGCCTCCATCAAGATCTTGGACACAGAGCGCATGCTGGCTAAAAGTGCCATGCCCATTGAGGTGAGGCTTGTCTGAGAGAAAGGGAGCGCAGCCATCATCACTCATCATTTACCATGAAATGTTGCACGTTGGAAAGTTGTAGCTGTGCCCTCATGGCTCTCATTGTTCTGTAGGTGATGATGAATGAGACCGCCCAGCAGAACATGGAGAACCACCCAGTGATTCGGACACTGTATGACCATGTGGATGAGGTCACTTGCCTTTCCTTCCATCCTACTGAACAGATCCTAGCCTCTGGATCCCGTGACTACACCCTCAAACTCTTTGACTACTCAAAACCGTCTGCGAAAAGAGCTTTTAAGCATATTCAGGTAAACTTCTGTTGATACTATTATCTATTTACAATACAGCTCTTTTGTGATCTTTATCCACCAAATGTTTATTATTTTGTGATGTTTATTCACAAAAATGTGTTTCCCACCAGTCCTCTCTCCTTGCGCATATACATTTTATGCATTTGACACAATGGCTTTATTCCTGACTGTCCACTTCTGGGAATCCACTCCACAGGAAGCGGAAATGCTTCGGTCTATATCCTTCCATCCATCAGGTGACTTTCTGTTAGTGGGAACCCAGCATCCCACCCTGAGACTCTATGATGTCAACACCTTCCAGTGCTTTGTATCATGCAACCCATTGGACCAGCACACAGACACCATCTGTTCCGTCAACTACAACCCCAGTGCCAACAGTTATGTCACATGCAGCAAGGATGGCAGCATCAAGCTGTGGGATGGAGTGTCAAACCGTTGTGTGACCACCTTTGACAAGGCTCACGACGGTGCTGAGGTCTGCTCTGCCGTATTCTCCAAGAACTCAAAGTACATTCTGTCAAGTGGGAAAGACTCTGTGGTAAAGCTGTGGGAGATCTCTACTGGACGCACACTTGTCAAGTACACAGGTGAGGATGCTACCTTAACACATAAAGCTGTAATGACAAATGGATAATGTTATGAGATACACTGTTAAATCTGGTCAGATTAACAAGTGTCCATTTTTGTCCATCGACACCTGCTTGCCCATATGCAATACTGAACGTAAGAGCCTTACCTGCATCTTCTGAGATGATGATTTATTTTGAGAAAGTCCAGTGTTACAGTGTCGTCCCTCTTCTCACAGGTGCGGGCTTGAGTGGTCGCCAGATGCACCGCACGCAGGGTGTGTTCAACCACACAGAGGACTACGTCCTTCTGCCTGATGAGCGCACCATCAGCTTGTGCTGTTGGGACTCGCGCTCGGCCGAGAGGAAGAACCTTCTGTCCCTGGGCCACAACAACATTGTCCGCTGTATTGTCCACTCGCCCACCAACCCTGGCTTCATGACCTGCAGCGATGACTTCAGGGCCCGCTTCTGGTACCGCCGCACCACCACAGACTGAGGGAGCAGGGATCCCACTGAACCCTCATAGCCTCATAGGTCCTGCAGGCCTGATGACAGTCACTAATCTTTCACCATCAGATCCTCTTTCTGTAGCTTTTTGTAGCTAACAAAGTTTTGAGGACATTTTGTTTTAAACTTGCTTTTCTGTCAGTGGCAGTGGTATTCAGGACTTCTGATTACCTTGAAGCCATCGTCTCACTGTTTGCATCCTCATCGAGCCACAGCCTGGGGGCGCTGTTTTCCATAGATGTTGGGATAATATTTCTGAATGACCATTGCAGCACAATATTCAATTTTAAACAGAGCCTATTTTAGGATCTAAATTGCATCTAACCAGACAAACATTGACATGTGGCTACAAGTCTTTCCACACAGTTTTGGTGGGGGGAAAAGAATGACTTTAGTTGACAATTCTTTGTATTTTCTTTCTGTACTGTATACATTGTGTCAATTTTTTTTATTAAAGGCAATTATTTCCATATTGAATTTTCCTTTTTTCGGGTATATATATATGACAGATATTTTTGGAAGTGATGTGCTTGCATGTCATCTCAGTAAATGCATGCAATTCACACAGAGGGCCATTAGCCTTTATTAATAATTCAGATAGTACATTTATCTCCACTGGTCTGACACAGTGCCAAATACCATGTGTTTACTGAAATGCACTGTGGTCTTAGACTAGGCTACACCTCCGACACCATGCATTCAGATACCACAGTTCTCATTTCTGATCATTGACGTACCATTGGGGTCAGGTATTTCCTGTAAGGGGTCTGCCATTTCACAAGAAGTATAAAAGCCACAAATAACTAAGACAATTATAATATTATAATATATTATAATATTAGATCAGATTTTCCTGGGAACCCTCTCGTTGCTGCTCCGTACTGTTTTTGGACTTTGAAGAAGTTGAATTTGGAATATGATCAGAACTTTGAAAAAAGTATCCACAACAGTGCCTCTGTCAGTTGTGTGTCTATGTAAACTGCAAAGGTAGCCCACATGACCTCAACTTTCTTACTATGATTGCCTCAATGCACTTCATTAAGACGTACAACAGAACTGAAAGCTTAATTTAGGTGGGGGGAGGGAGGGTTGGGGCGTGGAGTGTTACTTGCACGGGTGTGATTGATACCGTCTGGCACTTTTGGCCTTGTTTGAACACACACTGGAGCCCTGTCTTGTAATGTTTCTAATATATATTAAAGAAACTTAATATATATTAAAGAAACTTGGGTTCATCAAAGATTTATTAACTAAGTAGCAACTAGCAAACGCGGTCAACATGTGCCTTCAGTTTGGTGTGTGTGTCTTCTACTAAAGAACCTGCTGCCATGTCGTCAAGATTGTAGGCCTGCAGATCACAGGAACATTTTTTTTTTAAGCTAGTCGTTGCTGCCCTCTGGTGTTCGCAAGTAATAACACCCCCAATAGTTTCACATTTTTCCCCCTCTCTCTCTTTTTCACTTGTGCCAGTATGCATAATACGGCCGATCAAACAAAATGAGTAGATGGCTCGTTATACCGTTTGTGTTATATGGATATTCCGTAATTCCAAAATGAAACAAAACAACGGAAACCAAGCCTTTCCCCATCATCTGGTTCTGACTTCCGAAATGGACAAATCGATATTACGAGACTATTTTTCATCTTTTGCAGATATCAGCATAAAGGATATGGAATAATCAAAACAACGATTAATGGCTCGTTATAGCATTTGTGTTATATGGTTATTTCATTATTCAAAAAAAAAACGAAACAACCAAAAACAAGCCGTTATACTTAAATGTGTTTTCGATTTACTAAAGTGACAAAACGATATTACGGCCCTATTTTGCGTTTGTCAACACGGGTTGCAAATTAGAAAAACCAATGGCCACAAGGTACACGGACCCACTAACATCCCTCACTCTGATCTTCTCAGGCATTGGCCTTTCTCAATGTTGTCCTGGCAACAATGGCCATTGGCTTAAGAATGCATGTTTTTCTTTTAACTCCCAATGAATACATTTCCAAAAATCAACAGATAAATTCAACCCAAAAGAAAATGATAGAACATGAAGAAAGATGAGTCTGTTTTTTTCTCGATAAACCAAATTAGTTAGTGAAAAAGAACATTTGTATTTTGGTTGTATTCTAATAACTTCATTGAAGTTCTTTGAAGAAATGGTCGGCCATGGAGAGACAGAGGTAATTAGAAAAGGGTGGGACAAGGATGAAAAGGACTCAAGCAAAGCCAATAGGACTGCGAGAAAGTAGCTATGTCAAAGACTTTGGGTAAGCTCTCCCCGCCCCTGTGTGTAAAGAGTCTGGCTCCCAGTGACAGCTCAGAGAATGTGTGTGCTCGAGCAGGCTAATAAACCACAAAGCTCTGGCTTTACACCGAGGTTGCACACACTCCTAGTCATGACTGAGTGTCAGGATATCTGATTTGGAATATTTAGCATTTCTTACTTTGTAATCCCTATTTGGAAATGGAGGTGAGTGTTTCACCCGATGTCGACTTAATATATGATTATTCAATTCAAATAGTTCAAGAAAAATATTCAGGAAATCATTGTAAGGTTCAATGTTTTCAATTGTTATTTTATTGATTGCATTATTTTCTTTGGATTATCAGTTAAAGGAATCTTAACTTGTCTACTGTCTCTTAAGATTTCACTTTGTTGCGGTGTAAGCGACCTGTTATTTCCATGTATAGCCCCCCAACTTACAACACTCCTATACTCTGCTGTTGTAACATGATAGTGTTGGTCCTTTGAGAGTGTGTTGCAGATTGGCGTTTATAAGCCTCATTAACACACTCCTTGAAGCTATATGAAATCAAGCTGTTGAACTATTCATTGGACCTTCAAGCTACAATATGGCTCCTTAAGTCTTCTCAGTTTGTGAAACTTGGTTGTTCTGCTAGGTCAGATGGTAGGAGTGAGGAAGAACATAATTCCTACACTTTTATGTCAGGTTTAATTGATCATTGTATTTAATATTTTAGCAAAATCTTTGGCATCTTATACATATCCTACCTAATGACATTTATTGTCATTTAGCAGATGCAGAATTAAAAGCAGATGGAATTCTCTGTCTGAACAGTTATTTTTTATTAGTATTTACCATGTCACCATTTTGTTGGTGGTTCATATTAAGCTCTATCCAGACACATATTCCCATAGATACTGATTTTACATTTATGTAAAGGTTGCAGAAGGAAGAATTTGGGGGTATACTTCTCTCTTTATCTCTGTTTCTGTATTTCTGTCTCTTCAACCTTCCCTCTACCTCTTGCTTGCTGGTTGGTCCCAGCTGGGTTCATTCTGTCATCCTGACAGAACTGATTGGATATGGCAAGACTTGTGTGTAATACTGAGAGTTTCACTGTCACAACTGCTTGATAGAAGACGGAAGATGGTATTACACAGCTATATATTCACAGGTAATGATATAACATGAATCAACAGCATTCCACAGCACATTCATTCCAGAAGAATGAGTTATCATAAGAACTTCATATCATTCAGAGAAACTGTGGAAAAGTGGCAGAAGCGTCATCATTATACATCCTGCAAACGCTATGCACTGGGAACTAGCCCATTTCAATGTATTCTTCTCAACAACCTTAAGCACTCACAAGCTCATTTCTTAAGTACTGTATTATAAAATGTCCACACTATAGGGTGTCAGTAGATATTTCACAACTGAAAGCTGGTGTGGATAAATTGAATAATGTTCTTGACCTCCCACACAGGAAAGTTAAAATCAGCATGACTTTTCCCAAGTAGTCTGTTAACCAGTCTTGATCCATGTCCATAACATCAGACACGAATCAGCTGCAAATGTAAACGGCTTCATCTAACTTTCCTTAAACATGCTGTGAGCTTGGGTTGGGTGGAAAGAGTTTGGTTTAAGGAGACAAAATATGGTGGCCATGATGTGCTCAGAGCTGATCAGGAAGAGGTTTAGGGCAATGACGAGTGCCTAGCCATAGACAAAACAGAAGAGGAAGTTGAAAAGGAAGTCTACTTTTAAATAAAACCAGAGGGTGAATATAGATATGGTGCTGCATCAAGTCTCCTGCACTACAGAGTGAATCTTCTGGTGTTAGTAATCAAGCATTACTTTTCCTGGCAGGATATTGCACGATTCCTAATATCCACATCTGCCTTGTATAGTTTTATCATAACTATTTTAAGTGTGTACTATTGTTTCATATAGGAGTTTAGTTTTATTTGGTGTCTTGAGAAGTTCTTATCAGTAGTTTGGATTTTGTGTGAAATTTGACATAGTTCTCAAGAGTTCATATACAGGAAATACCAGGGCAGCTGTAAGCAGGCAAAGTCACTGCCATGGACCAGAATTAGCTTCAACCTCTTCTTCAGTTTGTTTAGATCTGAATTGGATTTTCCATGGGATACAATGAGTTTCCCTATACCTACAGTATGATGGATGTCACTGGACTAGATTGAATATTGACATAAACACACACTGTGGGAAAGTTTTTTTAATGTGAAATTTATGGGAAATCTTCCTGTCCTGGTTTGAACAGAGAACTTCATCTAAACTTCTGTTTGTGCTGCCTCTGGCTTGCATAGACATAGACATTTCCCCACAGTTCCAACATTTAGTACAAGTGAATCACACAGCAACAGAATATGATATTTGAATGGTTAACTAAGTATCACTGTTCATCATTTTGTAGGGAAATTGTGAAATCCTTTCATAATTTTTTGTTCTGTCCAACACTCTGATTTGTATCAAAAAAATCTCTTTAGTATTTTTCTCAGTCTAACAAATTCCTTGCACCTATGCTGGCGTTGCCATTCAGCTGATTGACCATGAGGTGCTGACCTGACCTAGGGGTCATGACCAGGCTGTCAAAAGGTCAAAGGTCAAAGTGAGCTAGGGGGAATGGTTCCCATACTGTTTTCTACTGCCCAGAGTCTTTGGTAGAAAGAGGTGTTAGAGTGTCAATTTGTATTGTTCCATCTTTTAATGCTGGGATACCACAACCACACGTAAGATAGCAGAGCAGCATATTTAGATACCAAACTCATTGAGTTAAATGCCCATCGTTCACATTAATTTTATTATTATGATAGTCCAGGTCATGTTTATTTGCCCAAAGGGTGGAGGAGAGAGAGTATCAAAAAGAGAAGGAGAGAAAAAGAGAAAGACAGCTGTGTATCTAAAGTGCTGCAGCCAGCTGCCAGAACCTGAGCTGTACAAGCAGGCGTGTGCAGGAATCCAAAAGACTCACAGCTGAATCTGACCCCTATTTTACTGTACTGATTGATATACAAAGAAACAACACACAGTGAAGTAAACATACTTTTGTCCTGCTTAGCACAGTGCATATACAACTCCAGCTCCCATATGTCCTTATACTATGCATAACATAAGTATTTAAGAGTTCTATGTAAATATAAGTCCCACTGTGAAAACGTCTCAATTTCTGATATTTTCTCAAATGATATAAACAATTATTTCAAGCTCTGATCTAGAACTTATTTAGATATCAGATGCAAATGACTGGGAAAAGAGAAGACAGTTCTCATGCAATGTCCTTACACCACAAAATCACATTCAAAACTCCCATCTAAGCAATTTATGACAAATGTGTTTTGCTTTCACACATACGTGCCCTAACCTCAACAAGCAGCATTTGTAAAATGCAACTTAACCTACGTATATGTTCTGACTAAACTCGTGGAAGTTGTAGTCTTTGAAATGTGGTTCTTCTATATGTGAACAAATTGTTTGAAATGTACACACAAAATAGCATTTACCTAAAGACTACTGCTGGTGAAAAAGTTGCCTCTGTCTGACACTTTTTACATGATGCTTTGAGCTACGTGATAGAACTGCAATGTGACCGTAGTGCCACAGTTCCGCAGACTTTACAGGGGAGTTTGCTGCACTTGATGGGGGTGTTTGGGGGTGAAAGTGGGCCTGTGTCTGCTGTGGTCAGTGTGTAGGGGCTGTGCTCTTTAGGCCTGGCAGGCCTTCTATTCAACAGGTGCAGTGTGTGTTGGGCTCTGATGGTGAATAGGCTCTTTGTTATGGAGGATTCACTGACAGAAAGAGGGCAGTACCATGTAAGGCAGTGCCAGCAGCCTGACTTATCAGCTGAGGGTTGAGGGGGGTCGAGTGTGTCTGTGCGTGGCTGTGTGAGTTTCTCTGTATGTGTGTTTGTGTGAGTATAAATGCTGTAGATACTGCTGAATGTTGGATTGGAAACATTGGATGTATGTACCATATGTATCATCTACACTCGGCTATGGATACTCACAAAAAAGTGGATAAAGGGCATTTTATTTCCAAGTGCTTAGAGCCAATAGGTGAGCCTCATAGAATTAATCTGATTAATCTAGCAAACAAGTCATCTCACTGTGTCATGCCATCAGTTCAAAGCCGGACTTGTGAAGCCGCTTCATCCTTTAACATGAATTGATTCTATTCTTACTCTTTATCTGATTTCTTTTTTTTATATATAATATACTATGCTCTGTTTATTTTTGGAATGAAAAGGAGCATTCTCTCTGCTCCTTTTCAAATAAGATGCTTTTGGGTTTCTTGTTTCCTTTCATTTGTCTGAGGGTAATACTCACAGGAATCAAAATACAGGACATCGAATGAGTCCATTCTTACTGAACACCTGTGATTACGAATGTCTATTTATGTTTAATTTAAGAATGAGACTAGAAGTGGACTCACTCCACATCTGTTCAATTGTTGTTTAACAATGAGAGGGTATAGTGAGAATTGTAAAGGGTACCGAGCCACTGAATGATTAAACAAACTCTGGTAATATTAAATTGTAAAAAGAAACTCCACAACTTAATGGAAAGCAGTGCCTAGTTTTTGTATTGTATTGTAAACTGTAATCTGGTGTGCAGAGAATATGCTCTCTGCTTGTCAGTAAGATTTGTTTTCCATATGTCTTGCACAATTTGTTATAAATATCCTTTTGTGTGCTGTTCATGCAACCTCTTTTGTGATACTTTCCTTTTCCAGACCCTTCTTGCAAAGGCTCTGTTTGATAACGTTGCAGAGTGTCCTGATGAACTGGCATTCCGAAAGAGCGACATTGTCACAGTGATGGATCAAAATGTAGCTGGTAGCTGTGGATGGTGGAAGTGCTCATTGTATGGACGTCAAGGTCTGGCCCCTGCCAACCGGCTGCAGCTCCTACCCAAGGCGCTAAGTGCTGAACATTCAACATCACCAAACTGCCAAAACAGTGACAGTCCCCAGAATATCTATCAAATCCCAAGTGGACCCAGACTGTCCACCACATCATCTTATGAATGCATGGACAGGATCTATAAGATCCCCTCCATTCCTTTGTCCAAGAGTCCTCTCCCTTCCCCATTCAAGAACAGCACAGAAATACTGGAGGGAAACAGCAAGGTAAGGTGATTTTCTCTGTATCATAAATACTTAGCAGCAGGTTAAAAGACTATTAGAAGAGATTTTTGTTGTTGTTGCAAAAATAAACAAAAACATATGCCTAAGTTAGAAACGCCAGACATTTGTCTGACAGTTGCTCACCTAGAATGGTTGGTCCCTTTCCTTGGGAAGTGTTAACCCTCCTCATGATTAGAGAGGTAGAAAGTGGATGAAATGCAGCATTCGGAAGCCCCCGCTGGCAAAAGAGCTTACAGATGAGGACCAGAGGGCTCTCTGTGGGGACAGGCATGCAGCACTGGGCCTTTATGGGCCTGTAAAAGACGAGCAAAGACAGACTTCAGACACCACTAACGACAAACAGCAGTCAGGGCTGCCGAGGACCCCTGTATGAGAGAGGTGTCTGTGAGGGTGCCTGTTCGGCATCGGGCACACGGGGCCATTCCATATGTTGAACATTTCCTCTACTGCTGCAGGGGAGGGCTGTTCTCGTCTACAGTAGCCATCTAAGAGTCAATGAGCAGAAGGGTTTCAATTATAAAAGTGGGTTAATTGGCAAGCCTGCCTGCCTAATAGGGATGACTGGCATTCAAGGGTTTGAGAGGAAACATTATCCTCATAAAGGGGTTGAAATATTCAGTATGAGCTCAATGAGGTGGACACGTTTAAGATCAAAGTAGTAAGGGAGGAACCAATCATAGCTTCTGTTTTTACAGGCTTTGGCCCCTAGCATCCTCTCTAGTCCCAAGGGGGAGGTTTATGATGTCCCAAGCCTTGGCAGACGGGCGTCTCTGTTAACTGTGAGTCTCAGTATAAATAGTACTGATGTTCCTGCATTAGTTGTCTTAGACATATCATAAGAGGTTTTTAAGCGTGTACCCAGTAAAACCCTATGTTATAAAAATGTAGGTATTCAGAAGAAGACAAAATGCTGCAACATTGATTGTTATACTGAATTTCCCCTTTTTAACCCCTAAACAACATGTGTGATTACAGCAATCACCAAGGCAACCTTTGGAAAGAAAGGTCTCCCTGATTCGAACCTCAGAGTTGGAGAGGAGATTTCACACCTTGGGTATAAAGAGCGACAATTCAAGTGATTCCTATGTAAGTACCCATTTCTTTACTGTTAGGCATTCTGTCCTTCTACAATGTAATTTCTCATTCAACAAACCTTTTTTATGCTCCACAGGTATATGCAGTTCCACCTCCTGTATCCCAGGATCCTAGCTATGATATTCCTGTGCCCTCATCTACTGAAGCTCAACAGAGACTGGCAAGTGGGTACAACACCCTTCCCAACCCTCGTAAATCCGATTGGATCTATGATGTGCCCATGTCTCCTGAGAAGCCTGGTCACGAGCAGCGTTACAATGGTACCATGCCCAGCAAAGTCATGAGCCCAGCAAGGCAGCTCTACGACACTCTACCAGCACATGTCTGGCCTGTGCGAAGCCCAAGCTCTGCTCTTTCTCTCTATGATATACCAAAACCTTGCTCCAATCAAACAAGAAAGGACCAAGACACCCACAGTCCACCAACAGTGATTCCAAGGGTTCCCACATATGACAAACCACCTGGACAGAAGCAGTCCAAGGACAGTGTGTATGCAGTGCCACCACAGGACCAGTCTTCCATTCGACGCCTCAGCGACTCCTACAAAGGCCACGTGCCCCTGGAGTGCCGAGGAGACACTGGTCCCAACTACGACCACTCCAGAGGGCGCATGCAGCGTGGCAGGATGGACTTGGTGTCAGCTTCTCTGCGTAACCGGCCAGGGACCAGGGGCTCACTGCTTCAGGAGGAGGAAGAGAGAAGCAGTGCTTCACACATGTCAGCCACTGACAGTCAGAGAAGTAGCACAGCCTCCAGCTCCTCCACCAGCTCCTGTGACTCACTGGCTCTGAGCTCCTCTTCTCCAGAGCCTCTACGGGAGGTTACCCTCAGCCAGGAGGAGGCAGGCCGCAGACTTCTGGTGCTCCAGGAAGCTGTGTGCAGGGCTGTTCCCAAGCTCATGGATTTTGTCAGTAGCCACTGGAGGAGGAAGGAGCACCTGGGGAAACACTTGAAGGAGATCAAGGGTGCAGCAGAGAGAATCACATGCTCTGTGACCTTCTTTCTGGACTTTGCCTTGGACCTCAAGGGCAATGCCCGCCGTCTAACTGATGCCAACCTGCAGGCCAGGCTCCACAAGCAGCTTTCCATCTTGGAAGACTCAGGTCTGATCTTGCAGCAGGCCATGAGTGCTCTAAATGTGGCTGGATGGCCTCTTGATACTCTTTCCCAAGACCCAGGACAAGCTCAGACACCTGATCCGCTCGAGCGCTTTGTCATGGTGGCCCGTACTGTGCCAGAGGACGTCAAGCGACTGGTGTCCATCCTCAATGCTAATGGGAAGCTTCTTTTCAGGTCTGTGCCAAGAGAACCAGACAATCCCAATTCCACAATTTCACCAGAAACAAAGAAGTGTCACAATGAGAGTGAACAAGTGGATGATCTCGTGGAAGATGAAAATGATTATGTTCAATTACAGGTATATTTTCTTTTACCAACTAGTAGAACTTGTTTGGACTTGTAGTCACTTGCAAATAATCAATTAATTATTTGATTGATTTGCTTTCATTGACTTCCAACACACTTTGTATTTTAACCTCATTATTTTTTACTTCCTTTCTTCCCAGACTAAAACAGAGTTTGAAAAACAACAGAAAAAAGCACAGGGGAAGCCAATGATTGAGCCGAGAGGGGGTTCCAAAAAGCCAAAGGTATAATGTCCTCCTGTCACAGTGGGTGAAGAGCCAACTTTTTAAGGGTGATACAGAAGCAAATGGTTAAAAATATTTGTATCCATTCCTTGTAATTTAAGACAGCAGACCACTTCCTTTATATTTATTTCTCTGTGAGAGAGTTGTTGAGGAAGTGCAGAGGATGAATGACAATCTTTCACTGATTCTCTCACATTTTCCCCTTCTACCTCACAGGAGGACCAGAAACAGCCTTCCCCAGAAGCTCAGGTTGATGTGGAGGGGCCAAGAAGAGTTGTACTTCCAGAACATTGTCGTTTATATTTTGGTGCTCTACAAAAGGCCATAAGTGTGTTTGTGAACAGCCTACTAGATGGCCAGCCACCTGAGAATTTCATATCCCACAGTAAGTTGGTGATCATGGTGGGCCAAAGACTAGTGGACACCCTGTGCAGGGAGGCCCACAGTGGAGAGACTAGCCAGAGCCTGCTGTGTCAGTGCAACCACCTGTGTGCACTCCTTAAACAGCTGGCTATGGCCACCAAGAAGGCTGCTTTGCACTTCCCAGACACAACAGCCCTAGATGAAGCCCAGAACTTTGCAAAGGAGCTGGCCCAACAAGCACAGCACTTTCGGAAATCGCTTGACATCTGAAAGTGCACTGTGAACTGCTGTCTCATGGTCTCAGTAAGCCACTGGTATTCTAAACAAAAGCTATCTTTTTTTCTGGTTTGATAGCTAAATTCAACCACTGTTGTCTCTAAACTTCCCTGACCAAAATATTTGATATGTTTTAATTATTTCTATAAATATATTTAAAAATGAAAATATTGTTTCGTGTTGAAAGGAAATGCTACAAGACATCTACATAAAATGGTTTTAAAAGAGGTTTGTAGTGACTAGTTATATTATATTGGTAAATGTAACAATACACATATCATCTGTGATAAAAGACCAGCATATCAGATGAAGCCAAATCGAATTTTACTTAGGCACAATGTTAGTAAACATAATGTGTAATTATGTAATTGATTTCTGTATATTTTAATGTTATTACAGCAATTAATGTATATTAATGTTTTTATTTGTGTTTTTTATATCAAACCTTTGTTTCACCACCAATATTTGATTTAAAATGTTGTTTTTTGTATCCCAATATGCTGAATGATTGCAATTGAATTTAGAATACAAACACATTCATACTATTATGAATAAAAGCTTTTTAAGGACATCAATTGCTTCAGATTTTTTCCACAAAAGATTGAACATTACGTTGAAATTTCATTTTGAGTTTCAAACGCATACACCAACAGGAGAGACGTAAGTATATAGTGCTATGCTGCCCCCTGTTGGTATGTTCTTCAGTTTATTTTTCTAGGTGTTAAGTGTCTAATTGAATGATACCAGTCATCATTTGATCAATCCTGTTACACGTATAATTATTATCCTTGTTCTATCTTCTCTATTCTGAAGTGTCAGGTGTCAGAAGACACGCATAGTTTTACATGTCGGCATACAGGTCAGTTTGTTTTCACAGATTTTATTACTTCAATGTAGCCTATTAATCTGGTTATATGACACACTCATTTTCAGAACAATTCTCATTATAGAGGATTGTAAATCATGATCCTCATAATAGGCCTACATAATCATTAAAAGCCCTTAACTCATAAGGTGAAATGTTGCTCCTTTGTCTAGCAACGCTCCATTGGTAGTGGAGATTGTTGATACATGGTTTCACTGTAGTACACATCATACAATAATTTGACAATTGAGCAATAGATGATACAATGATATAGCATTATAATCGCTGCGCTCTCATAGTGAGATGCAACAGTTTTTCCTACGCCCGATGTAACGCACTGACTCCTCCTTCTCTGAGCACAGTACGTGCCCTTGCGTCGCTATGCTTCTTTCTCTGCAGACTAGACAGACGCACATCCAGAGACATGGCTCCGTGAGACGGCACATGGCGGCCAGCAGCCATGAACCAAAAAACAACTCACCAAAAACAGTTAATGCATTAGTAGCAACTTGATTTCGTTAATTTTGGATATAACTATTCAAACTACTGCAATATCCATAGAACTGGTTTACTGACAACGGAAGAGGTGTATTGTAACCCCCTGTTTTCTTCTGCTTTTACGCGTCTACACTTTTAAAGTCGTTTTAATAGCAATTTCTCATTTGAATACAATCATGGGTGTGCAAGGTTTCCAAGAATACATTGAAAAGCATTGCCCAAATGCTGTGGTGCCGGTGGAGCTTCAGAAGCTAGCTCGGGGGAGCCTGGTTGGAGGTGGCAGACAGAGACCACCTCAAAGTCCGCTGAGGTTGCTTGTGGATGCTGAAAATTGTCTACACCGGCTCTATGGTGGGTTTTACACCGACTGGGTGAGCGGAGGCCAGTGGAACCACATGCTCGGTTACCTGGCTGCTTTAGCCAAGGCCTGCTTCAACGGCAACATTGAGCTCCTGGTATGCTTCAATGGCGCCCTGGAGAAAGACCGTCTTCACGAATGGGTCAAACGACAGGTGAATGAAAGACAGACAGCGCAGCAGATTGTCAGCCACGTCCAGAATAAGGGAACTCCACCCCCGAAGGTCTGGTTTCTCCCTCCCGTATGCATGGCCCACTGCATCCGACTGGCACTCCTCAGGTTCCACATCGGGGTAAGTTAGCTTGTTAGCTAGCACTGCCAGCTAACCTTAGTGTCATTACCAGTAATTTAGTAACTACTTTGCCAACAAAACTGACCTTAATTACACAGTTAACTAGCTGCTATCAACACACCAGTTCGACATGTTACACTAACTACATTGTCAAAAGTTTGCAGTTGTGCAGCTTGCTTTCAAGTAACACGTTACTGGTCTTGAGCTTTAGTTGGCTAAGTGGATGGCTAGCTAGCAACCTGTCTGAAAAGAACCTGTCTGGTAGATCTTGAATTTCTTGTGCTTGAAAGCCGCCCATTAATTTGCTTGTCAACTCTTGAAATAAAGTTGGTTATAATTGGCCATTTAAATCCTAACGTATGTACATATCATTTAGATAACAGTAGTTAAATAATCTAACAAATTGGATCTCAAGATTAAAATATTTAGAAGGCTATCAAATTGTTTTATAGTATTGTCATTGCCTCCATCTTTGCCAGGTCCATCAAAAAGGAGGAGAGCTAAGATTTTTTTTAAAGTACAGTAGGAGTATGTATTGCGTGTCTTTGACATTAACGTGTGAAAAGTAGGCATAGCTCGAATCAATGCATTACAGAATCCAGCAGTAAACACCTCCAATGAATGCTGGGAATTGGATCTTCTGTGAGAATGTTCATAAGAGGAGTTGCACTGGTACTGCTGTTAGTCCCACCTTTGCACTGCTCCTATAGGCTACACAGCAGAGGCTCTGATTTCAGAGTACAGATAGAAATAGCCCTACCATTGGCTGTACACTGAAATCACATGTCACTTGTACTGTTTAGTGTGAGCCAAAGCCAACAGGCCTATGCCAACTTTTACGTTACGGCCCTCTTCGAAAATGGAAATGGCACCGGGATGATTAGAGAAACAAGGCTCAACCATTGAGCTACAGTGTTCAGAAAACAAAGCCTAAAATGTCCAGTTACCTTGTTTGTGTTGGACAGCCTACTTTCCGCTTATAGTTTATTTGCCCTTGGCTCGTTTTTACTGTTCAAAATTCAGTTATCAGTCTCCCTTGTTTTTTTTCAAGGCTAGTACTTTTAGGGCCAGTGTACATATATTTATCTTCTTGTAAGATTCTGTGTATTCCTCAAATTACATGATACAATCTGTTGAACTATAATGACCTAAGTAGTCTATAATCCTAAATGAATTCCAAAGCTTCCCGTGATTGATTCAAGAGCATATTTTCAAGAGCATATTTTCTATGTGATTTTGAAATGTTGTATACAGGCAATTCAACATTGTTGTCATTTTTCAGGTTGTCCAGAGCATCGAAGACCACCACCTGGAAGTGATCACCTTATGCAGGGAGAATGGGTTCCATGGCCTAGTGGCGTATGATTCTGACTATGCCCTGTGCAACATCCCCTACTACTTCAGTGCCCATGCCCTCAAACTGAGTCGCAATGGCAAAAGCCTCACCACCAGCCAGTACTTGATGCATGAAGTGGCAAAGCAGCTTGATTTGAATCCAAATCGATTTGTCATCTTTGCATCACTTTTAGGTTGGTAACAGAGATATTGTCAGTCACTAGCCAAATAAATGACCTACAAACAACTATCCTAGTTCATCATATTCGTTTTTCATGAGTACATTGCTTCTTGGTTACAGGTAATCACATACTGCCTGATGAAGACTTGGCTGCCTTTCACTGGAGTTTACTTGGTCCAGAGCATCCATTAGCATCGTTGAAGGTAAACTGTCAATGAATGATTGTGTGTCATGATGTTTTTCTAGTGAAGCACAAATCTAATGTTTCATTGCAAATTACTATTTACTGTGACTGTTTGAGAGAAATTGGATTTGTCAGGAAAGGACTGAATACTTGACAATCTTCATAAATACTGGACATCCGTGCCATCGAAGAGCTGTTTTTTTTGGTGGCGTAGCTGGTTAATACGGTGTCTATACAAAATGGTAGTCTTGTTTGGAAGTCAGAGGACCCAAGTTTGCATCCCAGTGTGGGAGGATCGGGGGGAATGTTATGCTGACAAGCGGCACGATGACACCAGTTACACATGCAACTAGCAAACCTAAAACTGGCAAAACAATGTAGTGACATATTAACATAAGTATACAAACGTCTCTTCCACTGAGGCCTCTTAACTGAGTCTTAATGTTGTCTGGCAGGCAGTTGTTTGTTTAGACATGGAGCCAAAGTGAAGGAAATCCATGTATTTTCCCATTGTATGTCGCTCTATTTCCGACATTGAAGATGTTCCATAAGAACTACATATTTTGATTGTTCACAGGAAGTCCAGTAAATGTATTTGTAATTGTTCATATTCAGTTTTATAATAGATGACAATAAATTGTCATCTGTTCAATAGGTGCGTGCCCACCAACTAGTGCTCCCCCCTTGTGATGTGGTGATCAAAGCAGTGGCTGAGTATGTCCGCAACATGCAAGACATGACTGACCTGGAAGCCATAGCAAAGGACATTTTCAAGCATTCACAGGTATTTCAACTGCACAGCAAGAATGCACATGCTTTTTTACTGTGACTAGCAAATATATGGTTGCTGAGTTTCAAGTTTGCTCCAAAACCCTTTCAAAAACATTATTTATAAAGAAAATGAGAATACCATTGTGGCACATAGTCAGCAGTATCTTGGTTTTGGCAGTTCTATACGCAAATACATCTAGGAACATTCTGACTTTCATAACAATTACCCTTGTAGACATGAAGCCAGTTGTCTGGTTTGATCTAAGCCTGCTGCTTAGTTTTGTTGACATGGTTTCCACTGACAATAGGTGTATCATTGTTTTTCTTATTTCAGTCAAGAACAGATGACAAAGTTGTCCGCTTCAAGAAGGCAGTGGAGTACTACTCTGCAGCCAGCAAACCCCCTCAGTTCTCTCCTTATTTAGGTAACTTCAAAGGTCACTTTGTCTTACGAAGTCATGCTTGACATCAAAACTTGACATCAAAAGCAAAGCGATACAAAAGCTAGTGGTGAATCATGGGGGATGAGTAGAAATCCCATGTCTCCTCATGTTTGAATCATTCAACTGGATGAAATGTATCTCTGTAATTTACCATAAGCCAGTCTACACTTGTTATGCCTCACCTTGCATTCAGTGTCTGTCCACAACAATATATTTTGAACCTATTCTGTTCAGCTCAGCTATATCTATCTCTTTGATAACTTGCCTTAAAATATGCTGTTGTATCAGTCAAATAGACAGAGCCGGAGAGCTCTCAGTAATGTGAGAAATGTTCCCACTTGCCTCAGACCTTGTGTCCACTCTGGAATGGCTGCTATGTCCTGCGCATACAAATAGGCTGCTTTAGAAAGGCTTGCATAGCCACTACAAGTTTGGGAAAACTCATTTATGGTCTGTTTATGAATGGTCTGTTTATGAATGGTCTAATGACCCAAAAGGCACACTGCATTATAGTTTGACTCTTTCTCTAACCATCCTTAGTTAGGTTGTATGTCTTTTTGATTAAATCATCCTAAATATTTCTGAAGGTGCTCAGTATGCTTCAGTATTCTGGCAGGCTCCCCAGTAGTGGCTCCACTGTCAGTAGAGTTACTATAAAGGCTTGATGTAGTGCCATGCTGTCTGACTCTCCCTGTTGCATCTCGATTTCCACTCTTAGTCAGACCAAATCAGATCGGAGTGCCTGCAACAGTGCCACAATATGCACCTCCACAAATGCTCAACATTCCACAGGCTCACTTGCTCGTGAAACCTGGGGTGAGTAGTCCCTTTCTCCACACAGCCCTTGTGTCATGTGAAAATGTCATATTTGAGTTCAATCCAGAGCTGTGATTGAGATGATATCATGGCTTGTTATGTGGGTCCAGGTCCAGCATGCCTACCCAACCCCATTGGTGGAGCCTGCCCTAGCTTTGGACTCAGTGGAGAAAGGCGTCCCAGATCAGAACAGCTTCAGCAACATTCCTCATGAAGGGAAGCACACACCGTTGTATGAGAGGTCCTCTCCCATCAACCCCGTTCAGGGCAGCAGCCCCAACAACAGTGACCCTGCGTTCTTCAACACCTCCTCCACTTCCTCCTCTTCTGAGAATGAGGAGAGCACAGGCACCACTGCCAAGTGTGTATAACACGTCACCTTAAAAATATCTTTCTGCGACTGACATTTACATTAATTCGAACACATGGAAATCAAACTTTGTATCAACAAAACTTTTCATCCCCCATTCAGAGTAAATTGTAAGTATTTTCTGTTTCGGTAGTCATGTAATTGACCATAAAGGAGGATGGGACAAATCTGCAAATGAATCTGAGAACACAGTAGTGGGTGACCTGGGGGACCAAACAAGTGTAAGTTGAGCGATGCAACCCTCTTGAATTTAAACACGCTACTCTTTCTCAATATAAACTCATCCAGATGTTGTCTTCCCTCCCTCCCAGGCTGACCTCAAGCTGACCTCCCACATTAGTCCAGGGTTGGAGGTGGGGGGTCATCATAGCCTCAGTGCCCAGATTCCATCCCTTCTTTCAATGCCAACCAGGAACCACATGGACATCACTACCCCGCCTCTTCCTGTGGTGGCCCCAGAGGTGCTTCGGGTTGCTGAGCACAGACACAAGAAGGGTCTCATGTACCCTTACATCTACCATGTTCTCACCAAGGTCAGAGGAGATCCTGCTAGTCCAGAGACACACTGACAACTTTTGTTTTTGATACTGAGATGACAGGGGGATGGACTCTTCTTTGCTAGCTAGGCTTCCTTGCTTCCCCTACTCAACATTGCAGTACTTTAGTAACATGTCTTTCATTGCAGGGTGAAATTAAGATATCTGTCACCATTGAGGATGAAGCTAACAAAGACCTGCCTTCAGCGGTGCAGCTGTTCCGGCCTATCCGCCAATGTGTTTACGGAGTGCTCTTCAGTCTGGCGGAGGCTAAAAAGAAGGCCCAAAGGGTAGCCATGAAGAGAAACCGCCTCCCTGAGTGTGGGTAGTATTTTATTTAAGCAAACCTAAATTTACCTATTAGCCATTTCATAAATGTCACTATTTTTGGGTCGTTGCTTAGGTTTTAACCTCATATCCCTTCTCTGTAGATCCTCCGGTGATCGTCAAAGAGTGGGCAGCATACAAGGGAAAGTCTCCCCATACCCCAGAGCTGGTGGAGGCCCTGCCTTTCCGCGAGTGGACCTGCCCAAACTTGAAGAAGCTCTGGCTGGGGAAGGCCGTGGAGGACAAGAACCGCAGGATGAGGGCCTTCCTGGCCTGCATGCGCTCTGACACTCCGGCCATGCTGAACCCTGCCAACGTTCCTACCCCCCTCATGGTGCTCTGCTGTGTGCTCCGGTGAGTGGGGAACAGTAGCTGGAGACCTCATGCACCTACACAGATGGGCTTCATCCCATTTGGACAAATGTATGGCCTGTATGATGTCTTAACATGAGGCCAATAAATGACTTGGTTACAATGATTTAGTTTTTAACGGATGGGCCTCAGTAATAGACAACTTAAGAAAAGATAGTTAATTTAAGATCAGTTCCTGCATTTTGTAATATTTCACTGTTTGTGTTTTGCTTCAGGTTTATGTTACAATGGCCAGGAGTAAGAATTTTGCGTCGTAACGAACTTGACGCTTTCCTAGCCCAAGCACTTTCTCCTAAACTATATGAACCTGACCAGCTGCAGGAACTGAAGGTGATTTCGTAGTGATATGATATGAGGCGTGTCCTGAAAACGTCTGGTGGCAGTCTACCAAAACGGATTTGGCAGTAACCTATTCAATCATGTTAAGACTGGGTTATTTTGTTTGTTACTATGGCCTCAAAATCAGAGGTTGGGCTGGTAAGCTGCTGACAGTTATACTTTTGTTTCACAGGACACTCCTCATATTGTTGTGGCAAGAAAATGTGTACAGCAAAGCATACAAATGTTTTGCACAAGCATGTTTTCATTAGCTCAGCAGGAAAAGATGTCTGTTAGTGACAGGGGTGTTTGTACGCGTGGATGGTTTACTGACACATCAGTATTGTTTTCCTAATGTATTGAGATTCTCATTTATGTTGAGACTATTTCATGATGGCTGGTCTTGGTTGTAAACCATCCACACGAGCTGTGCACTTTGGCGCTAGTAGTCTGTATGTCAGCCTGTCTGTTCTATGCTCTGTAGCAGATTGACTGTGTACTGTAGGTCTCTCTCCTGCTGGCTTTGTGTGTTGGCTGGATTAGGTTGTCAGCTACTATATGTCTGCAGACTGAGTGAATGGGCTTACGCTGGCTTACGCTGCTCAGTGCTGTGCTGCTCTTCGATTAGAATGCTCTGGATGGGGTAAGAGGTGGTAGGTTCTCTCATTGGATTGTCTTTTATTTCTGGACGTTTGTATTTACAGATTGACAACCTGGACCCTCGAGGTATCCAACTGTCTGCTCTGTTTATGAGCGGGGTGGACATGGCTCTGTTTGCCAATGACGTGTGTGGCCAGCCCATTCCATGGGAGCATTGCTGTCCATGGATGTATTTTGATGGCAAGCTGCTTCAGAGTAAACTTATCAGAGCTAACCGGGACAAGGCCCCTCTCATCGACCTCTGTGATGGTCAGGTAGTTCTACCCAAACCAAACAGCCAAAAGTGACATGTTCTCACCTTGCATACAGTTAGCCTTCTGTTTTCTTTAATATTAAAAATCATATTCATCTTTCATATCTTGGAGTATTGATGTGTAAAACACCATGAAATGATGGCAGTACTTTCTGCATTGTGTCTAAAGTGAAAAGATAATTCTGCTTGTTTTGGTAAGGTTGAGGTCATTTGACAGCCTTTGTGAATAAAGATATAAGTCCTAAAGTGACTTTCACTTTTCCTTCTCTTCCCTGTAGGCTGAGCTGGTTGCCAAGGTGGAGAAGATGCGTCAGAGTATCTTGGAGGGTCTGAACTTTACTCGCCCACCTCATCCTCTTCCTTTTCCTCCCCCACCACCACCCCATGGCATGCCTTTCTACCCCCCTCCCAACTCCTTCTACCCCCCACCACCAATGCTGCCGCCTCAGGGGCGAGGCAGAGGAATGCCTGGTAAGGGACCAATGACTGGAGAAATTACAACCAGTAGGTAGTAACTTGTTATATACCAGTTGATGATGATGACACTTAACGGTCAATGTAAACATTTAGCTATGTTTTACACCTACTGAGAGTGAAGTAGGATGCAGATGATTTATATGTTGTCCCATGCACTTTGAAGAATACATATGTAAAATGTAAAGTGTGTTTGACAGAATCTGGATTAACTCCTGAAAACAACATTATATGGTTATTTATGGCATTTTACACATGGATATGTTCATGTATTACATCCATATGAAGGGTGAAATGACACAAAACACGTGTTGTTTCACCCTTCAAACCAGGACTTCAAGCCATGTCCTCACAAGGTGGAAAGCTGGAGATTGCTGGCACTGTAGTGGGCCAGTGGGCAGGGAGCCGCCGTGGGCGTGGCAGGGGTACCTTTCCCATCCAGGTGGTGTCTGTTGGAGGATCAAACAGAGGGTAAGATTTATCATCTTAAATAAAGCAACAATACTTGTATTTTTGTGCTGTAATTGGGTATTGAAATTAGCATGAGATATGTTTTTGTGGGAATGGAAAGTGCCTGGGATCTTTTATTTTATCTCTTTAAAAAGGATTTTAACAATCCAGAACTTATTTAATGTTTATGCAGATTTTCACTTTAAAATCTTCTGTGAATGTATTAAAACATTGGGGGAGCAATTAAAACATGGCTTGACAGCAAAGCTAAATTGTTTGTGCAAATTAGCTTTGATTGCTGCTAATTTTATGTTTCTTTAGTCGTCCAAGAGGTGTGATTTCAACTCCTGTCTTCAGGACTTTTGGTAGAGGAGCCAAATACTATGGCAGAGGCTTCAAGAGTCAGGGAACATACCAGGTGAGGTGTTGAAAAGATGTGAGCACATTTCAATCTCCCAGGAAATAAATGAATGTGAATGTTTCAAAATATGTAGTATGTGTTATTCTTGTGCAATACAGCGAAAGAGTGGATACAGCTTGTGCCCTATGTTTAATTACAGTGTAATGACACTATACAAAGTCATTGTTTCAGCTTTCACTATGGGGTGACTGAACATCCCATTCTCTTAGCAGATCTTTATGCAGTTTAAAGCCCTCTAATTAACTTCCAAATTGCTGCTAACCTTTTTGTTCCCTCAGTGGACCCAGCTTTTTTAAATCTCTTTTAAGCGTTCATATGATCATAACAGTTTTTTTTTTATCAGTTATGGATGGAATTTTTATATCATTTTATTTTTTTGTAAATGCATCTAAATGCATCACTTTGTTACTGTCAAGTACTTTTAATCAAAGAGTTATACTAGATGAAATTATGAAGCATCATGACATTAACTCCTAGATAATATAGTGTCTAACTTTAATGGCATTAGAGGTATAAGGTGTTGTAATGTGCATTACAGCTTCATTAATGATAGTGACAGTATGAGAGAGACAGGAAAAGCGGGAGAGAGAGAGGGGATGACATGCAGAAAATTTCCTGGGATGGAATCGAACCTGTTTACCTAGTTAGCCACTGGGATGCCCTGCAATTAGCTTTTAACAGCAGTTGACATCAGAATTTCCTAATCAGAAATGTTTCTTATTCTAGAACAAGCCTGCATATGCTTCATCTGTGAATGAGGTGGTGAAGGAGAGAAATAAGCCCAAACCTGAAGAAGCCAAATCACCTCCAGTGTCACCAGAAGGTTCCGCCACAGAGAATGGTATGGATGGTAAAGAGACTGACCAGCTGAACGGAATGAAAGTAGAAAGCAGGGCTCTCAACAAACCTGAAAGTGCCTTTAGCAGTGACTCCAAGATGTGCAATACTAATCCTCATTTACATGCACTAAACCTAGACAGTGGTTGCCACAGAGACGAAGTTCTTGGCTCCACTGTCTTAAAAACAGAAGAGTAAACCTATTTTTATAGAGAAGGTAAAGGATGAAAGGGGGGTATAGGGTTCGGAATATCTGGAGAGATGGAAAGCCTACAGTCAATGTAAAACATTTTTCCTTTAAGGAAGAGAAAATGAGGACAAGAAATTTGAATCCCTCTTTGATGTTAGCAAGTAAAACCTGAACAATGACAATTTCTTGGTCAAAATAAGTCTGCCAGTATGAAATACTACTAGCATAAGGAGTAAATGCAGTTCACTCCCTCATCACTGATATATACATATCTCAAACTGGTTATGAGTGTTTTATTTCCTTTTCTTGAAATACAGAAGCCTCAAGATGCTTTTATTTGGCTGTCTTTTAGTTCTTATAGGTTGAGATACTATTCCAGTACTTGGCATCATATATTTGCCATTGTAATTGATTTTGTGTTGTCACGGTAAATGCTTTTTGAAAATTAAACTCACATGAAAAGAGAGAAGCGCAGAAACACATTTCTCACATGGGTCATCATTGTGAGTTTTGTGTTGCAAATATGCTGAGTTATTTTAGAAATTAAGTAACTGTAGTTGATTTAAATCCTGCAGCATAAATTGTAATGTGCTCACAACAGTTCATGATATACTTAAGCTACATAAGTAATATTTCAAGAAACGGTTATAAAATTGCAGAGATGCATACAATCCTGATGCTCTGTCAAAATTAGTGATCAACATGATTTTTTGATTCAGATGTAGAAAACTAGTACTACTGTTTCAGCTTAACTGTCTGCATGGTTCACAATCTTAAAAGGAGTGTAGTTATTGCATGTAGTCCTTTTTCTTCCATTCTTACCAGTACTGTGCCCATTGCAAATTCAAAAGAATGTCTAAGAATCAGTAATAGTCCTGATGTTAACTGTTTGTCAGTAACTGATTTGCTCTAACCTTCAGTTTTTGTGATATTGACATTTGTTTCATTTACTCAACAAAAAAAAACTACAAAATTATCTAGTCACTGTTGAATATTGTTAACCCTGGTGTACTCATTACTATATTCATTGTTCTCTGTTGCTGTTTTTGCATTCCCATTAGTAAAGCATCTCTGGAAAAATGAAAACCCTCTTATAAAAAGCTTTAATCAGAAATACCCCCTTTTGTAGCTGAAAACAAGTTTGCAAAATGCTTGACCTTCCCATTGAGATTTTATCATAAATAAGTAATTCTATAATCATTTTGATGTTTCTTTAGTGTTTTAAAACTTCGTGTACTTCTAAACCAGAATCATTAATTAACTTTTCCATGTAATTCTCATGAAGATTTTCATCACTCATTAGTGATCAGAAATATGGTGTATTCCTCAGTCCCCTGCCCGCAAGAGCTATAAATAGGTTACCTTGATGTAAGTTGAGCGGAGTTACTTTTTAACTCATTGGTTGTAAAAGAATGAACTACTGTTGGGTTTGATGGATTGTGGTGTGGGGTTTTTCCGAAGGCAATTGAATGCAACTTACAATGCTTAATAAAAGTATATTCTTTTAGTATAATCCGTTTGTGTCTTTTTTAATTTCCCTCTTATATTGATACGGTTAACCAATCTGATTTAGATATATTATCTTAATTCTATTTGTTAGTCCTGAACCTTTCAAACGTTATGCTTTATAATGTGCGAAATTATAATGTACATTATTATCATTATTATAAGTAGAATTTAGGGAAGCTAATATTACTATATTGAATCTTTACAGCACGTTCTTTTCAGATGGTTGGAAGTAAAGTGCGTTACTGATCAATTCACGCAGTCAATAAGGTTACCCGTTTAGTGTTGAATCATAAACTAAATGTGTGTAAATTGTTTGTTTGTTGATATAAATTATCGGGTTCGAACGTCCTGGGATACCCGGGGAAACAGCTGCAGTGTTAATGAGATAATTCATTCATCTCATTTGAGGACACATTTTTGTCTAGTGCGCTGACGTAACAATATTACAATGCAATGATACATTTTCTTACGGTTTATGAACGTCTCACTACTGTAGGCTACTGTCACCAGGGGGCATACACACAATAATGCATTTCAGGAAATTTAATATCCTTTCAACAATGATACCATTTTAATGCAACGCCAGCGTATGTTGGAGTTTTGAATTCAAATTCATGTCCCGCGGAACGGCCCTGCATTAGGAAGATCTTCATATGGTATTTTGTTGCAGGAGGGTTCCTGCTGCCCCCGTCTCTCCGACGTTGTTGTGAATTGATCTAGCGAACATGGCGACTGTACCAGTATATTGCATCTGCAGATTACCTTACGACGTAACCCAGTTTATGATAGAATGTGATGCTTGCAAGGATTGGTTCCATGGCAGGTAATTATTTATATTTATTACGGCGATTTTTGGTCAGTTTGCATAATATTTTGTGAGGTCTTTCAACGTTTGACAGCCTATTGCACATTCGCTGTCTACATCTGAATTGCCATAAGAGCGAGGCCGCTTGAAGAAGAAGGCGGAGTTAAATATAGCTGACTGGGCTATGACATTTTTGTGAATAGCTCAAAAAGATTTAGTCAACTAAATACACAATTGATAGTTTGGGTGTGGGTTTCTATCATTCTATACGTTTCAATAAACATATTCGCCTACTGTTTTATCCCGCGTAACCCCAATATCATTGTTGAAGCGAGCGAGCGAACGCCAGAACAGTGGGTGTCTGCGATCATCAGACATTCGCGAGGCTCTAAGCATTCTGTCTGTAGCTACATTGTTTCGATGTGCACTTACTCATCTTTGAAATATCTGGTCTAAACGTGTCTAAACGTGTCTTTATGTCCCTACATTTGCGTATTGTCAATGTAAAACGATGGTTCTGATACCTACGGCTGACAATAGGCAGTTGCCAGTTTGAATTCTAGCCTAGCTTACATGATGATAGACAATAGCGTGTTTTTCTTCTCCTGTTCGGGCTAAATGATATTGTTCAATAGCCAACACGTAGACTATCGGTTGGCAATGTTTGATTGCAGTGCTTTGCAGTAATGTAGACGATCTAATTCCATACAATTCCGTCAGTTTAACCTCGCACATATTAGAAGTCGGTCGTTTTGGTAGCATGTCTAGGCTACTTAGATATTATCCATGCTCCAGTGAACCAAAATTGTCATATAAATCAAGGCCAATCTTAACATATTTGACCAAGAGTGATTGTGATACGATACTAAAATCATTTGGTTTACTGAAATCACACATAGTACAATTCGCTTCAGAACTGGCCATCATTTACGCGCGTTTACATTAACCCTTTGATGCTGCTAGAACATAGCTCATCGTTAACCATGGGTTTGTAACAAATCTAATCAGTCATTACTTGACAGGTGGTAGAGGCTAATGATGCAAGTTCAGCGAAAGCTTATTATGTGATGGCCAAGGAATCTACTAAATTGTTAGTCAACTGTACAGACTGTCTAGACCATTAACTGTTGAAGAACGTTTTGTGGATGAGGTGTATGCTTTAGGTGCTGTTGCAACCAGTGCCGTTTTCATGAGATCACAGTTGTAGTCCCTTCTGAATCTTAAGCCTTTTCAATTGGTCTGGCAATATTCAGAAAGTTAGTTTTTGCTTATAGAATTTCATTCTGAGACACCAACAGTGATATGGAATACAACAAGAATGTATACATTGCCTCACCTTCTCATTATAGTTTCAGAGTTCCAGTTCAGACTTTATCTGTCAGTTATGAATTGTAAGCCTATTTACTAAAAAATATATTTTTTGCAATGTTGTGTATTGATAACACTTCCAAACTTCATGGTGGCCTCCCATGATACCTATGGGGATGTCAATCATAGTCGATTAGTCCTTATTGTTTGCTTGCTGAGTAGATTTGTGAATACATGTTCAACACCCCCCAGATTAAGGTTACTGTTTGTTTATGCTTGCAATCATTCAGGGTTCATTGGTTACATCACACATTCCTTTCATTTCTAAATGTTACATGGCCTTTTCTTTCTTACAAACTAATGTTGATAATGTAGGCAACACTGATTGTACACACAAACTTTGTTATTGGTTTTGATTTATCACAGATCATTTGTTATTGGTTTTGATTGATTACAAAAAATGTGAGATGCTATTGATACTATGCTTTAGTACAATACATAATATATTTATTAAACTTTTATGGAAGATGATATGATTTCATAGCTGTTTCAACTGTGATTTTTCAATGAACATTTTGCATATTTAAAAGCATCTCTGAACTATGTTCTGCATTAATGACTAATGATTATTATTTGTCAGTATGAACCATACACTTTTGTAACTGGTTACACTCATGTAAGTGGTTGGTGAACAAGGACTTTCCACTTGTAAAATATTTTTGAAATGTAAGTGCTATGAGCAGTTTGTAGCAAATCTTGTGATCAGTGTTTGTCCCTGGTTTTGTTTATTTTAGCTATGACAAAGCAGTAATATTACTTTAATTACCTATAAACAACGCTATTCTTAATTAAACCTCCAACTGATTTGTGTCTAACAGCTCATATTAAAAAAACATAGGCACAATTATTACATTATTATCTATGTAGTGACAAATGTGCTGTACTCGGAAAGAGATCTACTGTGAAAGTATATTAGATGAAACGGCATTAAGCTTTGCCAAATGACAAATTAACAAAGCCGAAAAAAATCACAATTTCCTTCATGTGAAGACACCACCCATTCCCTCATTGACTTCATACAGGACATGTTGTTATGGCGAGTAGCCTAAGCAGTAAAACTGGCATACAGCCCCCCGCCCCCACTCCCACCCTCAACCAAAAAAGGAGTGTGAAAAAAAAGTCTGGAAGTGGGAAACTCCCAGGTCAATATGCTTGAAAGCAGCGGCCCCAAATGGAAGGAATCTCCTCATGTTATTGTGGTCTCTATTTTTGTGTCTATTTTTGTTGTTCTATTATTTGATATATACTTTTTATTTCATGGTTTGTATTTGTGTTTTAGCTGTGTTGAGGTGGATGAAGATGATGCTCCAGACATTGATATTTATCACTGTCCAAACTGTGAGAAGACCCATGGCAAATCAACAAGTACGTTAGTCCATTAAATAGCCCTCAAACAAATTTGTGCATGTATGTGAGAATGTGAATTTTGTTCATGAGTACATAAATTCATTTTCCCTTAGTGAAAAAGAAGAAGAACTGGAACAAGCATGACACAGGCCAAAGCACAGATGTCAAAGCTGTCCAGAATGGTAGTCAAGTGTTCATCAAGGAGCTTCGCAGTCGGACATTTCCCAGGTACATTCTATGTCTTTCAAATGATGTTGTCAACATCTAACGGTAAAATATGTCTCAAAGTAAATATCAGTTGATCAGATCTAGAGAGAACTTAGTGTAAGAGTTGAAAGTGCTGTTATACTATATACTACTTCTATAAGTCTCTTGTTTCAAAAGTCTCACTAGATGGCACTCTTTAATCATTTATGGAGAGGTTGTCTTTGCCTGTTACCATTCATGTAATTACATATACTAGTATACATTTACATTTAGTCATTTAGCAGACGCTCTTATCCAGAGCGACTTACAGTAAGTACAGGGACATTCCCCCCGAGGCAAGCAGGGTGAAGTGCCTTGCCCAAGGCACTTCACGTCATTGCACGGCTCCATCGCTAAGTGCAGCTCAGCCCATCATCAGTTAGCTCAATTCAAATTTGTAAATATTTTATACTGGTTGCTAGTGTTTCTAGTGAAACAGACAGAATGTGCATTTCAAATCAAATAACAATTAGCTGAATAACCTTTTCAGTTAGCCACTACTACAGTGAGCTGGCTATAGTACAACCCGTGTTAATCATGTAGCTAGCCGAGTAGCTAATATTGTAACTAACAACAGTATACCCATACCTACAGTATACCCATACCTACAGTATACCTATACCTACAGTATACCTTTACCTACAGTATACCCATACCTACAGTATACCTATACCTACAGTATACCTTTACCTACAGTATACCTTTACCCTTTAGCCCCAATGTTGCCCTCATGTCATAGAAATGTGAAGAAAAAAAATTATGTGACGAAGTGGAGCCTTTTGCGCAGTTCATTGCATGGGGGTTTGGGTGGTTATATACTATAACCATTGCATGCTATAGATTGTTCCTCGTTTTGCATTTAACGTATCCAAACAATGTTACATGCAAAACTGCACATCCCTGGATCCTGAGCAATAAACATGGCAAATTTCAACCTTATACAATTCCCGGTTCTCAAGATAATCCCGCCACAGGCAGACAGATATTCCTGCCTTTATTGTCAGTTTGATACCTATACATTTCTCCGCCTTTTTACCTTTGTTTTGAATGCTTGTAATGTTTAATTTTTCTCCTAGTGCTGAAGATGTAGTGGTTAAACTGAATGGCAGTCAACTGACAATGGACTACTTGGAGGAGAATGGGTTTAATGAACCTATTCTAGTCCAGAAGAAAGACGGTCTGGATATGTCCATGCCAGCTCCAACTTTCTACATCAGTGATGTTGAGAACTATGTTGGTATGTATTGAGTTTTTGTGTTAACATCAACACATTTAAACATTGCATTTCAAATGTCATGAGTCATGAACTTGAAACTGGTGTCATTGCATGCATATACAAAATGATGTGTTGCATATAAAATGTCACTACCTCACACTGGACAGATTTGTTACTTAAATGACTCTTTCAAAGACCCTCTATTTTTTCAGCAGAGGGCGCCTCTGCCTTGCTGTTGTGCATTAGACGCCCAGACATGCAAAACCACTTTCACCTTTACCTTAACCTCTATTTATGCTGGCCTTATCAATTATTTTGAACAGTACCAGATTTTATGTTTTGTTGGTAAATGCCTCTTTCTAATCTCATCCATCTTTTTGTTGAAGGTCCAGATGTTGGTGTTGATGTTATTGAGGTTACCAAACAGACGGACAGCAAGATGAAACTCAAGGAGTTTGTTGATTACTACTATAGCACAAACAGAAAGAAAGTTTTAAATGTGATCAACTTGGAATTTTCAGACACAAGGTAAATCCAAAAGTGCATTACATATGCATATATTATAATAAATATAATGTTTAAGGTTTCAAATAATTTTAGATTTTTAGTCCCTGGAAAGTTGCTGATATTATGTGAATTTAAATATGAAATAGCTAAGAAGAATCATCTTCATGAAATGGAAATATTCCAAAACATAAACATTTAAATATGACTTTATCCATCCTGCCACCCACTCTAGCAGTACTGTGAACAGAACGTCAATAAGGATTTTAAGATTTTCAAAATTAAAGCGCAGCTAATCTCCCATACTGTCCTAAAATGGGAGTGGATGCATTTTGACTTCAGATGTATTATTCAAACAAGTTTTACAACATAAATAGAACCTCTCACAATAAACATATACTGAATTCCATCTCTCGAATCACATAGCTGCCCCTTAAACAGTTTCTTACTTGAATTGCGGTAATAATAAGTATCATACTTTATAATATTTTTTTTTTCTCTTAGGATGGACAGTATAGTGGAGAGTCCCCAGATAGTGAGGAGGTTATCCTGGGTAGGAAACTACTGGCCTGACGATGCTCTGCTTGGCAAGCCCAAAGTCACCAAGTACTGTCTCATCTGTGTGAAAGACAGCTACACAGACTTCCATATTGAGTGTGGCGGTGCCTCTGTCTGGTACCATGTCCTCAAGGTGGGTGGAATAGCAACCTTCTTATAACTTTAGAATTCACCTAGACAATCACATATTGTAGAATTGATCTGAATCTGATCTGTAAGGAGACTGACACTACATATACCTCTGTGCATTTTGTTTCCTTTTTTCAGGGAGAGAAAATATTTTTCTTGATCAAGCCGACTTCTGCCAACCTGTCTCTGTATGAGCGCTGGAGGTCATCATCCAATCACAGCGAGATGTTCTTCGCTGATCAGGTGGACAAGTGCTACAAATGTACACTGAAGCAAGGACAGACTTTGTTCATTCCATCAGGTACGGGTGGCTCTTAAAGAAATACTGTTTATAATTTAATCATGTGAGCTCCCTTATAATTACTAGTGTGTACTTCAATTATTTCAGGTTGGATAAATGCAATACTGACTCCAGTTGACTGCCTGGCATTCTCTGGACACTTTGTCCACAACCTGAGTGTGGAGATGCAGATGAGGTGAGGAAGGGTGCAGTTTTACTTCAATGCTAATCTGTATTTCACTATGAAATCCATCAAATTTTTATTACTGATGAAATGCATAAAGTACTTTGTTACTGTGTTATCCTAATGATTATATTGGTCTTCTGTTGATGTTCAATTTGATGTGGGTCTCTTAAATGTCAGATGGCTAAGCGGTTAGGGAATCGGGCTCTTAATCAGACGGTTGCCGGTTCGATTCCGAGCCGTGCAATGACGTGAAGTGCCTTGGGCAAGGCACTTCACCCTGCTTGCCTCGGGGGGATGTCCCTGTACTTACTGGAAGTCGCTCTGGATAAGAGCGTCTTCTAAATGTTAAATTTAAATGTATTTGTAAGCCCCAAACTGTCTCTCTGCATAGAGCCTACGAAGTAGAAAAGCGACTAAAGGTGAGAAGCCTCACTCCCTTCCCAAACTTTGAGACGGCATGTTGGTATGTCGGTCGACATCTCTTGGAGCGATTTAAAGGTGAACAATTATTTCCTTACATTTTTATAACTGAGATTCTATGTTTTTAAGTGGATAATACATATTTTATTATTTGCATTTACTCTGTTTTCAACCTAATCTCATCTATGATTTTTGTGAATTTAGTATTACACAGTACTCCCAATATTATTTTAGCCTATATTTACAGTATAAATAGTATTTTTAATGCCTTTAAAAAGGCATCTTTCAGAGATGCATTGGAGTTAGTTATGCAGCTTGCTGCTCTTCCATGTGTTTCTGGCAGAAATCTGCTCAGCAGATGAGGATCTGGATGCTCTAACATTATTTCAGTCATTAAATCGGGGAATCGCAGAGTTCACAGATGATTAGCTTCAAAAGGCCTGGCTGAGGCAGAATCACTTGCTCCATTACAAGCCTTTGTTTAAACTCCCCTCAGCTGGCCTGGGGCAACTGTTTATATTTCCACCATTTTCTGTGTGTATGTGTGTGTGTGCGTGAGTGTGTGTGTGTGGTTGGGGGGGGGGGGTATATATGTGTTTGTAAGGCCAGATTGCAATTCTGTGCACACAACCAGCATACAGTTTAAGACTGCATTATGTTATGAATGTTATGGTAATTCAAGGCATTCCTTAGCCTAGCTCACACTTTTTTCTGTTGAAGTTTTCTTGATTGTATTTTTTAAGTAAACTGTGGGATGTATAGTGGGTGTGAATGCAGTCCAGCCAATCAGTAGTCAGTCGAAGTTGAAACCAGCTTAGTAAAAAGGCGCCTATTTTAGTTCAAATGTAACTGATCATATTGTACAAATTTAGTTTCAAGTCTTTTGGGTGTTCTAAGTGGGTATTGAAAGTGACCTACGATGCTGGTGGTTGTTTCGATCTTTATTCTTGAAATCCTCAACTTCCAAAAGGGGAAGTAGAACAACAAACTGTTTTCATGACAGTTTTACTGTTCCATTGATAGGGCATGTATTACTCCTTCCCATGCTCCAGTGCCAAATATGTTATTCCTTACTATTGTCCTTCATGCTTCCTTATTCTATTTCTTCAGGTTTACACAAGGCAAACAAACAACCAGCTCCATACCTGGTACATGGTGCCAAAATCATTAACGGAGCCTTCAGAGCATGGACAAAAAAACAGGTAAGCTTACCTGTTGCATTGCACACTCATTCTTTCTCTAACTTCTTACGCCCAAACACACCCACCCAACTGTCGACCAACCGTTCCTGAATTAATTAATCAGTACCATAAAAATGGGGTGTTCAGTCTACCTCTGTGGTAGTTAACACTCCATTTACATAGTCCTCTTTGAGCTTGGACGCAAGCGGCGCTATGGAGACAACTGGCAAGTCAAGCTACAATTAATTTGTTTTCTTTTCTGTGACAGTTGGGTTGGAGTTGTTTGGGCCATAGATGTTATGTCTTTTAACATTTTTTATTTAACTGAATTGATGTTTACAAATTGGTGTTGCAATAATATGCTTTTGAAAAATGTCCCCTGACAACAGGCTCTTTTGGAACACGAGGATGAGCTTCCAGAGAATATGAAGCCCACACAGCTCATAAAGGATCTTGCCAAGGAGATCAGAATTTCAGAGGTGTGGTCACTTTTCAGTGTTCTATTGTGAGACATATATAGTGTGTTACATTACAGTACGGTGTTGGCCTGCATCCATAGGGTTACTCAACACGATTTTCCAACCAGGTATTGTCATACCGTTGATAAACATGGAGTAGAAGAACAATTCCTCATCGTATGATCCACTTTGAACATCCCTATATACCATCTTCTCTTTAGAATGCAACAAAAGCCATCAAGAGTGAGCCTAGCGCCAAGGTGCCTGTGGAAGAGCCTCCTTCAGCCCACTCTGAGCCTGAGGAACCTGTTTCTCCAGCTCACGTTCCATCACCCCCCATGGAGAAACCAACAAGGAAGAAAGCCTCCAAACTCCCGAAACCACCCAAACCCCCAAAGCCGCCCAAGCCCCCCAAGATGTCTAAGGCTCCCAAGCCACCCAAGGTACCCAAAGTGAAGGAAGGAGGCAAGAAGAAAGGAAAGAAAGCTAAGGAGATTGCTCCCCCACCAAAGCCCTCCAGCTTTGCTGCTCTCGAATCTCATGCTAAGGACATCCTGAGCAAGATGGACCAGCCAAAGAAGGGGAAGGTAAGTAAACCCATAAAACAATGAATAGCCTTCCTCTACCATTAATGTGTCATGAATTGCAAGAAAATGCATTTGAAATAAGCAATTACATGTAACAAGAGATCATCGTTTTACTTTTAGGCTGCTAAAAATGTTTTAAGCATGTCAGAGAAGGAAACATCTAAGCAGAATAATTTGGATAAGTTTGAAATTCGGGAACAGAACAAGAACAAAACTGAAGCCAAATGGAAATACAAGGTAAGTCACAGCACAGGCATTCCAGATTAGAGCACATTGTCAGCATAGTTGAAATATTTTACGATCTGATACTTAAGTAAGCAGGTCAATTATCTGTAACATGTTAAATGTTCTTTCAAATGAAATGCTACTAGGAATGCTTTAGGAGTGAAGGAGTTGGATCATCCAGAAGGGATTCACACCCTTCACATCAAAGCAATCAGCATAAAATAGCACTGTGGCTTCAGTCACTATTTGGGGCCTGGTGCTCATCAAAGCTCCTCGAGAACATTTTTTCCTTCCAAAGTTTATCTAATGGAATTACACTGTGTCATATCCAAATTTCACCTAAGTATTTACATATGCCATTTTTCTTCAAAAAGAATGTTGTTCTGTCATTATTACTGAAAAACATGAAATAGTTTTGTAGGAAAGCTTAATTTTCTTGAACGGAAGACATTAAAAGGCTTTAGTTTCATGGAAAATTCAATGCCAAACTGCTTTGGAATGTTTGTAGTCACTCCAAGGATCTTGATCCAAGTGTTCCTTAGCATCAGGCCAAACATTTGCAGATGGGATGGATTTTCTTATATTTACCAAGGCCATCACAGACCACATCTTCAATCTATCAGTTTTGATCATAGTTGACTTTGGTGAAGGTTTATAGTTCCTCTTTTAGTGTGAAAAGCAATTAAATGCTAGTCCAGAGTTGACAAACCAAATGCACAATTCACTTTAATACATTTTCCATTAATTGAATTCATATCTACCAATTTGTAATATGCTATTGTGGTCTACCTATTTCAAGCAATGTTTGCAATGATTTTACAGAACAGTAAACCAGATTCCCTGTTAAAGATGGAAGAAGAGCACAAATTTGAAAGAACACTACTGTCTGGCAACAAAGACAAATTTGCTTTTACCATGTCTCACAAAAAATTACTCGGGTATGTATGGATAAAGTTTTACCTGTGTGAAAATAATTTCATGATGATGTTTCGCGATTCATTGTTTTTTGTCTGTTATTTCACCCACATATAATCTAGGCCTGTTATCATGTCCTTTTGTTTTCAGGTCTAAGACACTAAAACCCCAGACCAACTCAAGTGTTTTTGGATCCTTACAAAACTTAAAAGAAGACAAAGCCAAGCCGGTGAGAGACGAGTATGAATATGTCTCAGATGAAGGAGAGCTGAAGATAGATGAGTTCCCCATCAGGAGGAAAAAAAACGCTGTCAAGAGAGACATATCCTGTGAGTTCTGTAAACAATTTAAACATATTGCATATTTAGAAAATATCTGTATTGTTTAAGATATACCTTTATTCGTCCCACAATGGGGACATTCGGGTTACATGGGACCTCTGCTAAAGCAGTGGCTAAATTGTAGTTGTTTTGATGAAGAATTATGATTGAATTCTAATTGTCACTTCTTGTGATTGATTTTCACTGTCCAATTTCTCACAGTTTTGTCAAACATCAAAGAACCCATTCAGCCGGCCAAAAAAACGAAGCTCCAACCTTCAATTCAAAAGGTATTTACAGCACAGTACTGATTAATAATAGTTTTTTTGAAAACTATAGATCAAATTGAAGCTAGCCTCTTTTCTGTCTTGTTGGAAAGCTAACACCCATAACAAATTGCTGTAATTACAATGTGATACTTTCGTTTCCTTGTCTGCAAAAACGAAATGACAGATTATAAGAAATGTTGGACAAAAACTTTTAACAATATTATTCCATGAGGTCCATAATGAATTCCCTATGATTGCATTAAAAGCAGTCTATCACAAATGCAAAAGCTCTGCCCTTAGAACAGCATACTGGGAGTGTGCTGCAATTGTCCCATAATGTTCCCACTTAAAACAACATACAGTGTGAATCAAAAGGAGAAAGTTCCAGGATTTGGCCAAGGAACACCACAAACTGATTAAGGCAATAGTTGCGGTGTGAATCAAGTAAGAGTGAGAAACAGAATGACACCAGATGTCCATATGGTTGTTAACTGAGTTCATAAGAAGCCATATAATGACCTTGGTATACTGTTTCATTGCCTATTTTCAGCATGCTCTTAACTCCCCCACTTAACCAAGACAAAATCTAGTGTCAGTTCAGAAATATGCGTTAACTTGGAAAATTACAGTGTATCGATATCATGTTGCTTACTTTATTGAAAGTATGTCATGCTGATGATGTGTGTTGTTTCATTGTACTCTTGCTTATTTAGAATGCTGACTCTTCAGATGAAGAGTCCCTTCATATAGACACAGATGCAAAACCAGAGGTCAAAGGTCGGAACTCCAAGGTCAAAAAGAAGGGTGGCAGTGCAGCAGGAATTCTTGACCTGTTACAGGCAAGCAAACAAGTGGGTGGGATCGACTACAGTGCAAACAGGTATGGTAATAAAGCTTTGACATAACATGATGAAAATCAATTTTATGGTAATGTAAACAGTCTTAGAACACACAGTACAGCATACATACACTGTGCAAGGTTGGTTCTTTTGGTTACTAAGCTTGATGGGATGGATTATTGGCAGTTAATTACAATTCATTTAGATAACAAATAGGGTTGCCTCGTTAAAGACTCTTGACCATTTCTGAAAACACCAAAACTCAAACTTGTTAACAAAGGTCTTACCCATAGACTACATATCAACTCCTGAATTGCGTCATGATTTACTCAAAGTTTTTCACCAGTTAGTTTTTTGGTCAGTTTTGTTTTATCCTCCATCACTCACTATTCATTTGTCAAAAGCAGTATGGCCTCAGGCTATCACTTCCTCGCTTTGCTTTTTGCTGTTTTGGTAAGCTCTTGATGGTCTATTACCACCACAATGAAAGCTACAAATGAGCAATGAAAGAGAAAAAGAAAAGATTACTAAAATGTAAATTTCTCAAATTATTTTCCTGTTTTGAAAAGGGAAGTATTCACATACATATATCTTAATGGTTGTAGGGAAGGAAATGACCATGGCCAATTAAAACTACATTAAATAGGCACTTTTCACATTGTTTAAAATTACCGGTTAATGACTTAATAGGTGTTAATAGGGACAATTTGGTTTAGTTTTTAGGGCAGCTTTCCTAAATGGACAGTCCATAGAGATTATTTTCGCTTCAGTTTGGTAAAATAAAGATATGCCCTTACAATGCATTATTAACTTTGTTGATAATGATTCGTTAACGTTAATGGAAAAGCCTATCGTTAAACTCACTCCTTACTTTCCTCTTTCGATCTATCTTCATTCCCATTGGCTAATTGACTGATGTGTAATGTCTGTGTATTGTGTATTTCTTATTGACGTACTTACAGTCAGCCACCTGCATCCCCCAGCACACAGGAAGCCATTCAGGGCATGTTGTCCATGGCAAACCTGTCATCTTCAGACAGCATGCAACAGACCTGGAGCAACAGCCAGTCCAAGAACAATAGCCAGTCAAAGAACAACTCTCACAGCGCACAGACTGGCAAGAAGGCTACAGGAACCAACGGCGGTGGCGGCAATAACAGCAAGCGGCCAAACAAACGTCTCCCGAAGAAAACCCGAAAGAGCAGCAGTATTGACAGTATGGAGTTTGACGATGATCAGGATCACATGGATGCATGCTTCAAGGACTCTGATTATGGTAAAACTAAACCATCCTGTTTGAATTCCTGTGTAAAGCTTTCTACTACATTTTGAAAAATGACAGATGTCTCCTTTAAACAATGATTTTCTTGCCTATTTTTCAGATTCCTTTAAAAAGAAAATGTTGTTTTAAGTGTGCTAAAAAAGTAATTATACCTATAAGATGTATATGACTTTTTCCTATTGCTGTTAACAGGTGTCTTTAAAAACAAATTGACCTATTTTATATCAACATGTGGTCCCTTCATTCTAAATTTAACCAGGAAGTTTTCATTAGGAGAAGATGATAGGGTTTGTGTTTACTTTTTGTACGTCCTTTCCAAACCCACCCTTTAGTGTTACTCCAATTTGGTATTTTTCCCTGAAATGAGCTCCTTGTGAACTCCATCCAAAAACAGCAGGATTGACCCTCCCAGTCTGTTAATATCCCATTAACACAAGTTTAGAATTGTTGTTTTAAATGTTTTTTTGAAGGGAAAATCTAATGAGTCATTAGTGGTATAAAACATTCTCATTCTTGAATCACACCACCAGGCTTGCATTTTATCAAATCAGTCAGGCACTTCTGTAAACACAATTTTTTTATCCTGATCATTTAATTATCGGAAAATGTAGTGCATGCACTTAAATGGTTGTGTTCAAAATTGGCAAGGTGCAAGCAGAGAGAGAGGGAGCAGTCAACAGATGTCTAACAGCTGTTGAATAGGCTCTTATTCCTGCAAGAAAGCAGTCAAATGCAAAAGGAATGCACAAATCATGTGACACATATTGCTGTATTGAACTTTCCAGTGTGACATCATTTTTCAGACGGGAATGTCTTCATGCCTAATTTTGGTGTGTCATCTTGTTTCTTGGGCAGAAATTTTACGATGGAGAAGGATATTGTGGGGTGATGCTATGACAGCCAGTAGTTTTAAATCGCATGTATGCTTTTACCAACTAACTAGATTCATTGTTTATTTTAGTTTACCCTTCTCTGGAGTCTGAAGAGGACAATCCTGTATTTAAATCCAGATCAAAGAAAAGGAAAAGTTCTGATGACACTCCTTACAGTCCAACAGGTACAGTAATGTGGACCGTAGAGGTTTGTATTATTGTAATACCGGCATGAAATCTGAACTTTATTTTGAATAGATGTTTCTTTGACTGTGTGGATGGTTGCAGCGCGTGTAGGTCCTTCAGTCCCCAGACATGAGAGGCCTGCTCGGGAGGGAGCACGAGTGGCCTCCATAGAAACTGGACTTGCAGCTGCTGCAGCCAAACTCTCCCATCAGGTTGGTTGGCTTACATCTCACTATAATTATCCTTACCTTTAAAGCTTAATTTATACTTAGGTCGCGGACACTTTTGAAATGGTCGCCGACGAAAAAAAAAAAGTGTCGCTCAGGCAGCTGCATTTATACTTCGGCAAACAGTAGCCTGTGCTCAAGGTTCGCGTGACGTAAACAGAATCATTTTACCGTTACATTCATAGCTATGGTTACATTGTTAACGCTTTGTAGCCTAGGTGATCAATCGGAGAAACTGACCATTTAAATTTTTCACTATGTGACGACATCCGCGCCAGTAGAAATTTCTCCTGGTAGGCGACACTTCTAAGCGACGGTTAAAAGTGTCGACCGAGACGTCATTTCTGTCAGCGACCTTTTCAAAAGTGTCTGCGACCTAAGTATAAATTGGGCTTAAGTAATATGCACACTATCGCTTTACAAAGCACTTAACACTAAATATAAAGCCAGGTTGCCTAAGTTTGTCACGGAGACAGTAAGTTGCTGAGACTCAACCCAATCTATTGATCAGGAGGAGCAGCAGAAGACCAAGAAGAAGAAGAAGACCACCAAAAAAAAGACAATAGTGATTGAGGAACCCCAGAACATCTCTCAGGACAGCAGCTCCCCAGAGCCCACCCAGGATTCTCAAGACAGCCTGGTAGATCATGAGTACAGCACTGGAACAGGCAAAACACCACCTGGGGGTCCCCAACCCATGGCTCCAGGAGTCTTCCTCAACCAGAGACGGCCCTCTACGTCATCCCAGAACTCCACAACAAAAGGAGGAGATCGTGGGGTCTCAGCCGAGGCTAAAGGTCAGTAGGATCTGGATCTCATCTTGTCTGTGGCAGAAACGCAGTTACATTTCATGGTTTTCAAGTAAATTATTAAACAGGAATATGTTTCTTAAATATTTATAAGTACCCCACCACTAGTTAAAGGGTTATTTACTGTGAACTTAAACATGTTGAATGGATTCTTACTGGTGGCTATAATTAGGCAATTAATTAATAATGATAATTATTACATTCATAGTGATTAATAATCATTCATAATAATCTATAATCAACCCACTCAATCAGTTCTGCTTATATTTCCTTAACCCTTTATTGTTGACCCTTTCATACAGCAAAAAGGCTAAAGAAAGGCATGGCAACGGCCAAACAGAGACTTGGAAAGATCTTAAAGATCCATCGGAATGGGAAGCTCCTTCTGTAACACAAACTGTGTAGGACTGGGATATACTCCTGATGTTTTGGGCTCATGAACTGGTCCTATCTTGCCCCCCCCCCCCCCCCCCTCTTCCTCCTCCCATTCCTCTTCCTCACTGATCAAAGCCAACAGCGAAAATTACGGAAACACAAGGGAGGACGAAACAAGTCACACATTTTTCAATTTCTAAGAAGAACATCATTCAAATAGGTTTTTGCCTCTACTTATTCTTTATAACTTTCAGATATTAAAGTGTACAGAATACCTGCTATAAATATTTTTTAAGAGAAAACGTGTCATTTTACTACAGCTGTTTATCAGGGGTTGCTACATGTGAAATAGAAGTACATTGCAGTCATTCCAAGATTCTGAAAGTATCCCTTGCATGTATTCAGTTGCATGTCCGCATAGAGGTTTGGTTTGGGGGATTTACATTTATTTTAGGAAATTCATTCCTACTATTTGGATGTGGCTTATCATTGCCTCCCAATGTTCAATAATAGAGGGAAAGAGCAGAAAAATGCTTGAATGTTTTAGTAACGCTACTGGGTCAGTCATCTTAAATTCTCCCTTTAGCTTCCCCAGTTTAAGGCTTTAATTGAAGCATTAACTTCCTGGAACTTTTTATTATTTACTTTGTTTGCTAAGCACTATCAGTGATATTTATTGATGTAATGGTGTGTCATGTGATAAATAGGAAAGGAAAGCCAAAAAGGCACTTATGGAACAACTATTAAGCACAAAAAATGAAGTTATTACCTGAGTAAAGTAAAATGTTAGGATGTGATGACAGTTACAATAAACTTTTCACTTAGTTTTATTGTTTATTAGAGACCCGAATGCTAAAATATGCAGTCTTTGTATTTAAAGTTTTTCTTATATTTATCAAAACATATCAGTTATCGGGGCAAAGACAGTCTTCAACTACATTTTTTGTAAAATTCTAAAGGTAATACTGCTGTTATAAGAAACTTTGATCGAACAGCAAATAACTTTGTTTTTTTTCCTAGAGTATCACAGTGGAATATAAATAAACCTAATACATGGGATTATTTTTCACATTGTATCACAGTTATTTGTGTTTACGCGTTGATATTCCCAAGTATAACATGTTGGAGACTGCTAGTAAATGACTGTTTCTTTCTCACATACGTAGAGGACTTTCAAAAGATTAACACTAAACGGGACCTAAAGACCTGATGATAAGCCTCATCCATTTTAGTTGCTATGGCTACATGGGGATACTTTCTATCTTCTTTTGTTTCACAGGCATCACCATAAACTTAGACTGAAATATGCATAAATATTGCTTCACAGTACAGTATGTAGAATGTAGCTTGTACAAAGCCTTTTAAATGACTCATTTTTTGTATCTTTTTCCCTTCATACCACATTATACATTTTTACTAGTTTTTTGCTAATTATAAACAAATATAATGTATATGAATAAATAGAAATAGCCATTATGTTACATTTTATTCGAGACATGATAGTCAACATTATTTTTATTTTATTTTTTGACTGAGGTGTTGCCTGGAAAACAACTGAAGAAATAACATTGTCATATGGCCTTACATACAAAGCTAACCGTATTGTGATTTTTTTGGAATAAGAGAGGAAGCTTTGGAGAGAAAAAATACAAAAAGAAAAAAATCTAAACAAAGTTTCTATGACCAGCCTCTTGTTCAAGTCCTAGTTCAAAATTATTTTACTAGCACCTTGTGAAGTGTTTTCTGTGTCAGTGATGTAATTTATTAATGTTTGTAGCTTTTTATACTTGTACAATTCTTAAGAATTATGTTTTTGAATATTTCATCAGCCTGTAAAATCCCCCCGAACAAGAACCAGTTAGTTTTGATCTTTTCAGGCATCAATAGGTCACTACTCTGTGTAAAACATTGGATCCTTTTTGTCTTCACTTTGTCAATGTTATCATCGTCAGCAGTCAAGATGTTGCATACTATTATTATTGATGTCATTGTTATTGTCTCTATTATTATTATTATTATTATTGTTTTCATTATTATTAAGCAGCTATGTTTAACATCCATCATGCCATTTTCTTTTGGTTGAAAGTATGTACATTTTTAACAGGTGTCTATGTGCTAATCAATAGCCGTGTTTTAGTCACAGATGTAAATCATGTATCCACATTGCAAGGAAATACACTCAGATCAAACTTTGTCAATGGAACAAGTTCAGGTTTTATTTGTACAATAAGTGTGTTGCTTTGTTGTGGTTTATTTTTGTATGTCCAACCTATTAAATGCGTCCACTGTGCCAGGGCAGTGAATTATACCGGTTGTAGCTGTCTTCCCTTGTTATTGCATACAATACAGTACTTAATGGACTAACAGCCCTCTTGAGCAAAATCTTTTTAATGTGTTCAGATCCTTCTGTTATAGAATATGGCATCACCTTTTAAGCAAGACTTAAAACTAAGATTACATTTTTGTTGATAATCAACCTTGCTTGAATACAGTTTACAGTTTTCTTTGAAAATCATTTGTTGTGTATTCTGTGCTATTGGGACATCTTATTTCTGTGGTATTCTGTAGTAATTAATGCTACTGTTCTGCTAAATGTTACCCTGGCCTTTGTCTACAATTCCCACCATACAATCAAAATGTCTATAGGGATTTCAGAAATACCTTTCACTTTTTTTATGCCAAGGTTCAACCACATAACTGTTTTAGCCCTGGCCTGAGGCCTAACACCTAACTTAGACCAGCAAAGTCATTAATTAAACCCAAGTCAAGGTCCACACCATTAACCAGTATTAGAGGGATTATGAAATAGAAGTGATCCATTCATATATTTACATTGTCTTAGATTTACCAGATTTGTTGTGATGCAAAATTATTTTGCAAAACTTTTAGGTATGTACAAGATACAAATTCAGTGCATTGAGGTGATGTAAATATTGACTATTGGGAAATGGCCTCACTCTTTTGAAGAATATAACACATATGGTTCAACAATTGAGTTTTCCCCGTCATTCAAAATAAAATGTATTTGAGGCTATACCCACAGAACGTGCTGGCAGACATGAGGCAATAGCAAGTATGCACCAGTAGATGGAGATAAAAAAGACTATCTTCTCAGATTATATGCAAGGAATTCATATTAGAAGCAATTTGCTGTTTATATGTGCTAAGTTATATGTGCGTGGGAATAAAGATCTCGGTTATCTCATGAGTTGGAGTTATTCTTAGGTCACATTTCTGAAACTTTCTGGAGAAAAAAAACTTTTCTCATGCTTAATAATAATTAATATCTGACATGTCTATAACAGCAATACATCTCAATCTTTTAGTTTGTTTGCTTTTCAAATTTGAGTTTTTAGTAAACATTCATGTCAGTTAAATAGTTAAACAGTTAACTAATGGAAAAATGCATCCCTTCAGAAAATGGCCTATGGCTGATAAAGAAGAAATATATCCTTTGGTAGGAACATCTAAGTTGTCAAAGTTATTTATTGTTTGTCAAACTTTTAGTTGTCATTATTGTGTTTTAATCAAGTGCCATTTTAGTTTTCATGATATTGAGATTTTGAACCTCAAGTCACTAGTGCATAAAGCCTCGGACCCTCTTCACTCTGGTTAGTGTCAAAGTGAGTTGTTATTGTTACTTAATTGTTAACACAAGTCTTGAAGTGTTTCAGTGTCACTAAATGAAACAATCACATCATTTGTGATCCTAAGGTCTTGGTACTCAACATGAAAGAAAAACTGAAAGGTTTATGAACTTGAACTTCACATTTTGACCAAAATGTACAAATACTAAGCATGTGTATAGGAAACAGGGATGTGATGTTACATTTATTTAGGTTGAATTATATTGATACAAATAACGAAATCGACAAGCCTACATCATTGTTAATTACACGATATATTGTAAATGACAAATGACCTGGATAGTGCACAACATATCCCATTTATATTTAGGTGTTTTCAATTATACCAATTACCTTTTGTTTCACTGAATATTTCTTAGCCATCAATATACTGTAAAATCAATATACTGTTTCTTTTTTATTACCTTATTGTACATTTATTTTAAAGACAATGGCCATTTAGTTGCTTGGTCTTCAGATTTTATACCTGTAGACTACTACAACACGACTATTCGATCAATGGCTACTTCTGCTGAATTGTGCTTGTCCCCTTGAGGGGGCAAGTGGGATCACAATTTAAACGTCAATACATTAAAGCAAATGCCTGCTGAGTGTTATATTTAAACTACATTCATGGTCACTTGGTGCTGAATAGTGATCACAGATGTGTGTAGCTTCCATTGCTTTGAAAACCGGGTGCTTTATGTGAATCCCCTGTGGTCATTTGAGAGATGTCTTAATTACAGTGGAATGTCAGGTTAGACTTTGCCTTTGTGTGTGCATTCAACAATGCAAGCATCACTGCTGCTAGAGGGATTTTTTCCATTACTTTGTTGGTGTTTGGCCTTTTATTCATTACATTCTTCAGAGTTCAAGGCTGTCACCAATGATATTACATTCTAATTCTACTGTGAACAGATTAGTAAAGATAGACTCATAACCAAGATTTGCCTTCCAAGCAGTGATCATCTATTAATGAGTTTGGAGTTCCCCTGTTTGTGCTGGTGATGAAAACAGTGAGAAAGAAGTTTCTGTTTTCTGTAGGACTCTACAGGGCTGTTCAGAGCTCATCCTGTCTGCATGGATTACTGTCCACAGCAAACAGGAGTATTCCCCCTCTCTATGGGGCAGTACTGGTGTCGGAGAAAACTGAAACTAGGTTTGTCTTTGCCAGACACAGTGACACTATTTTATTGCATATAAATACCACTATTTGGTGGCATATTTGTTAAACCTTTGACAAACTTTGTATCGGAAAATTACACTTTACCCTTCATTTTTGCTGTCCTTCAAGGAAACAACTGCAGACAGGAGAAAGCCTAAATGGAGAATATTATCAAACTCTCCAGGCTTCATCCACATTACTCACCACTCAGTGTGTTCTGCCTTCAGCGTAGAAGCCAATTGAAGAGGTAAAATCCACTTTTTATCCACTGATGAGTGATAAAAATTATGTCTAAAAAGGTTTAAAAATCTCTTAGCAATGAAAGCGATGAAATAACAATAAAGCTTGTGGATTCAAAAATAAAGTATACACTTTTCAACAGTGTTTTGATAACAGTGACACAACAAAGAATAGAAAATGACCGACAGAATAATGTTAACAACAGACATTTCCTACCATGAGGTTGAACTCTTTCTGACCTATGTAAAAGTGATAGAGTGAAGTGTTTTAAACTGAGGTTGGATCAAATCTTACCAAGATAAACACCAATGATCTTCACAACATGCTAGATATTTGGAAACAGGATCAAGCAACAGATGCAACATATTTAGATTTGCAATTCAAAAACGCAAACATCTGTTTCCTTGGCACTTTTTTTGCAGTAACTGCAGAATTGGACCCTGAAGACAAGGGCACATACTCAAAGTAATTTTTTTAACATGATGATTATTATCATGGTCAGGTTAAATGTGAAATTAAAATCCTTCCTCTGTTTACATGCAGTAATTTATGATCCAAAGTATATTTTGTTCTTTAAATAAGGCAATTTATTTATTGTTTGCCCCATGTTTACCTGAGCGTTTTAGGGAGATACACCACCATGCCACCCATCAGCAAATGTATTAGATCACAGTACAAATGGTTAATTTTTGGAATAATGGAAGCAAAAGCTCACCTAATCCTCCTGGGAGATTTCTATGACAACCATCAGTTAAACAAACGGATTGTACAAGACCAGGGAACTTTAACACGGCGCAAAATACACTTAAGCACCATGTAAATAAACAAATAACAAAAGGATCTGCCATATTTAGTGGATTAAATCCAGGACACAATTGCCTCTATAATATCTATTTACCAACATATATCTGGAACCCAAGTGCTCATCTGTGGTAAAATTGTTGTCATTTGTCCAAATATTCGTATCTCGTTGAGGTGCTGCATTGCTGAGAGAGCATCACCTCCCTCTAAATCAAGTGGGTTTCTTTCTGCCTTTTCTCCACAGCCAGATTGCCCAGTAAGATTGCCTTTCTCTTGGCTTTGTAACAGATACCATCTAAATCATTAGGGCTCATTCATTGCCATGTGCCACCCCTGGGCTCAGGTTCCTGTGACCCCTGGGTCAAGCGGCTGAGAGCACCCTGACCTCGAGCACTTCCTCTGAATATTAACAGGGTATTTATGTAGTCAAAAGCTCTGATATTGAACATTGATTCATTTAGATAATAGCCAATCAGGCCCTGCAGCGAGGAGTTCTCCAATCTCCTCAGGATGGTTGGGCCTTAATGTGGCTTACTGATGGAATAATGACAGCAAACAGAGGAAGCTTAGGCCTCTCCTGTTGAAATTATGTGGTCACATGCCTGCCGGCTGTAATGCTTTCCTTTAACCCAGCTAAGTTCGGCTCTTACTTTACAGCGGACAAATGCAACCAGTTCCTATTATGAAGACAAATGTTGCACATTTATCTGAGAGACATTCTGGTATAAAACAAGAACATTCTGTCCCTAATATGTGGGAGTTGTAAGCAGAACATGTAAATGGATCATTCAACCAACTGTCATAGCATGCAACCTCTGCACATGCCAATAATGTAGTGAAAATAAATCATGGTTGCTGTATTAACAAAATGATTACTTCAAAACTGTTTTGTTGTGTAATAATTTGTATTAATTAGTATAAATTGTTGTATCATTGATCCTCCTCGCATTTCTATTTTTCCACCCTGTGTGTAATATTTCTACAAGTGAAAATTTATTTTTTACCAGCCACAGTACTGTAACAGGCAGCTCATTTACAGATACAATAATATACTCACAGATTGTAGTGCTGAAAGGAATAACACCACATACAATTTGTCACACATTTTGAAGGTAATTAATAATATAATTAACTTGACTTGCCACAGGAAGAGAGTACATTAATAGTGGACACACAATAAGTTGAGGCAATTGTGGTTTTAGTCATACAATTGTCATATAGAGTCTGTGTTACTGTGTGACTGTGCTCACCAAGCATGGTTCATCCCACCCACACTATCAGACCTCTCATCATGAGAACACCCCCGGGGATTTGTTGAGCTGAAATGGTGCGTGACAGTCTCAGCAGGCGCTCTGGGCACTGAGAAGAGTAGCATTGCTACCCTTCGTGTGTTATTGTATAGATACTATCGCACAGAGGTGAGGGATGAGCATTCAATTATTGTTGGCAGTGGTCAAACACTTGATGATAAGTGGTAGAGGAAAACAACAGGCGAGCCCTGTGAGCATCTGCTGAAGTAGGTAAACTAAGTAGACTGATTACTCCCTTTGGACTTCAGCAGAATCTGGGGAAATTGTGGGACTACACACACAGTCTAGGATTCACCATAAACCTGTGTCATAGCTGGTTTTCTGACAAATTGTTTTGGCATAACAGTCTACTTCTTACAGGAAGGCAATATGTTTTATTTATTCTATTGGGAAGTTGACAACATCCCATTCTATTGGGAAGTTTTTTATTCGTTGTTTTACACTGTTCTCAGTTAGACATTAAACACCTACTCGCAAAAAACAATATATTTCAAAAGTATACAAAAACAATACAAAAAAGTATTGTGTTGGGAATAATTTCCATTTTTGCTGTTGGGCACTCCTGACCATGACCCATGCATATTCTAGGACATATCTTTACTTGGGCTAAGCTTGAATGCATGTCAATTATGGCAATGTTCTCAATGGCCTCTGTGAAAGGAGTAAATAAACAGTGTAAAACCAGGGGATAATCATCCTTGCCCCTTTTGTCTTTGTGTGGAATATGGATGACACACGGAATCCGTTTGCCAGGCCTTCACGCAGCTCTCATCTATAAATAGTCTGCAGCAATCAAACAAAATAAATGAACTGTCAGAGCACAAGTATTTACAAGCATGGTAAATTTAAGTAATTATAACAAAATTTGTTGCATTTCTGAGTAAGTGGTAGCAGATAGGGCTCTGACAGAGAACCAGTGGTGTGTGACAGGCTGATTTAGAGAGGTAAAGCTGCCTGGGTCTCAGTCTCTCTGAGAACCCTCAACTCCAGAACAAAGAGACCACTCCACTTCCCTCTTTGACCACTTCTCAAAGGAAAGGAACGGTAAAGACATCTGCAGGACCGTAACACACAGTTAGCACTCCTGGGAACAGTGCTGTTGTGTCGTTTATACTAAGCTCTCCACAAAATGCTTTTTTGTTCGAATACATTTTCCCTGTAGAAACATTTTAAACTGTGTCAATTTCGCATATTTTGTTGACCTATTGAAAAGTATGGCTGGTTATTTATGCTTACCATGTCACAACGGCACCGCCAGCAAAAATGTAAACAATAGGGCCTTTTGTTATCTCATGCAAACAACACTTGATTTTGTCCATTTGCATCTTCATCCCACTGGGTACAAACAATGCATCCTTTGGATTGCATTGTTTAGAGTTGTTGATGAAAACTCAAAATTCTTGGTTGACATGAAAAAGTAAATATGGAAAGGAAACAATTTCTTACTTGTGACATACAAATGCAATGATATTTATAGAAAGAATACACTCTTAGTGGGATAACTTATATGTCATCTGTCAAACAACATAACTTCTTGTAATGACAGAGCTATCTAAGTTGGTACAACAAAGCATACAGCATCACGGCTAACATTGAGAAGCTCCTTGAAATCAGGGGCTATTTTGAAAAATGTTCCCCCTCTGGATCTGTTATTTCCTCTGACTGTGGTCCCCTTTCTTGGACCATTCCAAACCAGGTGCTACAAAAGATCAACTAAAGTGAAAATAACAGAGAATGTGTGCACTTGCAAAGATTTGTTACCTGCTCAGAGTTAGACTGTTTTGTTAAGTGTGCAGAGGGAACTTTCCAATTATAGGGCCATGTGGTGGTTTTCTATGGAGCTACCCAATGGGACAATAAGCAAATGACAGATAAGGAATGATTTGCTAAAAGCAAAACCTTGAAAATAAACAAACCATTACAGTGCGCTGCACGAGAGCTAGCGTAGTGGTCTGGGTTAGCCTTTCCAATTCAGGTGAATTGCAGACAAATTTCTCTGGCTGGCATACTTACAGCTGTGATAATAGTGAGAGGGCAGCTGAGTGGCTGGACTGCAGACTGGCCTGCACAGTGTCCAGACACGGACCAGGTAGTACTAATACACTGGCCAGATCTGGCTATCCATGCAACACCTCACCTCTCACTGCAAACCTGCCCTTGGTGCAACAAGAGGAAACTCTGGCTGTGGGGGCTCTGTGCAGAAGGGGACAAAAGTGTTTTCTTTTCTAGAAACTGTGTTTATTTTTTGTTTCTTTGGTTTCAAAGCGTGGGCACCAGACTGCAAAGGAAACCAGAATAATTAAAATTAAAGTGCTTTGAGTGAATACTGTTTTTCCAGCCTCTGGCACAAACATTTTTGATTTCTCCTTTTATAGTCATTCTAACAGCTATTTAAAACATTTCACTCTAAATGATTTTTAAAAATCCTAAAGATATGTTTTAACACTTAACGCTCCACAGATTATCTACATGGAAAGGATGTCATGTTAACAACATAAAAATGTTTTTAAAGATTGTGGTAAATCTGACAACAATTGTATTAAAAAAAAATCTTTAGTCTTAAAATGCAAATGTTCAGCTTTTTGTTATTGGAATTAGTAATTACCACTGACAAGCAAGAATGTGAACATAACACAAAACAGTCATTTTTAAGCAGATAATAATTCCTCCAAACATTACTTCTGTGACAAACATAAAAGCCCCCCTTCCCCAGTGCTGTTAGTCTCTGGTGAGGAAACCCAGCTCATCTGTGGGTTTGAACTGGTGTGTGAGTGTGGAGGGCAAAGCAATGACACGGTCCTGAGCGCCTGATTGCAGACATCTTGAAAAGATCTGGCTGGCCCAGCCTCGCCACAGGTCTCCTTTCAGTGGGCTGTCATTACTGCAAAGGTAAGCTCTCACACACGGACCCACACACACAGACACACGTGCTCGGGCTAGGGGATGAATGAGTACACTGAGGCCTGGGCCTGATCAAGCGGCCGGCGGCCGGGGGTTGGTGTAAGGAAATCCTCTAGTGGGACTATCAGAGCACATTAGACTGACCATGCCTGGCCCGGGGACACACAGCTGCTGGAGAAACACACTGGGGCAGTATTTCACCAGTCCTAAATGCCCCACTTTAATCCTAATATAAATATGTTAGCCAAATTGGAAAAAGAGGTCTCATTTTCTTTTTCACAAATATTCTATGTAACGAGGATTAATTACTTATGCAGACGTTAATCATCAAATAGCAATGTAAGAGCAAGCAAATGAGGTGCAGACAGATCTACCACCTACTACCATCAGGTCTAATATCAGGAATATGATAACAACTTTGAGAAATCTTTGGTTACTCTAGAATTCTACCTAAAGAATTTTGAAATGTTTAACATAAAGAAAATTGATTCAGGTTAATTAAAAGGGCTGCTTCTTTGTTCTCCTAAAGTGATGATAAGATTGATGTTTTACATGCACTTTCTGTCAAAATCCTTATCTCATTTTGCACCACCTTAGAGAAAACCTTCTGTTGAGTCATCCACCATGTTACCAGGATCAGGCTGTTTGACAGGTGTGTGGTGGGCTAGTGGTGCTCTCCCATGCAATCAGAGCCTGTTTGTAAACAGTCTGTCATTTCTCAAATGTGCCTCAGAGATTTGCTTGAGGAAGTAAATTGCTGCAAAACGACCTAATTTGGCACTGGGCTTCAAGTTCCATGCTTGAGTGAGTATAATTGCTGTGGGACCCTTACATTCATTTTGCTATCTCTGGACATACCTTTCCCTAATAACTTCAGGCAAAACAGAATCCCTTCTCTGTTTGCTTCTGGGGGTGATTAGTCTGAGAAGTTGGAAATTCAAGTAGTCACAATTGCACAGTGTTATTTGTATTTGTTTTATTGTAAATCTATGATTAATTATGGGTGGATATCCATACATCCATTCAGTTTCTCTGTAATTTGGTGCAATTGGAGCATGATTTGAGAGCAATTGTACTAAGGTTTCATGATTTGTTTCTTCAGTGGAATAATTTATCATTTGCTATTTCTATTACTTTCTTCCTTTGTTGAGGAAGAATTTTTGGATTTCACACTTGGTTTCCCTGAATGATGTCATTTTCTGACCCCTGACATAAACCACAGTATGAAAAACTGAACTAAACATAAAATATTTGATTATGGTTGTCAGACTCCCATCATGATTGCTATCAATTCTTGTTCTCACTTGTTCATACTAATGGAGCAGCTGGTTTGTTTGAGATGCGTGTGTGATGGGTACGTTAGCTGACCCGATGCTCCGAAATACAAAGATATGTGGTGGTGTCAGACTGCTCCCCGAGTTTCTAGCTGTCAGCACAAATGTTTTATGAGGGCACTTCCTCTGGTGCTCTGACAGCTGCTGTCACCTTTGCGTGCAGGAGAGTTCCATCTGCCTGCTAACGGCTGCTGCTGTCAACATCAGCTCTGCAGAAAGTTGGAGTGGGACAGTGTTGCACAGAGCCCACGACACAGCGCCAGACACACGTCTACTAACACATCTAGCTGTCAGCTTTACATAGCAAAAAAAAAACACAATATCTACTATTCTGTTGACGAAAAGGTTCTATCAGTAAACTCTGAACTCCTAAAACAATTTCATTATACATTATTTGTGTTTATTTAACCTTGATAACTTTTAAACTGACCCTGCAAAAAGTCGTCAGTTTTAAAGGTCTACTGTGTAGCAAACAAAGAGAGCAGATGATTCATTTTGGCAACGTGAAGTTGGTAGTAGTGTGAGAGGGTAAGTCTTAGCAGGCCACAGGACCACCCCTTGGGGGACGGCAGACAGAGTGTTTGTTGGGTGTGATAAATTGGCTGCATGCTTGAACCTAAAGGTTGGCAAATTAACAGTTAATTAGCTGTTGATAAATGACAGATCAGCAAAGCACTCTGCTTCCATAGCCCTCTTCCCCTATCTCAGTAAGGCAAGTGTTTATGTGCTGGTAACAAGTGTCGGAGCAGACTGTTAGGTCTGCATTTTGTCACAAAGTGCGATTGCTCTCAGATGTGCCCCCCCCCCCCACACACACACACACACACACACTCCCTTTCAGACCTGCCCCCATTTACCCATGAACCGCCTCCTGTGGCCTGCCCCTCCCTCCCCGTCTTGCACCCTGGTCGACACACACTTAAACGTGTGTGCTATCAACCAAATCTGTTTGTGTGCTTTAGGACAATCATTTTTTACAAATTTTAATAAAAGAATCCATTATTTGAAAATGTAATGACTTCAAATTAAATTCAAACATTAGATGAAAGAGCCTAACCTATTTCTTGTTATTTACTCGATTACACTTAAAGTATACCCTCTTACCAAAAATCAATCTAGACACCATAATTTCAGTTTGGTTGGTAGTTCCTTGTCCAACCACAACCAGTGGACGATTTGATTTAGCGTCTAACAAGGTCAACTGAGGCAGGTCCTATGTGCTTGACACATAGTATGAGTATGGACAAAGACATAGCAACCTAATCTAACACTAAACTAATAATACATGTCTTGAACAATGGTTGTAAACTACATTTTAGAAAGTACGTATTTACGGTTAACATGTCAAATAAATCTGAAACGGCATCACATTGGCGACATTGCCC